>NW_016157119.1:244808-660570 GCF_001687245.7 Rhagoletis zephyria | reverse complement strand
TTTTTTTTTTGTTATTGTTGGTTGTACTAGGCTATAATGATCAAATAGGCTCATGTGCAATATAGCCTAGTACAACCAAAAATAACAACATAAAATTGAAATTGATCATCAACTCATCGTTATATTATTTTTTTTGTTTTTACTTTATTTTATTTTTTACTTTTTTTACTAAATTTTATTTTATTTAATTAAGCTTGAGGCCGTTTTCTAAATGAAAAATATGGAGACACAACAATAATTTACTAAGGTAGAAGTTATAGCTGCTATTTTGGAGATCATCTCATCTCCTCATCAGATTTCTTCAACGGCGGTCACTGGGATATGAACCAGCAACCTCGGCTTACAAAGCCAGTAGTCTACACACTGAGCTAAGTTCGCCACATAAACTGTTGTTGCTTTTTCCACTTTGTTCATTTTGGTCAATTCAACTACATTGAAAGGCAGCGAATTTGCAGCTGTTTACACTTGATCATGTGGTTGTTGTTTTTCTTGTTGGTTTTTGTGTAAAAATTCTATTTTTAGAATATCTTAACTTAAAGGTGTGCTCGTCTTTAAGTTATTCTTTTATGGCCTTTTAAAAGTTATTTTATTTTATTTTAATTCATTTTGCTAAATTAAATTTTATTTTATATTTTTTTATTTAACTTTATTTACTTTTTTTTTGGGTTTGCTTTGTTTTATTTTTTTTAATTTAATTTATTTTCTGTTTTGTTTTATTTTGCTTGTTTTGTTTTTATTGACGTTTATTTTTTCTTACTTTCGGGCGTGGGTGGAAATTCGCTATAAGTATTATTTTATTCATCATAGTGAACCAATTTGTGTAGGTCCCTTATTGCACACATTTTCGCATAATCACACGCAAGTTTTACCCTGTACTTAAATTAATCTATTATTTAACAAAATATGCAGGCATGAAAATGAGTAGTAACTTAAATAATACATTCAAACAACTAATCGCGTGTAAAATTCCATTATTATAATGCAATTCTTTCCTCCTTCTACATCATTAATGTTAAACCCACTTTGACAATTTTAAATCTTATTACCCCGCATATGTGTATGTTTGTATGCACCGTTGTTTTGTATAAATAATTGAATAGTGGAGAGCCTCTAAACAAATGTCAAATATTTAGCCTTAAAATTGATTGCAGTCAAAGCTCTACAGAGCATAGCACACACACACACACACATACGCATCATACGCATCGACATACTATTTAGATAAATAAATATGTGCCTACTATAGATAAATAATAGCACAATTGTGCCACAAAAGTGTAATTGTCCAAATCCCAACATCATTGAAAACGCAAAAATCAATTTGTGAATGCCACACCCCCTCCGCGAAGCATACGAGTAGGAGGTACATAGAGCCGGCATTGCTCTCGAGTACACTGATTTATTGCTGCAATTCATTGATAATGCCTCTGTACAGCCTATGTATGTATGTAGGTATGTATGTATGTATTTTTGTTATAAAATTTTGTGCGCCCTACTTTGGTTTAGCTCCTCTGACTGACATGCAAATTTCGGGTGGCTTAGGCTTGTTGGTTTGTGTTATTTGTTGCTATGCGTATAAGCGCAAACATATGTATGTACAAACGTACACAAAAGTTTCCGCATTCTAGTTCGTAAGCATTGCAAATGCCAATACTGTTAGGTGTAGTATGCCTGTGTGTGTTTTGGGAATAAATGCCCGCTAATGTCATCTCATTGTAAATTTATTAAAATTAAAGCCAGCTGAAAAGTGCAGAAACTTAGAACATTTGTATGGCTCTTGATTTCGTTGACTGGTTTCAGAAGTGCAACTGCAGCAATCAATTACTCTACAAGTAGTTATAGCTACATAAGTATTTGATTTATGTAGACCACAATGAATTTCTTCTTCACAGGAAAATATTTTTCAGAGAGCAATCTTCTACAGAGCGCTCTGAAATTAAATGGTGCAGTCGTAAGAACTTAAATTTTAATCCGAAATCTTACAGCCTACTTTGCAACGCAACTGTCGTGGTGGATTTGGGGAGTGCTTGCACTTAACGCAGTGTCAATGGGGGTATTCCGCAAGGTGGTGTTCTCCATCCCCTTGTCTGGGTTGCGGTTGTAAATGACTTTGTGAAGGAGCTAGAGAAATTGGGCTGTCAGATGATCACCTATTCAGATGATGCCACACTTATAATTAAGGGACGGCTTTTAGAAACTCTTTTTGGTCAGATTCAAGGTTAACTGAATTTGGTAACTAGGTGGGCGGCCAACAGCTGGGTCAAGGCCAGCAAGGTGGAGCTAGTCTTGTTTACTAGGAAGTAGAATGCCTTCAATGTGGCTCCTCCCTCGATGGCGGGTGTTCATCTGCAGCTCTTGGGCAGCTCTTAGTCCGTATGTCTGATTCTTGGTAGGACTTGTTAGTTGCTCTCGAAAGCTGGACACTCTGGAATTCTAGAGGAGTTTAATTTCGTACCTGAATGAAAAGATTACTGCGCGACCAAAATGGCTCCCAGTGGCTCCTAACCTACCCTCAATTCCTCAAGAGAGGACTATGTGGGCCGGGGGTACTGGAAGAGGAGATCAGTGAACTTCTTCACAGATGGATCAAAACTTAGCAGCGGGGTTGGGGAGGCGACTTTTACCAGGATCTATTCTTCGAAACTAGGTTCAGGCTTTCGGCCTTCTGTAGTGTTTTTAAAGCTGAAGTAGCTGCCCTCAAGCAAGCAATAGACACACTGCTGAAGAGTTTGACGTCAGCTAGGGACGTTGGCATATACTCTGATAGCCATACCGCTATCGAATCGGTAATAGATTGTCTGACCGCTCATTTCTGTGCCGGGTCACAGTGACATTGCGGCCAACAGCGTGGCTGATGAGTGGGCAAGGAAAGGCACCCTTAAAATGTAATCACCGGGTATAGAGCAGCTGGGTATGCCTCTGTCCTCTTGCGGCTCACTCTTGAACGGTTGGGCCTCATTTATGCTCAGTAAGCGCTGGGTTAAAACTAGGGCATGTTCTATTGCAAGATCCTTCTGGCCTGTGGTGAACCGGGTACTGTCAAAGGAGCTCCTTCTGCTTGCAAAGCTTCAGTTCGCGCTATTGGTGGGACTTCTATCAGCCCATTGCCCGATTGGTAGTCACGCTTATCACGTAGGTATTTCAACTGGTTAGGTATTTCAACTGATCCCTTTTGTATCAGCTGTCAAAAGAATGATGAGGTGGTATCATCTCAGCACTTTCTATTAGAGTGTGCAGCCTTCGCGAGGCTAAGTTGGAAACATTTTGGCTCGCACTTCCTGACTGGTCCCGAGGAGCTCTCAGGCATTAAAATTAGCCGCATTCGTTATTTCGTTATTAGCGATCTCCGTTCGGCTTTCTTGGTATTACAAAAGACAATCTATTAACTTACCAAGTGTGGCCCTTGTCCGGGACAACCACCATAGCCTAACCAAACCCAGAAAATTTGTAAACACAGTATTTTTAATAACTCGAAGTGGTTGCTGCACCGTATTATTTTTCTTGTAAATTCGGCCATATTTCGACCAGCTACTATTTAGTAACTCAGCAATTACTTCAAAAACTACTTCATCATATTTTCACATTCTTATTTATTTGCTGTTGCTATTTTGGTATTTTGCTATTTTCCAATTACCGATTCGTTGTTACTACTTGCGTTCAATTTTCACGTCGCGTGCTTCAGTGCACGCTTAGAATTTTAAATTAGTCAAGCCGTGCTGAGTCGCCGCCCACAAAGCTTTCCACTGCTATCAAAAAACTTTTTTTATCAGCCTTAACTCATATCCCTGCACCGAAATTCAAATTGTAAATACTTGCGCTTTTGCGCGCGCGTACACCCAATTGCCCATTCACGTACTCGTACACACATACATACATACATAAATCGCCATTTCCCAAATACATTTGACCAACCCAAAAAAAAAACGACATACACACAACTGCTGCGGTTGGAGTGTTGAAATTTAAATTAGCACCCAATTTAACTGATATGCGTTTAACCCCTACTGGCACACGCACACCACGGCGCACTCTCCCTCGTACTCTCTCACTCATACTCTCTACTGCAAGGTTTCCCGTCAGTATTGCCAAGCTTTGAATTGGAAAAAGCACTAAAACCCAAAAAAAATCGCGTTTTTCCTCAAAAAAGCACCAAATTTTTATTGGCGTTTTTAATGCACTTTGTATGCATGAAAAATTGTATTGTAGTGTTGCCGATTCAAATTAATAAAAATCTATGTTTTTTGCTCGCGAGTCGAATTTATTCTGTTTTCTATAAATTCAAATATTTTCGTTCAAGCGACGTTAGGATTCTTGTTCTTATTTTCTAACTCACAGCTGTATCCAGCGTTGCCGTTGAGCTTAGATGTAAGCAATATTTTATAATTTTTCCTGACTGTGTAAATGTTAAAATTTGCTTCATTTTGCTTCATTTCTTCTACAATTCCTATCAAACTAAGGCAAAAACCAGAAATGAAGATTCATGAACTATGTGGTAGTTAAAATCTACAATGCAATCCCTTGTGATCTTGTGAACTAAAGGAAAATAAAGAACTTTTCTTTCCGACCACTGAAAGCAACGAAATTTAATTTTCCTTTTTAATATGTCCTATTTGTGTCTATTATCCACTGGCGCATAGTGGGAAAAATATTTTTGTGCCAAAAAAAGCTGTCTACCCGATTTTGATTATTCTCTTTTTTCAGAAGGTTCGTTAGATAATAATTTTACTGTTAAGAGATGCTATTGCTTTTTTTTTAAAGTCTTAAAAAAATATAACGAATTCAGGCCAAAGTTTCTTACAAAACTTAGGATGGCTATAAATTTTGCCCACTTTTTGTTACGCTTTACAGATTTGGTGTATTCAAACTACATAAAAACAAAAGCATCAAAAAACTCACCAAGCACTAAACTCTAAAATTATCGCGTTTTGAATGAAGAAAAGCACTAAATTTAGCGCGAACAGCGCCAAGTTGGCAACAGTGTTTCCCATGCACAATGTGTCACAACAATTGATGTACGCCGCCACCACTAATGCCACAATCACTGGACGCGTGTACCAAAATAACAATAGCGGAAATATGCCATGGACATAAATACATATGAACACATGCATGTACATATGTTTATATACTTTTAACATCCTTATGTACACACATATATATGTGTGTATGTAAATATAATTCATGTAAAATGTGGAATTCGAGTAGAGGAGTTTTGTTTCGCAATATGACAATTTTAAATAAGTAATTACCATCATAAAGGCTTTGAGCGCGCGAAACCGTAAATATTCATAATTAATTTCGTAGTTTTGTATAGTAAATTTTATTAGTAGTGAAAATATCAAAATTTAACAAGTTACACAAAGGCGTGACTACTCAAAAATAGTAGCTTTGAATAAAATTTTAGTATGTTTACATGCCCAGCAGGATATTGAATAGCGCGCCTTCCTGCGGTGTAGCTTGACTAACACTAAATAGCTTATCTGAATGTTAATGACACTGGCTTCACTCATTGATCACGATTTGTATATCGGTTTTGCATTCGTTGGTCCGCGTGTATCGCTTCATAAGGGCCTAAGACAACACTCGGCATGGCCTCGTACTGGGACAACGCTTAGAATATTTCAAAGGCGACTACATATCGGAACTGGATATCAGTCTATTAAAATTAAAAACAAAGATAAGAAAAGCTTCTAGCGGTAGAAGGATGTCGAAGGTGACTCCCTGGCTGCTACGTCCCGTGGGAAATTATCTGGAAATAAATCTAAAGGTGTGACTTGATGAATCGCCAGTACTAGTAAATGGCTCTCGCCTTGGCTGATGAGGGATTCAAGGGCCCCTACTCAGTGCACTCTCGGCATCTACATCTCTAAGGAAGACGCTGGAGCTCTTCACCGGCCATCAAGCATATCAGGCTTCTTAGAGGCATGCTCGTCTACCCGAGTGACATAAAATTCTACTCGGCGGTGGAGAAGATGATCAGTCTTTTGCGCTCGGCAACACTATTGAGTCGTAGGCGGGTGCTAAGCGGAAAAGGTCGTAGCAGTGCCCCCAAAAGCATTGAGCAAAATCGCTCCACAAGCCAACTCTACTATCATGGACCGAATCAGGGAGGCCGTAGCCATTTGCAGAGATATATTGGAACGGAGTGCCGCTGATATTTTTTTTCCTTCTAAAAGGTGGATAAGGAAAAACTTGGGCCACCCAAAAGTTGTGAGGGTTGCACCAATTTATCACTTGTTGCCGATGAGCGGTCGGGCAGTGTCTCTTTACAAGGAGGCAGTCTTCTTGGTTGGAAAGGTGTGAAAGGGAGGTTAGCTGGACAAGAAGATATTCCCTCCTCTATATTTTAGCCCAATGCTCCTGATGTACTATGCGACGTTTATCCCGCCGAAGCCGCAACAGGCAAAGTCCGTCTTGCCTCTCAGTAATACCAAAGGGGTCGTAAGATTTGGCTTCGAGAAGATGGTTCTTAGGGTTATTACGATCATCTTTGTCGCCATACCCTTCCATCTCCAGAGGCGTCGGAGGGCTGTAGGAAGCAAAATGACCCCTTGTACATGGAGACCGACTCCACTACTTCAAATGCTGGTCGTACTGGAGGTGAGTTCTTAGCTGAGGGTCGGCCATCAGTATCGAAAGGCTGTTCCATAGAGTCGTAAACGAAAGCGCATTGCTAAATGCGGATGAAGTACCCTACGACATTGATAACTAGGTCATATGGAAACAACCCGAATGACTTCCGATGGTAAGTGAAGCAGAAATTCGTACAGTTCTTCTTATAGCCAAGATGGAGGGGTATCTTGCTTAGTTGATTTCCATACTTCAGCGATTTCGAATGCGCCTTCTCGACATATTTTCAAGGCGAGCTCTCCCGTGGTACAGGGTTTAGCTGTCCGATTAAGTAGGTCCGATGAAGCGTCTAGTGTGGTAAAACAAGGAACCAGAACCCTGCCTCTTTTTTCAAACAAAGTACAAAGTACAGTCAATAAACCTTATCACATGCGACTTTGTTTAAATTTCAGTTGCACTTGATCTCTTTCAAATTAACTTACAAATTCCAACAGAATTCGGAGCAATCACAAAATAATTACTTGATTATTTCAAACGATTCCTAACGGTATTACTTAGCTGAAAAAGTCATTGTGAAGAAACCTCAGTCATCCTCCAAATCGGCCAATTAAGATCTCTCTTGTGAGCGGTCCAAATATCTAAACCTAGCGTCACTCAATATTTTTTTGCGCGAGGAGGCCGCCTGTTGGCTTAAAAGAAATGGGTGCTGGTATGATGTGAAGTGAGTCGGAAATGCCACGGGTTAGTACGCCACCATTGCCTTTGCTGACTACTACAATATCGCGTTCCCTGAGGCTAAGTACTGGAGTAACCCCAATACTGAGTCAGGGCTTACATACTATAGAATCTCTACTGATGGCTCCATAACTGACGCTGGGTCAGAATCTGCAGTCTATATCGAAATTAACGGAGAAGACATGCCTCGATATTTCAAGGTGAGGTATTTGCAATGTTATGGAGAAGGTGGAGAAGCAGGAGTCTACTTGTCTGCAGTGACAGCACTCAGCCCTCTAACTACTTCGAAACTAGTTCGGCAACGCAAGTTTCGACTAAATTTTGTTGGAAATTAAAACGAACTTGTTTTACTCTCGGTGCCAGTTCACACGGGAGTACCTGGTAAAAAATCATCTGGCCATTTGTCCAGAGAGGGTTTCGACCAGGTAATTCCGGTACCATCTTCGGCAATCGAAGCTGTTGCGAGAAGCTGGGTAAATAGTTCACTCAGCAATGACTGGCTGCGAGGGGAAGCAGCACAACTCATGTTGCACTCAATCTCAGAGGGTCTTGCTAGGTATTTGCTTTCATTGAGTAGATGGGACTACAGATAACTTGTGGAACAGTTGACTGGTCACTTCTGACATAAACTCCTGACTGTAATAAGCAGACATGACGATCGCAGTTGCCGTTTCTGTCTTGAAGAGCTAAAGACGGCGAAACAATTTTGTACTTCCCTCCAGCCTAGCAAGGATTATATATGCGATTTTCAGTAGCCAAAAATCTGCTCCGATTTATTTGAAAATCAAGTAGATTTAAAGCGGATTCAGAGGGAATACGGAATCAATTCAATGGCTGGCATGTCTTCAGGTATACTGAATGGCTCTCAGCTCATCTGTAGACCGAATAGGAATTCGATAGTGCTGAGAAATTATACCCAGATTCACTTCGAACGATTCATCCCTGAACGGCACTTGTTTCACGACCCTATCGCCGTCGTTTCAGGGTTTCAGTGTCCTCTTTTAGGCATGAATCTATATATGTATATCTAAGCAATCTAATCTGGCTCCCTTCTTAGTCAATCATTCCGTCTGAAATTCTATTTACCAGCCCCTAGGTGCTTTTAATCGACACTATCTCCAAATATTGCTTGAAAAGTTTTCAGGTGGCTCCAATTAACCGTTTGATGTTAGTTTTGGGACAAGTGTGGTGGTGGAACAAGTGTGATGCATAGGCATAGATAACTGTAATGATCCTTGCATACCGGTCTGCGCTAGCTTCAACTATTTCTACTTTATACTGGGATCTTCTTTATTCCGGTATTACCATGGATGTGGATTCTTCGGCAGTAACCGAAAAACCAAAATTAGCAGTGCCATCTGACTTCCCTTTTCTTACCTATAATGAAAAAAGTACCCCTAAGAGAATGAGGGAAGATATTTGAGCTTAGGCATTGTATCCCAAGCACACACATATGTAGGTACACAGTAACTTTCATCCTTTATTCACGGTGCTATGGTGATCTTCGAAATAGCAGATGTGATTAAATATTTTTGTTTTCAATTCAGAAACCTCGACAGCGAAGGACTCATGGATTCGGCCGATATAAGCCATAGTGCCACAAAAAAGTATTTCAATCGCCTTCCTCAATAACTACTTGCAACATCTTACTGAAACACTCTTTTTGTAAGCCTTTTCTTATTACGCAAAAGGAGCACAACCATCTCTCTGCCGCACTATAGAAAATGCTTAAGAAGATTTCAACAAAGTTTTTTCTTTTTCTTTGTTAGTTACGCCAGGAACACATAACAAGCACAAGAGCGCACTTTGTCAATGAGTAAGATGAAGTTATTTGAACCGAAAACAGAAAAGCAAAGCAATTCGTGCGACAGCTCAATGCGAATCCTTGAAAAGCAATTGACATTGAAAGCATATGAGTGAATGCGTCTAAGTGCAGACACAAGCAAGAATATTTGCTGAGTCAATGTACAATACTCATATGTGCATACATATTTATGAAAGTAAGTGCTTGTAATGCTCATCTACTCATAAATATCACAGATAGAAGTCTTGTAGACATTTGGAGGAGAAGAGGCTCCATGCTGTCGTCTCCGCATTAGATAAATCGTGTTATAAAAAAACAATAAATTAGTTTTAAAATATTTGCTTTTGTAGAATAACACACTAATGAAAACAACTATTTTACGAAAAAAAAATTACTTTAGCCCCCCAAGGATGGAATTGGAATATGGAAAGTGTGGTACTTACATGAGTTATGTAACTCCTTAATAGTATGTCATTAGTTACAAACATAAATAGGATGTATGCCAAACACATTTACGTTCATATATACATATGTAAATTTGTATGCGCGTCCAAATTGTTTCCATTGAAAACTCAATTGTTGCCCGGATGTGTTGCACTAACGGATATCCGGTCAATTGCTTGCCCTGATTACTGCAAATGTCGTTGCGATATTATTATAACTTGGCAACATACGACTATGTCAAAACTTTTACAACAAAAAACACAAAGTAACAAGTAACAGAAAGTTATATTGGACAAACAAGAAAGGATAACTGAGGCTGCTGCAATAAATAAATGTTTATGTTTACCAAACATTCATTTCCACATCTCATATGTACATTTCAAGTGAATATCTTTAGTAAAAGTTAGTTGTTCCTCTATTTACCTTCCTAGTGTAGGAAAGTCCTTTTTTGGTTTCAGCCCTCAACTGATACACCTAGCGAAGAAAGAGGATCTCCTTCATAAAGACACGCGACGAAGATCTGGAAACGATACTGGTTCGAACACCCGCTATCCAAATTTTGATCGCCAAAAAACTCCAAAGGAATAGCAGACGCGCCTAAAAACATGCAACATCCAGTTAAATCATGAGTCTGATGGATAAATAGAGTTTTCATGTACGCCTATCACATTCAGTTGTTTGTGCCACATGAAGTGACCAGTCAGCAGTCCAACAAGTTGTCTGCAGTCCCGTCTGCTCAGTGAGGGCAAAGAAACTAGATAGACCTTCGGAGATTGAAGGCAACATGAGTTTTGCGCACCTGCAGCTCCTCCATGTCTGCCACTCATTGCTGAACGAATGGTGGCTTCGATGGCCGAAGTGCGGAGTTGCGGGCCAAGGAATACCTAGTCTGAGCCAACTCTGACCAAATGGTCCGATGTCTCATTACCAGGTGCTGCCGAGTGCCCTCGCACCCAACGTAAAGCAAGCTCGTTAGTCGAGACTTGCATTGTCGAAGTAGTTTGAAAGTAGTTAGAGGGCTGACCAGTGCCTTAAGTGAAGTTTGGCTGTCAATACAGACACATCCACCTATTTTCGACCACAAAGTCCATAGCTTTGGGGATTGGAAATACCTCAGCCTGGAAGACCGAAGCATACTCCCCAATAGAAAAGTGATGCTTATCCCTTTTTACCTCGATCCTCGTTAACCCAGATCCTGACCCACAGTCAGTTTTGGAGGCAAAAGTGAAGATTCGGCAATGTGTGAGTCCGGGCAAAGTGCTGGCATTAAACCAGTATTCAGCTTCACGGAACTCAACATTATCGAATCTCCTCAACAAATGTCAAATGTTATGGTGGTGTACTATCCCGTGGCATTGGAAAAACATGAAGGATGTCATGCTAATAGGCATGTAACTTCTGGGGCTAGTATAGTCATCCTTACCAACCTTAGGTATGAAGGCGACATCAACCAGCTTCCAAAGATGTGGTATGCAAGCAAGTGCAAGCGACGCTGCGGAAATCTTTTACAAGCTCAACACCTTCTTTAGGTAGGATGCCATCGGGACCGGGCGATTTGAAACTGTCAAAAGACTCAATAGCATATCTTATGGAATCTTCATTCGCCACAGTTCTGGCATCGAACCAGTTGTACCTTGACACAGTGTTTCTCGCACTCCCTCCTCTCTGGTCGAGAAAGAGAAAAAAAAGGCGTAACCATCACCCGATTTCCAGGAAAGTGAGTCTCTAGAAGAATAGAGAGAGTCTCCGTTAGAGAACCATCAGGCCTCTTGAGTGAACCCAGCTTTGTGTTTTGGTTCTTGTACAGAACTTTTACCAGTCTAGCCGTTTGACCCAAGGTTTCAATCCCGTTGCATCTGCTACTTTTTTTGTTTTTGTTCAGAGAATTTTGGCCACGAAAATTATTTTAATTATAAAATATTTCCACTACAACCGTGTCCGAGGTGCTTAGGAGCTCTGTGCTACTGTCTTATTCGTGGCACATTAGTCTATGATTACATCTCAATTATTTAAAGTTGCATTTCTGAGTATCGCGCAAAATTTTTACCACACATGAGTACACATTGTGACCTCAAATAAATTTACCTTCACTTTACTAGTACACTTTCCTTGCCAGGTTGTTAGACGGAAAACATAATTATTGTTTAATGGAGCAGACAGTGATTTTAGGTTGATGTTTTGTTAATTTTTTCTTTTTTTTTTTGCTACCAGACACAATGCTGGGAAATACAAGAATTCTCAGACATGATTGCAGTGACATCAATTTCGAATTGCTAAGAAAACGTGAAAACGTGCAGTTTAAGTGCATCTTGTAAATGTGTGCTCGTGGATATATGTACATACATACAAACACACATTCATACATAAAACCGTATGTACAAATGCACATATAGTCGCTACCATGTCAAACTATCGAATGTGAAAATGGGTATTTTTCAGGAGAGCAAAAAAACGGCTGTTAAAAATGTTGCTGCAATTGGAAAAAGTGTAGGACTCGATAGACTTAAAATACTGGCTTTAACTGCTTCTAATAAGACTATTTGTCCCGGTGTCCCGGTCCAACCCTAAAATGTCCCGGGTTTCGTTTAAGTGTCCCGGTTTTCGATTTGATTGCGAAAATTTTGAATAAAAATGACTACACTGAGAAAAAAACGCATTGTAATATTAAGAAAAATTTATGAATTTACTATGGGAAATAACGCATGGTAAACATGAATATTTTTTATTTGATTATCGTGTTCATATTTAAAAACAATACTTTCATACCACGAACACGTGGTGTTGGATCAAACTGAACATTTGAGTGCACATTTACATGTCTGGCTGTAGCTGAGTGCACGAAGATGCTTGCCACAATTTGCTAATTTCCAGAGCGTCAGGGTTCAAATCCCATTACAGGCAGCATGGAATTTAAATATTTTTTTTTTTAACGTAATTATGAAAAAGTATCCGTTAAGTGCAAAGCGCTTCATTTTAATATTGGCGTATTTGAATTGAATATTTCTATACTAGATACTAAAATTTGTATACTTAAATTTATTACGAGTTGGGTTGGTGCACTTTCATATGCGAATTTTATTTTAAATTTAGCACGTTTTGCACAAGCAATAGTTGATGATAAATATTGTAAGTATGTACCCAAATACGTTAAAATTTGTATTTAATTTTTTTTCTTTTGTGAAACCTAGATTACTTATAAGTACCGTGCCGTACAAAATTATTGGCTCGGAGACTCTTTCATCAGATCACAATTTCTAATCAGATCTTTTAGAAAAATTTTGAAAATGTAGCTTTTGAGCCAATTAGTAAAGTGCAAGTCTGAAGTTACCAGAAAATTTCGTTGATTTTTTGCAACTATTTATTTTTTGCTGACGGTGTCTTCCACATACAAAAAAATGTCGAACATAATTTGTATGGAAGAAACTCTCAGTAAAAACAATACCAAAAATCAATTAAATTTTTATGGGCTGCAAAACTTAATTTTCAAAATTTTATAAAAAAAAGACTGAATAGAAAGTTGCAAATTTGTACGCAAATTTATTGCATTTTCCCGAGTTTTGCACAAAGTTTAGAAATTTTATTTTTATGTTTTCTGATGTATTTAGTATAAACTGTATTTTTATAAGGAACAAAAAGGTACATGCATTGTGAAAAATTCTCTGTGCCTTAGTTGTGATAAATTGTTTTGTTTTGCTCGTGTACGTTGTAATGATCTCATGATCTCATGTTTTTATGTTTTTGTTTTTGTTTGTCAAAATAAAATTTTACTACATCCTTTCGTACGTAATTTTTGTCGAAACGAAAGGGAAGGGAGCGAGAGGCCTTTCCCACCCTTAAGTGTCCCGGTTTGGCAACAGAGATACCTGGCAGCCCTACCTTAAGAAAAAGTGTAGGCCTTAAACCGTAACTTGTGTATAATGGCACAAATTCCAGAATGCATTCAACTTTAAAATAAGCTTAATATTTTTGAAGTGGAACTTCTTGGCGCTGGGTTGGGCGTACATTAGGGTGGTCCATAAATACAAGCGGTGGAAAAAAATGTAAATGTTAAGCTCTCGTCCCTTAGGATTTTTCTAAGTGGAAAAAAGAAGTCCCGTCATTTTCGTTAAAATAATTTTATTTAGAACTGCATTAAAGCCCATGGAGTTTTCAATGTATTTTATATGGGCAAAAACACTTTTTCGCAGAAATGGTATAGAATTTTAGAGAATCAATAATTTTCGATCGGAAAACTCTGCTTCTCTTTAGGAAACTTTCAATAACAGTACCCAATTGCTTAGTTTGCCATTTTTTGATATTAAGTAGTTTTTATAAGTCCTCCAAGCACCCCAACAAATACAATGGGGGGCTTATAAAAAATCGTTAGTATTATGAAACGGTAAAATAAGAGATTCGGTATTATACCCGGGAGTCTCCCCGATCGAAAAATATATATTTTTATGAATTCTACCATTCCTACGAAAACATGTTTTTTGCTTTTATATAGAAAATACGTACATGGAAAATTTTGAGCGTTTTCAGCGACCTCTAAATATTTGTATACCCGAGCGCACTTGTGCACAAGGGTACATTAACTTTGTTCACATAACGGTTGTTTGTAACAGCTAAAACGAATCGAGATAGATATAGACAAATGTATACATAAATGCTCAGAATGAATAGAGAAGTCAATTAAGCCATGTCTGTCTGTCCGTCTGCCCGTCTGTCCGTCCGTGTCTACGATAACTCGAGCAAAAATTTAGATATCTCAACGAAATTTCCTATGTAGGTTTCTATTTATCCAAGGTAGGTCGGTATTTTGAAAATGGGCGAAATCGGACTGTAACCACGCCCACTTCCCATATAACGGTAATTTCCAGAAATACGAAAACTACGATATTTTAGTAACTACTGAAGATTATTCACTCAAAATTGATATTTACAACAACTTTTAGACGAAAAATAAGAATATTATAAATTTTTGGAAAATGGGCGTAGCCACGCCCACTTATGGTTACATGTGTATACCTTGGTAACCGCTGCACCAATTTCTTCCAAACTTGGCACAGTTATTGGCCTTTATACAGCATACTAAATGGCCGAAAATTAAAAAAATCGGACAATAACCACGCCCACATCCCATATAACGGTAATTTAGAGAAATACAAAATCTTCGATAAATCAGTAAATATTAAAGCTAATTTATTCAAAATTGATGCTTGCAACAATTCTTTACCAAGAAATACGTTTTTGGTAAAATTTTGGAAAATGGGCGTGGCACCGCCAACTTATGATCACATATATGTATATCGGTAACCGTTCTACCAATTTGTACCAAACTCGGTATGGTTATTGTGCTTGCCACATAAAAGCAAAACGTTGAAAATTGTTGAAATCGGACTAAAATTACGGCCGCTTTTCATATAACGGTGAATTTCAGAAATGATTGAAACTTTAATATTTCGAAATTTAAGGACGCTAATTTACTCAAAATTGATACACCCCGGCTTACCATGTAGCGGTAGCTTTCGGAAAGGTGAAAACCAGATATTTTATACTTGCGCCGGGAATTTAATGTTGGGTTCCGCTCGAGCATAGACTTTCTTACTTGTTTTCATTTCAAAGCATTCAGTTCCGACTTTACTTTTTCACATGCATTTTTGGACCACCGTAGTGTACATACCTTAGTGCAAACAACGATGTAACGAAGAGCGATACGATCGGTGGACCCTAATTTCAAACTCCCGTAAAATGAACAATCGGCAAAGGAGGGGAAATGGCTGAGCACGATTAGAATCAAGATTAAATTAAGATTAGGAAAAAAATTTAGTTTGAGATTACGAATAAGAAATAGATTAAGATTAAAGTTATGATTAAGGTTAAGCTTAAGAGGACGATTAAGTATAAGATTAAGATTAAGATAAAGATTACTAATAAAATAAAGATTACGAGTAAGGTTAAGACTAAGATTAAAATTAATATTAAATTTAATACTATGATTAAGATTAAAATTATGATTAAAATTAAGATTAATTTTAAATTTAGATTATTATTAAAATTAAATTGCAATTAAGATTAAGATTAATAATGAAATTAAGACTACGGTTAAGCTTAGGATAAAGATAAAAATTTAGATTTAGGCACGATCAAGATAAAAATTAGGGTTAATATTAGCACTATGATTAAGAATAAAATTAAGATAAAAGTTAAGATTGAGATTAAGAATTAGAATAACATTGGGATTAAGATTAAGACTGAGATTAAGATTTAGACTAAGGTTCAGATTAAGATTAAGATGTAGATTTAGATTAAGATTTAAATTATGATTAAAATTAAGATTAAGATTACAATCAAGTCTTAGATCAACATTAAGATTAAGATCAATATTAAGATTAAGATTTATATTAAGATTTCAACTAATATTAAGTTTAAGGTTAAATTTGATATTAAGAGAAAATTTGAATCAATATTCAGACTAAGATGAAAATCAGAAATTTAGATTAAAGTTAACATTAAGNGGACTCGGCCAAAATCGCTTAGGCGGTTACAGCGCCAAATAAGAAGAAGAAGAAGAAGATCAATGTGAAGATTAAAGTTAAGATTAATATTAAGTTCGAAATTAAGATTTAGTGTAAGATTCAGATTAAGATTGAGATTTGGGTTGGGATTGGGAGGACGATTTAGATGGAAGTTAAGATTTAGGTAATTGTTCCCTATTCTACAGAAAAATACTCATCTAGTATGGTGAGCAACACGGGTTATAGAAAGAAGAAGTTTCACTTTAGTCACGCATGGTATCCAAATATAACTGTTTTTTTTCTACAACGTCTACAATGAGATAAACAAAGTAAATACGTGAACATGTCTCAGCTCTAGTTTATTGTTAATTTCTCTACTACATGCGTACAAACATACATACATATGTGCCTACGTAGTATATCCAAAAGCACTTTGGCCTTATTCCCCATCTTTTCTACAATATAATGGGTTTTCTTTTATATTTTGCAGCTTTTATTGCATTTTCAATTCATTCCAAGTTAGTTTTTTGTCTGTTGCCCATTCCTTAGACATTAAACATTCCACTGCGTCTCTCACTTACTTATTGTTCCTAAATTTGCTATGTGCATTGTTATTGTTTTTCAAAATAGAGATACTCTACACATGTGTTTATGAGGATATATTCACAAGTATAGCTAGTAAATATGTGGTGACATTTTTACGCAGAAATCTATTCATTTTGTTTTATGTTATGCTCTCTTATGCGCCTGTGTAGGTGCTATTGTGTCTGTAAGCCTACGCCATAAATTGTCTTCTATTATACACTGTTTACATACAAAGGTACATAGCAATGCAATTTTTATTGTGTCATTTATTGCATTTTTTTTTTTGTACGCATTTTTTGTTTCATTAGAAGCCACAAATTACCAATGATTTATGCGTTTGAATATCTGTTACCTTTATGAAATTTCT
Source organism: Rhagoletis zephyria (assembly GCF_001687245.7). Classification (NCBI taxonomy): domain Eukaryota; kingdom Metazoa; phylum Arthropoda; class Insecta; order Diptera; family Tephritidae; genus Rhagoletis; species Rhagoletis zephyria. The sequence goes on along the minus strand of NW_016157119.1, from coordinate 643,568 downwards.
TGTGAATGTTGAAAATGTTAAAAGAAATTGGATGTTACATTACTTAATAGTACTCCTTATACATACATATAAATTAAACTACTGCAAAATTCAACATTTTCAAAAATTGCATGCATTGCTATGTCATGTCAACTCGAACAAGATGTTATGCCAAGTCATTCCATCTCAAACACACTGTTTTAGCTACTTAGCTAAGCTGTTGTTCGCTGTTGTTGTATAGAGAGCAGTTTTAACGGGAACACAAAGAGAAAAAAATGTTCGGGAACGTTTCCGTTAAGAACAAAATGCGAACAAAACTCTCAGGAACGTTCTCAAGAACGTTTCCAATGAGAACAAAAATAAGAACAAAAGTATGGAGAACGTTTTTGAGGAGGACCAAATACTAACAAAATTCTGGGCAACGATCTACTAGAGCACAAACCGAGAACAAAAGGTTTGAGAACTTTACGTTAAGAATAAGAGGGCACCTGCGTGAGAACCACGATTGTTGATTCCAATTCAAACCATGTTTGAATAATTTAATTTTAAGTCCTTTTATGGTTAATTTTAATATTCAAACATTTCAAACTCATGGAACGCTATGAGAAAAATTTTGCTCTGGCTTCCTTTCTTTGCAATAGTTCAAAGAAGGTTAGCTCGCGTTGCGCTTTCTGTTAGAAAGTTCCCGAGATTCGTAGTTCCCAATTTGTTCTTCGAAGGAAGGTTCCTTAGACTTATTTCCCCGATCCTGTTCTTTTCGAAAACGTTCCGGAGACTTTTGTTGCCATTTTGTTCTCTTAAAAATGTTTTGAAAGTACTGTTCCCATTTTGTTCTCTTTGGGTTATGTTCTTATATAATTCCTATTGACACGACAGTTTTGTTCTCATTTCGATTTTGGTTTTGAAGCATGCTTGGAAAAAACTACTTGAATGACATTTAATTTCGATCATACCTTTTGTTCTCGGTCCCTGGTTGTAAAGCCTTGGACACTTCCCGCTACAACCAGGTTAGAAAGAAAAAACATATTGAACCTGTAATTTGTTATTTTAACATGAAGTAAATAGNTTCGAATGGACACCGACGCTCCAGCTCTGAAAGTATTCAACTCGGAACCCGCTGGTGGTAGCAGAGGAAGAGGGAGGCCCCCACTGCGATGGAAAGATCAGGTGGAGAAGGACTTGGCTTAATTTGGCACAGAAGAGAAACAACTGGCGTGCTTTGCTGAACTCGGCCAAAATCGCTTAGGCGGTTACAGCGCCAAAAAAGAAGAAGAAGAAGAAATAGCAAGTAATTATGTAAATTTATACATAGAATTTTTATTTTTATTTTAATAATCCTGTCACTAAATAGAGTGTCACTCAACGAAGTAATACTCACAATTTCTTTGTACTTACTTTAACATCGCATTTACTTATTATCTATCAATATTAAGATAAATTCTAAATTTCACTAGAATAAAAAAATAATAATAATAAAACAAAAAAAAATATTGTTTTGCTCCCCACTTCTTGGTTTAGTTAAGGACATGAGCATTAGCGTGGGTCGAAAAACCGCTTTTTCAGAATTTTTATTGGTAATTGCAAAAATATGGTTCATTATGCTCTAAAAACAATCTGTGTAAAAGATGACAATTTTTGGTCAATATCTTAGGCTCGCCCAAGTCCATCAAAGTTCAATGTGTTCATCTATCTGTAAATGGTATAAGGCTTCGTTCTCTGTGGTCGCCATCGTGTAGGCAGAATTTATTTACTTTTATTTGTATGTTGAGTGGTGAGTGTACTTTCTCAAAAAAGCTGGTTGGCAACGCATCGCCGTGTTTCAAGTTAACAGCGACCGTAACATAAACCCCTATTTGTTAACTAGTAACTAAAGGGGTGAAATATTTCTGCAAAGGCGACATCTAGCAACCAGTAGCTTGTAACTTAAAAATCCTGTGCTCCAACGCGTAGAAGACGTTAAAGCAGTGCAGGTGTTAGGGGTTGTTATTCGAAACGGTCGATATAGAAGGCGTTGAGTTAACAGTTGAACTGTTAGAATGCTGCTAAAATGCTATAAAAATACATCATAAAACACTGCATGGCTTAACTAAAAAAAAAAAAATAATACGCCAAGAGGTGAGTGCTAAATTTTACTATTTTATGTTAACCTATAAACGAAGCAAATGTCACAACACTCACTAAAAATACTTCGAATTCGCCTGTGACACTCGCTTCTTTACTTAGCCGACAGAGTGCTAAAATATGCAGAATATGTATGCAAGCATATGTAGATACACATGGATGTGTGTACATTAGACCGTACCGACAAAAAAGTTCGCCGTACCTCTCTGAATCTGAAGAAAGTATTTTTGCAAGGCAATTTGGAAAAAAATGTTATCGAAACTAGGGGTCCCTTTAAACTCTGATAAATCGATGTTTCTGTATCGAGGAGATATTTTTTTTTTTGTTCGAAAGTTCTTTGACCTCAAAAACTCCGTTCCAGGATATAGCCACCAGTTCCTAATACCCTAGCTTCAGTAAATTAACACTCGCCACAAATCATTATTCCAGTAGAACAACTTGAAACAAATTTATTTAATTCTACTTAAATTTTTTAAATGCATGTTGTAGAAGTTGAAACCATATTGTGATTAAGTTCTCGAACTGGGCGAAGAGGGCGATGAGAAGCCAGCTTTTTTTTGTAGAAACGAAATCGCCATTACAAAAAAGCACTTTCATTCGCCGTTAAGAGATATTTTTTGATAGAAAGTACTTGTAAATATGTATTTATGTACACCATTTAGCTCGCGTTGCTCCAACAATCACAATGGCCAAGTGGGAAAAGCACAGGCGTGTCATTCGAGATATCCGCGTTCGATTCACCGGACAGCGGATTTTTTTTAATTTACATTTTTTTCTTTAATTTAATTTTCTTTTAATTTTTAGATTTTATTATTTTAAAAAGAAAAATATATAGTTTTTAATTTAATTTAATTTTTAGAAACTTATTTTCTGTATTTTTTTAAATTTAATTCTTTCTTTCTTAATTTACGTTTCTTGGAATTTTTAAATGTTGTTGTTTAAAAAGGAAAATATTTTTTTTTAATTTCGTCTAATTTTCAGAAACTTGCTTTTTTTTCTTTTTTAAATTATTTTTTTAATTTTTAGACTAATTGTTTTGAAATCCAAAATATATATTTTTTAATTTCAATTAATATTTACAACTTTTTTATGTATTTTTTTCTTTTTTGATTCAATGTTTTACTTTCTTAATTTAATTTTTAGATACTATTGTTTTAAAAAGAAAAATATTTTTTTTAATTCGTTAAATTTTTTGGAATCTATTTTAATTTTTTTTTTTTTAAATACATTTTAGTTTTGTTTGAATTTTCTTTTTTATGTAAATTCATTTACTTATTTTAATTTTTTTAATATTATTCATTTTTTTTTTTAATTAATCTGGTTTTCTTTGGTTAATTTCATTTCCATTTAACTTTAAGATTTTATTGTTTTTAAAGAAAAATATATTTTTTTTAATTTAATTTAATTTTTAGGTTCTTATATTATTCATTTTATTTTTTTGTCTTTTTAATTTTGTTTTATTTACTTAAATTTGTATATATTGTTTTCTTCGTTTTTAACTTAGTTTTTAGATTTTATTGTTTTAAAAAGAAAAATATATTTTTTTTCATTTAATTTTCAAAAATATTGTAATTTATTTTTGCTTTATTTTCCTCTTTTTAATTTTTTTTATTTAATTTTCTTTTGGAAGACCGCTGCCGCTACAGAGATATGATGTTTAAGTAGTAGAATGATGCCAATGAACTTTGGAAAAAAAAACTCCCCTCGAGACAAGAACATCGATATAACATATTTTAAGATCCAACTGTAAATACCAAAGATACGACGAAAAATTTTAAAAAAGTTTCGGGAAAAAATATTTTTTTTCAAAATCGCCGTGCAAAAATAACTTACAATAAAGAGTGTCGGGCGTATTTTTTTTGTCTTGAAAGGTGGTACGGCCTAATATTCATGTAAACATATACTCATATGTATGTATGTAGATGACGATGCTGCATGGCGGCGCACCAAAGGTGAACGAAAATTCTTCAAAAACAATTTTTATGCCACTGTCAATAAAACCATGCACCGCACCCCACGCACACCTGCACCTCTCCTGACCACCACATTGCGTCGTACTTCGAACAGCCGCCGAATGCTTGTGGCTTTGATTGTTGTGCGGTTTGTCAACGAAGACAAATTGAGATGATATCACAACGAATTTATCTGCTGCGCGCTGCACAACCTGCATGATGCAAAACCAAGCAATTTCTTCTGAGCATTACGAGTAATTCTCGCAAAAGTGATAGCGATCTCACAGTGGGGCCGCCCGCCCTTGAGTTGTGTGCGCATGCGCAAGCGGCTGGGCAAGTTTTGAGTCTTTTAGCTAAGAGCAGGTACATACATACATACGTACGAACGTATGTAGGTACCCTGCACCAAAGGCGGTATCTCAATTTCGTATTATTCCTTTGGCTTTGCTGTGACTTTAAGAGCACTTATGCACATGAGTACATATAGACATTTGTATATTAATACATATATACGTATGCATATAATAAAATAAAACCGAGCTTTTTTTTACTGTGCGCACCTTGCTCTGTCCAGCCAACACAAGATCTCTTCACTAACTGTGGGCATAAGGAGGTGAGATGGTGAGACGGATGGGTCGAAAGGCGTTCCGGCCAACTGGCAATAGGGTAATAAAAAACACATCGTTGAGCCTAAAAAGAGAACGTGCATATAGGTCTGTGAGTAAATATGTATGTGTGTATAAGTATATGCGAGTATGTATGTATGAGCATAGTGATTATACACACGATGAGTACGAGTAGTGTAATAAAAAGGGACCGACAAAGTGAGTAATAAACCAATTAGGACATCAAAGTGTAGCACCGACAGGCAGTCGCCAATATTTAGGAAGGCAGCGTGGAGGATGTGAGGGCTTAGCAAAAAACAAACAAAAAAAGATGGTTATACTCGTCGATAGTAGTAGCAGTAGTAACAACAGCAGCAGCTGTTCGAAGAGCAGTCAGTGATCATGCTGAACGCCGTCATGGATGCGGATTATAGACTTGCATACATACGCATGTATTTACCTCTGTTATAGCAGCAGTTTATTTGACTTTAGCTGACAGGAGCCAATGCAATTAACAGGCAGTGATGTATCGTTGATTTTTGCCGTTCACGCTGATAAGAAATAGCATCTACCCGTACGCAACTATCTATTCTTGGTATTGAAAAATAAAATTTTTACATCGTTTTTAGAGTCTCAGAGTGGTGGTCACGTTTGCCAATTTATTTTATGCAAACAACTATAAAAACAAAAATAGACTAATGAACTTATTGCACGCATTATTGTTTTTGCTTTGTTGTTGTTATTGTTATTTTTGATTATTTTGCTGTTCTTTCATATTCCAAAAAAAATATACGCAGCTGAAAAGGCGGCAAGTTTAACCCACTGCTAAATACGCGCATAATTAATTCATGCGAAACTATAAAATTCATCGCTTGCTACTAAAACGGAGATCGTTAAGTGTGCTTTTATTTAATTTTTTTTTTTTGTTTTACATATGTATTTATATAGTATTTTTCTTCTTTCAATTTTCTCAACGTTCCCAATTTTTTAGTTGTTTGTTCTTGCCGCAAAGCAAACACATTTAATTTATGGCAATTAATTAAACGGCGGTGATTCGCGGCGTACCTATATATACATATATCGAAAATTGATACATTCAAATTTTAACAAGAAAATCACAGAAAGACAGCGCGAAACGCGCTACGCGTCCATTCAAACAAAGCATATATGTATGTATGTACTTAATTCCCGCCCGTCATCAACGACATCGTAAACTTTTATTAGGCCGACCTTTTGATGAACCGCAAAAATACCAAAAACTTAAAGCGCTCGAATTTTTTTATGTGATATTTTTTAAATAAGTATGTCAGCCTATCTTTATACCCGGTAGGAATTAATTGGCGCCAAGAAAAAAGTTTGCTCTGTTTGTTGACGCTGGTTATATTATCACCGATCGGAAGAAGCTAATTTAGGGATTCACGAAAATATATCGCAAGCTTTTACAACTATTTCAATATACATATTTTTATGCAGATATGTACATTAGAGTGGTCCAATTTTTATACAGCGGAAAAAAATGTCAACGTGGAAGACAGGGCACACCCTTTTTTTGGACCACCATAATGTACATTCATATCGACTGCTGAGTGGAAGATCGGCTTATGTCGGCAGCCAGTTCGAAAATGCCTATCTCAAAAAACGTTTCAAGGACACCCGATTTCAGAATTCGGTTCAAAAACGCCCTATCTCAACATATTTTTAATATGTTTTCAGTTGAGATAATCATTCAAATTCTCCTCGGCTAGAAAAGGTACAATTACCTTTATATTTTCAGACGGTTAGAATCTTTCTAAGGTAAGCTGACAATTATTGACATATTTCCAATTTTCTTTTTTATAATTGGAAGATAATTGAATTCTTAAGAGAATTAAGGAGCTACTCTTTTAAATTTTTATTGGTTTTATATTAAATTTATTTACTGCAAAGTGCAGAGAAATTTGCAATTTTTAAGAAAATCGATTTTTCTGCTCCTACTTATGATTGTTACATAATAATAAAAACTCGCTGAAAACAATTAAACGAAAAAAATTGTTTACTTTTGCCTATGCAGTTTTATAGCCCATTAAATTTTAGTACAAATTTAAATGTTTAATTGGATAAGAATTCACTTTGATTTTGAATCTTTCTTTTTATTAAAAATTTATTTTTGCTGAAAGTAGTTAAAAATCAATGCAAAATTATTTGGATTGAAGAACATATTAAAAAATGCGAATAATTTTTTTTTGCATTTTTTCTGTTCGCTATTAGCTTTTCTTAAAGCACGCATTTCAAAATTTGTATCGCTCAGTTTTTGCCTTCTGGAACATTCATAATTTTCTTCAGCCATCGGTAAAAAAAAAAACTGTTACAAGTAAAGAAAATGAAATTTCACTTTTAGTAGAAATTAATTTGTCCTGCAATTTTACTGATACAGCCTCGAAAGATGTTGTAAATATAATTAGTCCAATTTTTATACTAAAATTAAAACGTAACCTTTAGTTCTTATAAAGCACTCGAATGTTTTGGTACCATAACCTTCGAACTTTCATTTATGCAAACCCTTTTTCCCATATTAAGGAATCTCATTTATCATAATTAAATCAATTTTACTTTACGTTTTTTAAATCACAAAACGCTGTTAACCAATTGGCAACTAGTTTGCTGTCGCTGAGTTTTCCTACAAGGCTTGTAAGAAACGTACATACATATGTATGTATTAAACACCTTAATAATCAGATGAGCTTTTTTAAAGCGGGTTATATATATGCCTATAAAATAAATTATATAAAAATTTGCCAAATCTACTCGTATAAAAAGGCCTAAGATATGGATGCATGCATAAATGGAGTGCGGCTTTCTTTAAAGTGGTTTTAAGTAATCTTCGGATTTGTCTTTTAATTTACCAAAAAGCTCGTTAAAAAATTTGGAGCACAATCAGAGCTTAACGATTGGCAAAATGGCTAATACATATTTTTTTCTGAGTATATAGAAAATAAATGAAACTTATCTAATTAGACTGAATTAACGGAATTTAACGAATTTTGAGTTGGAATTTCTGAATATTAAAAAAGGAATTGTTTTTATAGATTTTAACTAAAGTTTGAATGCAAATCTGTGCTTTCACTGCCCTGTCGATAAATTTAGGGATGTACTGCGCGATAGTGGTGCTTTTGGATACGTAGCTTTCGTTCCAGCACTCTAAAGCCATAAGTTACGAAAGAAAGGGAGAAAGCATTGGTGTATTTGTGTGTTTGCGCATCAAAAAAGTATCGCTGCAGCTTAGTCTTCTAAGTTAATGCCAAAGGCAGGCATAGCCATTTCCCAGGAAGACTGGTGAAAGTAAACAGACCAAAGGACCTGGTGATATTTATTTACTACAGTTGCCATGTAAGTAAACGAGCATCTTACCGATCTGAGCCCTCGCTAGGGCAGGCACCTTGCTATTGGTGCGGGAGCTTAGCTGAATCACCAATCAGTCCTGTTCTGGTCAGAGGTAACGCGGTTGTGTAGGCCTCCACGCTACCTTCTCTCCAGACTTGGGTTGCTAGAGAATAGCGACCAAGAACTGCCTCCAGGGTGTTAAGCGACACCGTGCCCATTGGACGATTTGCAGCCAGGAGGGTATAGACCACATCGGGGAGTAACGGTGGCCTTACCGCAACAAGGGGCGCTGGCGCGACGAAACTTGCGAGTTGCCTTAGAAATATTTAGACTGCTAAGCTCGCCTCGTCGAGCAGGCGGTCGTACGAAAAATATGAATACGACAGCGGTCACCGTGAGGAGGAGGGTAGATACCATATGTCGCCTAGTAGCAATGCCTCAATTGCCTCTGATGAGTATCATTTGTCGAAGAAGATAAAGAAAAAGCACCGTAGTGCCAACCCTCCTCTGCCTGGTCAGCCTAAGGCTTAGGTGGTCCGGCGGTAAAGTGGTACCTCCTCCACCTCGAGTAAGGCAAGACCCCAGATGAAGCCAGAGCTATGGCGGCCGTCAGAATGGAATTCGAGAACGAGGGACGTGAGCGCAGCAGTAAAGGCGACAAACCCGCACCTGCCGATAAGCGGAAGAGCGGGCCCAATAAACAGGTACACTTACTCGCGCCTGCCGTGAGGCAGAGAAGCGGGGAACACACAGACTCTAATAAAGGTGACGCAGTCAAAAGAGTGAGCTGCGAGATCACTCCGCCTGAGCCACCAAATAACAAGCGGCAACGGGAGCAGCCCCTTCCTCCGAACTCATGGTCTAGGAACTTGGCTGGGCCCGGGTACTCGGAAGTGGTGCTTCCCTGTGAGTATCCCGCTGCTGCCCTGAGCTCAGAGAACCTAACCAGACTGCAGGATACCATCATTGACGAGGTTTTTAAATGATGGTCACACCCGTTTTCGTTTTGTGGAGTGTACTTTAGGTCCGGCTTCTGGCGGATTGCAGGGACGAACGCATAGCAACTGGCTGGCGGAGAAAGCACCAGTACTCCAGTGCTGGAAGGGACCCGTGATGTGCACGAAGAGAGGGATGACATCCTGCCGAGGAGCGCCGACAAATCGGCTACAAAAAGCGCAGAATGCGGGCATCCACACTTCTGCGTGGAAAGTAGTATCCAGCATCACAGAAGACAACGGGCTCCGATTGTTTCTGGGCATCGATGAAGAGTCTTTCGTTAGCATCAAGAGGGCTGCTATGAACCTAAACTATAGGTTCACTTTCGTCACGGTGCGGCTGTGGCGACAAAAGGCGACAGGTAGCAAGAAGTTGGAATCGCAGGAGATTCAAATCCACGGTGACGCCGGCTCCTCTTCTGCCCATACGACCGAGCCGACTTCGGGTTATCAGCGAATAGCCACCCCTCACACAGATACCAGCTCCCGCAAGTACGTCCGAGCTAGCCGCCACCCCCATCTCAGCGGATGGAGCTGCTGTCAAGCATAAACTTGAGGCGACTTGGGCTCGAGGGTAAGTGCGAGCGAATTAAGTCTCCCCGACCAGCCCTACCATGAACCCATGGCACTTGGCAGTAGCACAGGTCAAACTGCATCACGCGATGGCTGCTTTGGCGCTCATCAGCAGCAGGTTCGCCACGGATGACCTGGGCATCCTACTGATCCAAGAGCCGTGAGGGGCCTAAACCATAACAGCAACAAGGTAATTTTGGACCTCTCTTGCGAAGGCCTAGAGCGTGTGTAGTACTTAAGAAAAATACTGATTATTTTTGCATTACAGAATTTCTAGCACAGGACCTGGTAGCAGTGCAGACGACGCTGTCAATAACCGACAGAAGCGTGGAGGTGGCCTATTTTACGGGGGACAGGAACCTCGCCTCAGCCAAACTGGAGCTATGAGTGCTTTGGAAGGAGGTGCGCTCACTATTTAATAGGGCGAAGCGTATTGAGTATTTCGATTAACACCAAATACTTTCCCCTTCATTCGCGAAAACACCAAGTTTCGGTCACCCCAAGACCCGTACTAATAGGAGCTAAAGGGTTAATGTATTTTACAAACGGGTTATCTGATTTTCGAATTTTCCCCGAAGCAAATTCATTTAGCCTTCACTGACTTTTAAGCGAGCCACTTGCTTTCGCGCAACCTTTATTTAGCTTCTCTACTTCCAAAACCAAAATTAATTACTTCGATGATTATTCATAACTTTTGCATAGTTTTTAGGTTCATCAGTTTTTGTCCAATTTAATTTCCATTAAAATTTCTACACGCTCCTATTGAAATGTAAATTCTTTTTTGTTTTCTTGACTTTTTGAAATCACAAATTAATTTTTATCTTTCGCCAATCTGTTTTGCCTTAATTAATTCGTTTAAAGCCAATAAAAATCGTGACTAATTTATGGTGTTCAAGCTTTCTTCGCCAATCACTTGCTGGTGTTTGTTCACTTTTTCCCCCCCGTCATAATCAAAATCTGGTTTACTTGTTCGCCGCCAATTCATTAATTATTTAGATTTCGTAAAGCTATTTTTATTTATTTTCGAATAAAATTAATTTCATATTAAAAAAAAAACACGTAAAAAATAGCAGCATTCATTTGCCTAAAGCAGCAGCAAAATATGGTAACAAAAAATACGAAAATTAGAAAAATTGGCGGCAGAAAAAATCAATTTAAAACGCACGCTGGCCAACGAATTAACCACACAAAAAAAAAATGCAAAATCAGTAAGACCAGTAGTCGCGACATCATATAAATTAAATGTTTTGACTTTGCGCAATAAGCGCGGCATCTTTGTGCTCGATTTCTTTCTTGTCGTTGTTGCTATAACTACTACGACTAAATACAATCAGCGATTCGGATTTCAATGCGCTTGACGATCAGCGCGCGCTCTGAGTGTAATTCAGTTTAGCTAAATTGTAGTATGTCCAGGCGGCGCGGCGCAGTGTTATTAAGTCAAAGTCATTAATAGAAAGCACCAAGGCGTCTGTCCACTACATACTGACATACACATATATGTATGTATATACACGTACCTGTATGTGTCTTTGCATGTTAATATGTATACATATTGTTTACTTGTGGCAGCAATTCAAAAGGTGAGTTGTGGCAACTAAGCTTGTGTCCGCTGTGGGACGCGCATGCGCACTTGTGTGTATCGGTTTGGGCAGTCTCAAAGCGAAACACGCGCGCGCGCTTTCGGCATCTTTGAAGCCACACACCGCACGCTCTCATAAGTTGGATTTAGAAATGCACTTATTTCTTTATAAACAACTTTTTCGTTTTTACCTTTTTTTTCAAATGGTTCCTTTTTTTGTAGCTTTTTATATACATTTTTTTTTTCAATTTTCTATATTTCTTATACGCGACTATCAAACAACTTTACCATTATTTTACACGCTTTGCTTCTGGGACATTCGCCAACCATATGCACACCTAAGAGATACATCCATAGCCGGCGTTCGGCAATCCATTTGATGTAGAGCAGTTTAAGCTCGGAGCGTAGAACGTGACACTTGAACATAAATATTCATATTTTATTATGGATATCTAAGCAACTTGACTACCAAAAAGCTACCGCCAACTCTATTTGTATATGTAGATATAACGCCAAAACGCGCCCGCCTTTAGCCATCTGCGTAACAGCCATAGATTTCCTATGAAATGTTGCTGCTTGTTTGTTGTTATTTTTTTTTTTTTGTGATACAAAATTCAGGTAGCTAATTGTATTGAAATACAATATACTAACTGCAAAATATTTATGAGGCCGTCGAATATTTAGCTAAATCCAAATGAATGCTTATATCAGCTGCCCAAATATGCATAAGAAATATTGATTTTTTATTACTACGACCGCATACAGGTTACGCGGAGAAACAACAAATTTTGAATTCGGTAGCTGCGCTTTTAATGGTAGCGACATATTTAATTGGACATTTTTAAATATGGCATACTTTTTTTTCGTTTTCGTTATTTAAAGCAATTAACCAAAATAGCGCTCATCTGCTACATTTAGATTAGGAACTAAAAAATTGCATATTTGGTAATACAAAAGTAAACAAAAAAAAATACAGAAATGAAAAAGGTTGGTCGATCCATTTTAAATCGAGCAATGGTTGAAATGAATCATTTTTTATTTGGAGGAATTTCGGTCAGAAGTTTTCTTTTAGGATATAACAAAGTTCTGCCAAACGAAACCAAATAAAAAAAAATTTTGAAGGATCACAATTTCCTAATTTCCCGAATTTCACAAGTTAATTTTTTGAGTAGCTCAAAAAATTTTAAAGGTAAGAATTTCGAAATTTTAAAAATCGTAAAGCAACAACTTTTTAACATTTTTTCTCAATTTTTTTATACAATACATCTAACTGTTCCTGAAATTTTCAAGAAGGTATTTTTTAACCCTTTAACGACTAAGGCAAACATGCTTCCCAAAAAGATTTTCCACTCATAAGAAAACTGTATGCATCATTTTCTGTTTTTTATCATGTATACCATTTTTATTTAACTAACTCTACTAAAATTAATATTTTGATGCATTGTAATAATGTAATGTAAATATTTTTACCCAAACTGGAAAAATTAACCACAAATACGTTTAAAAAATATATATTGAAGGAAAAAAAATTACTTTTTAGAAAAATTCCATCTAAAAAAAAACTTTAAGAAATAAAATATTTATATATGAGAGAAAATTTAAAAAAAAAAGAATTTCTATGAAAAAGGAGTATTTTTTTAAATATATTTGACTAAGAAATCTTAAAAAATATATATACTTAACCAAAAGAGAAATCTTTTGTGTGGAAAAAATTTAGGGTATGAACTTTGAAGTTTACTCTTTTTTATAATGTGCCTAATTTTTACTTACTTACTTTTCATATAGAATTTAAGAATGAACTGTTTTTACGCAAACTAAAAAAATTTACCATGAATTAGAAAAAAAAATACTTTTACAAATTATGGTAGTAATGGGAAAACAATTTCGAGAATAAAATTAATTTTTAGAAAAATCTAATTTTTAGAAAAGAAAAAAAAATATACATTTTAGTGATAAATTAATAAAAACGATTTTTAACAACATTTTTTAGGAAGAATTCTTTTTTCGGAAATAATATTTTTAGCAAAAGAAACAAAATATTTTTGCCAAAGCAAAAAAAAATCATATTAAAAAACCTTTTGTGGAGAAAACTATAGTTTATGAGTTTTACAATTTTCTATTTTTTATATTGTGCCTAACTTTTATTTAACTAGCTATTTTCATTATAAAATTTTAGAAATAAATATTTTAACCCAAACTAAAAAAAAGTCGCCACAAATTTGAAAAAATACGCTTAGAAAAAAAGGTAGTGATGGAAAAAAATAATTTAGAGAAAAAAGATTTGTTTTTAGAAAAATCACATTTTTGCCTTTATAAAAAAAATGCACATTTGAGTGAAAAATTAAAAAAAAAACGGGGTTTTTAGGAAAAAAGTGTAATTTAAAAATAAAAAATTTAATTTTTTTGTTTGTAATAATTTTTTAGTGGAAAGTGCAAGAAAAGTTGCAATTTTGAAGAGACTCGATTCTCCTGTTCCTGTTCCTTGCTTCTTCACTGAAAGGGGTTCTTAGGTGGCGGGTGCCAAACCCAGCGCACAACATATTGCTGGGACGGGGGGGGTAGGTTTCGCGACCAAATGGACGTTTATATAGGGAGCCGCTTGCTCCAAGACAGACACCCGCTTGCAGCCGCACCTACTGGTGAACAGACGCTGCAGACTTCAGTGAGCCCTTAAACCGAATAAGTCGGAGTGGCCCCACCGAAGTTCTGTCTCTTTCTGCCGTGACCCGAATCTTGCACATGGGTTGCTGAGGTTGCCCAGAGTGCGCGAACGAGGACGCAAGAGTCGAAATTGAGATCTTCTACGGCCTGATACGATGGCAAGTGAGTGAATCGGTTAATTACCGAAGGGACTAAGTCAGCATTTTTCTGATATGGCAGATTTTATGCAGTTAAGCAGAGCTCCTTTCAACAAACTGAACTGCATCAAATGCTGCATCACATCGAAAAATGCTGACTTATTCCTTTTGGTAACTAACTGGTTATTTTACTAAAATCCCAAGTGATTCCTCGTCACATTGAGTTCATTCTTGGCGTCGATGAGAAAAGGTCTAAATCTTGAATCTTAGTTCATTGCGCCACTATCAGCGCAGGTATATTTAATCACAATGACACAGCCTAATGCCCAACCGATCACCGTGGGTTGAGTTTCCCGACAAACGACTTCCGTCGTAGCAGCAGGGACGAAAAAAGGGTGTAGAGAGTGACGAGCACTTCCTCTGCCAATGCTGCACACTGAAAAAAAAAAAAACAAGATTTATATTATTAAGCGATTATATTCTCCAGTGATTGGCTGATCTCAACTCTGTGGACATTCGCCATCTTTAAAGCTTTAAGAAATCACGGGAAGTTAATGAACGGAATTGGAGCTCGCTCAAGTGGTATCACGAAGACCTACCACCGTAACCTAGCCTAACCTTTAGACGATTCTACAATTTTTTTTTAAGGCGTAAGGCTCAGGATGAAACACTTTCTAGCAGTTATTATTCCATACAAATCCTAGCCACCTGTGACTACAACAACAGCTTAAATAAAGCAGCCGTACGGTGTGCAAATAAATTTGAAAAGAAAAATAAAAATAATCACTTAAATTCAATGCACCTAAGCGGCGTTCAAAACAAAAACAACTACATTAAATAAATATCAAAAGACCCGACGGCGTTTGAGTACGAGTATCTCTAATTTGCTTTTTGGGCGCAACAAACAAACATCAAAGTGACCGCTGATCGTACGATGCGTAACGAAGTAGCGCGCGAAGAGAATTAAGAAAATGCGACTTAAATCCACCGCAGCGCAACAAATGCGAAACAAAAAAAATCAAAAACAAGAAAAAAAACGGAAAAAGAAGGAAGAAAAAAATACGATTGAAGAAATACTATGAAAGAAGAGTAGCATAACAAATGATAAAGGATAGCAAATGCGCATTGCAAAGAAAGTAAGAGATGAACTGATTGGTTGTGATTTTTGATTGAATTCCTGTGGCGACTCAGCATCAGTGTTGCAGGTGTATGGCTGCAATGAAAAAACCGGCAGCAAAAAATTCAATAAAAAAACAAAAACAAATAACACCGTGCAACTGCATTTTCGACGGCGGAATGTTTCCAAGTCAGGATGAAGAAAGACCTAGACCCATATAGTAAAATCTTCAAAACTTTTTGCATGCGCAGGTCAAATTTATTTTTTATAGCCGTATTAAGTTTGCAATTTTTTACGTGAGGTTTTTTAGAACAAGTGCAGAAAAGGATTAAAGTTTATATCGGAGCGAAATATATAGTTTGGGTACATATAGTAAAATTTCGCGGGCAATAATTTTGTAGAACATTTTAACCCATTAATTCTTTCAGAAAAAGGTCGTTGTGACCCGTATTTGAATAAATGGCATTTGTGAGGTTGCTAGAGGGTTAAAATGTTCTAGAAAATAATTCTCCGGAAATTTTCTCTGGTGATATTCACAGACAAAATCCCCTGGAAATATGCAACACCTTTCTTATGCTCTCTTTTAATAGCATTTACCAAATATAAAGTTTCATAACAAAATATAAAGTTTCATAATTCAAGGGGACATATTTGTTTTTAATTTTCTGTGGCCTTGTACATTTGTTGTTTAAAGATTTTGTCTGAGCAAACCCCTGGCGAACAATTTTTTAGAACATTTTAACCCTCTAGTGACCACACAAATGCCATTTTGTACAAACTTTCTTAAAAAAATGGGTCAAAACGACCCTTTCTTGAGAGAGCTCATGGGTTAAAATGTTCTACAAAATTATTCTTCCCGAAATTTTAGTATATATACCCAAACTGCATATTTCGCTGCGATTTGAATTTTAACCCTTTTTTTCGCTTACTCGAAAAATACTCAGGGAAAATGAGGTTTTACAAGGAGTAAGTGGGTTCAGGACGGACTTTCATTCTGAGTTAGCATCATTCCGCCTACAGAAAAAGATGTTCAAATTGTTGCACAGTGTAATAAAAAAAAACAAACAACGGCAACTGAAAACCTGAACCAATCAAAGTATGTCCTGACCCCTTAGTGCCCTGACATTCTCTCCGATCTTCACAATCATTCTCTACACACCGTATTACACACTTCATTTGCTGTGCTCATTTATCATTTTTACGGCATACGCACTGCACGAGCAGCACTCGCTCCTTAGAAGCGTCTAACAATGCTGCTCTATGCTGCTACTGGTGCCGCCTTCACAGTCGTTACGCGCTGTTGTGCCGTTTGAGTGTCCTTTCACGCTCCTGGCAGGTTGCCATCGCTATCCCGCAGTGCTGTTGTTTCGTTCGATTTGGCGACAGTGCACATACGATACAGATACGAGCAAATGCTAGTCATCAGTCATTTTTACATATATGCATATATACATACCTGTACCTGTATATTTATATGTATGTATGTATGTATTTAGCATGCCAGTTTGGTCGCGCTACCTTTGATCCTTCGAACAACATCAAGCATGCATACATACATACATACATGCATACGAACACACTTGCACACTGTTGGGTTTCTTCTTGTTATTTGCTGCTCAATTATCACACGTTTATCGTTACGACCTTGCATTGCGTCGGGATTTCTCCACTTCTTTTCATCTTTATGTACACATACATATATGTATGCACTGATATATTTGTATGCATATACATATGTATGTATGTATACCTTGTTGCGCATACTTATTAAAAATCTTAAGTTTTTATTGTTGCTCTCCATCACATTTGCGGTAGATCAAAGCTATGAAATAAATAAAACAACCATATAAATCTTGATTGATGCTTCTAATGGCCATTGAAAGGGTTCACAAGTACCTACACTAAATGTCACTTTAGAAACTGCAATAGATGTCAGTTATCCTGGCATGCCTAAAATGTGATTTGATATGGTTGTAAATCAAAACCTTTTTCAAGTTTGAGTGGTGATCTTGTTCTGTATCGCGCTGTTCGGTTGTCTTTATTAATGTCTGTTATAAAATAGCGTGCTCAACTGTGCTCACTCTTTATATACAATAACTTCTTCTTCTTCTTTTTTTTTAGTGTTGTAACCGCCTAAGCAATTTTGGTCGAGTCTAATAAAGAACGCCAACCGTTCCTCTTTTATGCCAACCAAGGGCAAATGCAAGTTCCAAGTAAAGGCAAGTTCTTCTCTATCCTGGCTTTCCTTTGCAGAGAAGAACACTCCAAGGGCCGCCTCATTGGATATTGTCTTTGTTTATGCTTCTGTTTCAGATTAAAGAAGTCTCCCGATAGGCAGTCGCATTGACTGAAACCTCGTGTAGTATCGAATATTTAGCTCGAATAGATCCTTTCCAATTCTAACGGAGCTGGTGGTATTGCTCAACGTCATCTCGCACGTCCATATTAGTTTCCCGGGAATACTAAATTCAGACAATAGGTGTTGGCCTGGTTTGAAATCGAGGAGTTTTGATCCTCCTTACGCAGATCCTCCTCCCGTGGTAAAGAAATTTGTTGTACTATGAA
The DNA here is from genome assembly GCF_001687245.7 of Rhagoletis zephyria. NCBI lineage: Eukaryota > Metazoa > Arthropoda > Insecta > Diptera > Tephritidae > Rhagoletis > Rhagoletis zephyria. Next base: position 625,924 of record NW_016157119.1, on the reverse strand, counting down.
TATCTGGTTTATGGTGGATTAACCAGATCTAAGGCCTCGCTGGTGATGAGGGCTAATCAGTTTGTGGGCAATTGGCTTTAGTCTTTTACAAAGTACTCTAGATAAGACCTTATATGCAACATTTAAGATGCTTAGCCCGCGATAGTTGGCGCATTTGTGAGGCGCAACCCTCCGAGATTGAGGGTAACTTAAATCATTGCTGAGCGAAATATTCACCCAGCTTCTGATGGTGGCCGACGGTAGGAGTACTATAATTGGTTGCAGACCGATGAATACCTAAGCCTTCTCTCAACTTCTTCTTCTCATGTGATTTGGAAACCATAGTAAGGCAACTTCGTTATGTTTCCCATCCTAATTTAGTCGAGGCCAATCTGAAAGTAGTTAGAAGTCTGACCAATGCGTTGTATGCGGCTTACCTGTCACTACATTCACGTAAATTTTAGCACCTCCAGATCGTGATCCACTGCCAGTTTTGAAACCATCAGTAACGACTCGTTAATGGTGGTGTTAAGACAGCAGTCAGCCTTAAGGAACTCAATATTGTACAGTATCCTCAACAAAGTCACTAGCCTGGGGCATTGCAAAGATACTTGTATCTACTTCCCTACCACCAACGAACTTCGGGTGTTTCTTCGGTCAGTCAGCATCAGAAGCTGTTCGCGCTCACGTATTTCGGTCTCTCTTTAATGAAAAGTAAGTCTCGCTTCCCTTTTAAAATCTTAATATTGATCCCAGATATGTAACTCGCATGACCGGTTGTTCTTTCGTGCTCGTTGAAATCCAAGTAACTCTCCGGCAGTGGTACGCAGAGAACGGAAGATGTGGTTCCAATGATCGCATATATGGGTTTGTTCAAACCTCTCTCTCGCTTATCGGGTATAGGGCCTCCTTAAATGTGCCTGCCGTCTTTCGAAACACCGTCGATTATTATCCTCGTTTTTCGATCAGGTAACAAACATGTAACCTAATGATTTCTTGTATGCTGGAGGGTTGCGCTGTGCAGCGGTCGAAGTCGATCAGTATGTGTCCCTTATCGAATACTCACCCTGACATTAAATGGGCCAACCAGGGAGTTCATTCTCACCACAAATCGAACACCAAATGTGCACTTCTTTACATAACAGCTGTAGAAGACTTCGCAAGGTAGCGCGGTCTTCTACCTTCAGCCATCTATGGTTCTTGAATGGCTAGGATTTCTGTATTTTCTCTAACGGAGACATCAACCAGCTGGATAGATACATCTGCAACATTACGGATCCGGTGTTCACCCTCAATCCATAGTCCTTCAATCGCTCATCAAAATACGTTGCTTTTACTTGAGGGGTTCAGAATAGTACATAGCGAACCTCATGCTACCAAACGGTTGTCTTGTCCGTTGTACTAACCAACGGCTTTCAGATGCAGCCATCAGTCGGTTCCGCTGTTCCACGCGGCTCCCTACCGAGTTCTGTATGTATGACTATTTTGGTAGTCAATTTTGGACGACCTGCCTGATTCTCGAGGTTAGTCCTACAAGCAATCGTAGATCTGTTTATAAGCCCTTCGGTATGGCTTAAGAAAACAACCGAAATTGGAAATGCTTCTGAAATTGATATGTATGAGAATAGATAACAAATATCGAAAACTTTAAAAGCTCAAATCCGACTACTTTTTGAAAAACTAAGCCTTAACCATGTCTTTCGCTCTAGTAGTGACTGAATTTCTTATACTCGCGCTCTTACAAAGTTCTCTTAGTTACATGACTTCTCTTTTGAAGGCTTTCTTCGGCACACGAATACTACTGTTAACTGAAGGCGATTCGCAGCCTCAAGCCAAGCATTTCGATTCTGTATTTACATGCACGCACGTGTAGATATCTGCTGTCTTCTTCAACGGACTGTTTGTTTACGGTTTGCCGAAGATATATGTACCTGTAGTACAAACATGCATACATACATACATATTGTACAAACAGACATAGAACAACAGCCCAAAAAACAAGGCGGAACAACAGCAACAACCGAACAGCGTCCACCGTTGCTCTTGGCGGCAAATCTTGTAACGTCTTTTCGCGTAACCGCAGAAAATTTGTCGGCACACTTTGATGTTGAAAATGGCGTGTGCCGCTTACTGCCGAGATTACTGTTTGATTACACACTGGCACACCGATGCCCACCAGTTGCCGTCGTCGTCATCATCATCAGCTCCAATGCCATCGTCGCGACGGAGGAACCAACAACGCCGTAAGCGAGCTTAGCGCACATGCAATGCTGAAGAAAAACATGCAATACAACAACTACATATGTACAACAGTAACGAAATGGGAGTAACAAATAATATGCGTCGTGTCTTTCTTTTCAGCGGCAAACAAATTAATGGAGAATGATAACGAAGCAGAGGGAACAAACAACACGCAAGTGAGCTGGGTACACACATTAGGGTGCATTACTATATATAAAAAAAAAAATCTATAAACAAACCAAAAAATCGTTACTGTTTTTCCATCGGAAATATACAATTTATTATATTTTAAGACATCCGCCAAAAATAAAAACATTGGAAAAATATCACGATTTACGCGAGTTCGACTTGTTTCAACACAGCGCCGAAACTATACTTTTTTATAAATGAAATTAGTTTTCAAAAATTTTTTTTTCTATAAAAGTCTTCTCAGTTCTGGGGATCTACTCTGCATTACAAATTCATAGTGCCAAGTATGCGAGTCCGAATGATTTGTTTTTCGAATCGCAATACAGAGTAGGCCCCTGAATAAAAATCTTAAATATATTTTATCAATAGAATCAAAATAATAAGATTTTTGGTGGTATTTTCAAATCGGTCTAGCTCACGTATATCTTAATGTTTTTCCCAAATACTTTGGCGGAATTCTTAAAATATAAATTTTATAGTTCTGATGGAAAAACCCATTTTTTTTTTTAGATCCACCCTAATGTGAGCACATTCTTTCTTCTCTGGAAAGTATACATATTTCAATACTTATTACATTACATGATTATTTTTTTCTATAAAATTCAAATTAAATTTTTCTTAATAATTTTTTTTATTGAATTTCTTTATTTTTCTCCGCAACACATGCAGCCCCGAAATTCATGCAGTTCGACAACAATTTCAACAACGTCAATTCTGCTTCCTCTTCTTATTCATTCCATCAGCTGTCTTCACTGCAGCTCTTCTTTTGCTTAGCACCTGTTGATTTTCCCACACTGCGTACAAACATACAGCGCAAAAGGCTCGCATTGCAGCCGATGAGGGGAAGCGCAAAAATGCCGAAAAGATCGAAGGTTTAGTTAAGACAAAACCAAAACAAAAAATGTTTAATGTCCATATAATCCTGTGGCGTGCTTATCCTGGCGGTTCCTTTGAGCTGCCAGTTTATGTATTCATACCAACTTAAATACATACTTATGCACGTCGCTCTGACAGCTTAAAAGGTGCATTCTAACCCACAGTCACCAAGTCATTTGGTCACTGCTTATCCTCCGACAATGGCTTAATTAATACTTCGGTGATTTCTACAGTTATGCGATTAGCCTCACACCTGCCAACTATTTTACGCATAAATAAAAATCTGTTGTTCGTTGAAAGATAAGAATGATTAACGACAAACTCGGCTTGACAGAGCTGCGCCAGGAACCGTAAACAACAGAAGTCGATGAATTACTTATTCCCGAGTTTAGGGTTGTGCGTCACCTAAAACAAAGTTCCAAATGAATATGAGCAAAAGGCCTCGGACGGGAGAGACGACCTCGAATTATGCACTCAGAGGTGCTTAGGGGTGAATATGTTGAGGATGCCATGAGCGCTATCTAACGCGTTGGACCTTGCGACGTCTACTCCAACTGTCCCGTGTTGTATTTGTGGTGGGAGAGAGACTTCGTCGCCGAATACAGTCGTTCACCCCAATGGATGGGCATTTCGCATCAAAGCGGTGCTCATAAACGTCTCGCTAATTTACACCCACGCGCCGATGGAGGAGAAGGACGAGGCGACCAAAGACCTCTTATATGAGCTTGACGGTTTCAACTGCAGGACAGGCAAGGAAAGGAATTTTTGTCCCACCACCAAAAAGTTCAGCCTCCACGGCGAAATTTCCAATAACGAAATGCCGCTGATCGACTTCGCTGTAATCCTAAATACAGTAGTGTTTACACATTTCTAGTGAACTGGATGTACTTACGTCCCGGAAATAGCTGCGCAGTAAGACATTCGCGTCCATAACAGCAAGGAAAGCTTGACATCGAATAGCTGTAATCACAACCGATGCCAATTTATTCCCCACACGACTCTCACACCTGCTCCCAGACAGCACTCTTCAACAAACCGATATATGCGAGCAGTGTAGCCACATATCCGCTCATTAGGTTCCGCCGCAGAAGACGACGTGGTGGGAGTTCAGCGGGCCGATAGAAAAACTGGTACGATGAAAAATTTCACAAAGCTACAAAGAACAAAAGATCCGCATTTAGTGTCACGCTACGATCGGGCGCTAAAGAGGACGCGAGAGATATTAAAAATTGGAAGATCAATACACATGCGTGATTGCGAAGAGCTTGAAACGCTAGTATACAGGGAAAACTTCCGCAAATTGTATAAGAAAGTTTGGCGACTTACTGAAAGTTTCAATTCCAGGGCGACCTAGTGACTGATGTCAAGAGCGCGCTAAAATTATTGAGGGAACACTTCTCTTATTGAGGGAACACTTCTCAACCCCACTAAATGAGAAGAGATGGACCAGGGCCCCCAGCCGAAGTCCCGAGGTCCCACCACCCGACTATGACGGGCCGCAAAAAATACGAAGCTGCTAGAGCTGTCGCCCTGTCAGCTGAGCTATTCAAGTAAGGTGGTGAGGGGTCGACCAGGTGCTTGAATAAAATCGTCTGCAGAATATTCGGATGAAGGTATGCCTGGCGACTGGAATTCAAGTGTGTTCGGCCCAATCCACAAGAAAGACGTCCCCTGCTTATGCGTAAATTACCGCGGGATCAGCCTTTTACATTAAAATCGACTATGAGATCTTATCGAGCATATTGAGTGTAGAGCTAAGCAGCGCCTCATTATGACTTCGTAATTCCGATGCTGGACTAGATAATGAGAGATGAATCGCCCAGAGATGCAATGTCACCGCAGTTGTGAAAGGAAAGAAATTAAAAAATAAGAAAAATCAGTGAAGATGCTAGTGTTTCTGACAAGCTAGACAGAAATCAGGTGTCCGCCTATAGATCAAACGGAAAATAACTCTTACCAAAAGATAATGCATTAGGCCTGCTAGGTAAGTAAGTGAGTAGCGTAAATTGTATATATTGTATCCCTTCTCAATATATGCAACCCAAAATGTAATATCTCAGTCTGTCGAAGAACGATCAGCTGCAGAGGAAATGCGCTGTTTTATCATTATCTTGTAAACAATATGAACACAGTGAGGTGTCGATGATACCTATAGTGGCCATACGTCGATGCCATGGTTTATAGTGGCTTGTAAATAATGCTATTAGGGCTCCTGCCTCAATCCTTTTTATATGAGAAAGAATGTCGCCTCTACTCAGCGAATTGTCCTGGCTTGTGTATGTTGGACGCATGGTTGATGACGCTCTGGTGATAAACTCGACTCCGAATGCAAAAGCACCCAGTAATACAATGGAAGGACCAAATGGGAGAACAATTTGTCAAAAGTTTTTAGTCTTGGTAGAAACCGACAAACGATTGCAGTGTCATATAAGAAGAAGAATTAGATACATATATTCTACAGAACTAAAGCCATTATACTACTGCATGTATAATACTTGGCGAAACTTGTTTACGCCTTAAATATTTAACATGCTTGATTAAGTTTTTTTTTATTTGTAAAGTATGTAGATAATTATTTTTGTGTTTGCTATTGCAGTAGTGGCGAAGATTTTCAAGTAATTGTATTGCTCTTCTGACTGAAGTTAACCGCAAGTAAATATTTGCCAAAGATAAGCAGAAGAAATCTTTGCTTAACCGTCGGCGAACCGAGAAAATCCCAAAGAATAAAGGAGATTTTCGGAAGCAAACGTAATGTGCATATACAAATGCAAATATTGAGCTATGTATGTAGGTATAAGAACGCAAGTACATTATATATGAGTAACCTCCATACAAGGACTACACCTCAGCTACCAAAACGGAGAAAGAACCAAAGAGCACGCGCATCGCACACTGGGGCAGCAGACTCTTCTAACTGCCATAAAATAAACTAAAGCTTTTAGTCCATCTAATGTGGATCGAGTGTTTATCTACTATTAAAAAAAATTTTTGACGAAGAACATTATTTATATTATTGAAAAATCATCGAAAATACTTTGTATGTAAGGGAATGCACAACTAGGTCAACAAAATAAATTCCAAAAATCAGAGGTAAGTCATTGCTGCTTCAAAATTTCACTTTATTATACTAAAATTTTATCGACTTAAAAATTCAAAATCTTTCTAAATAGGATATTTAGTTTAAAAACTGGAAATTTTGAAAATTGGATTTATACGGTCAAAATTAATTTTTTTATTGAAAAATTTTGGTGCAACATTTTCACCACCAAATCATGTTCATGTTTGATGGCACGGCTTAGGACCTTTTTCCTGATCTGGTTCAATGGCGAATCTATCCTTGAATCCTTATAGTATAATTGGCGGCAATTTCAAAATGGATGAGTATCATTGGTCCATAGAAATCCAATATATTATAATTTATGTCAGACGAAATACCTTAAATGTCATATCCAGCAGCCCAATCGGTGGATTTCACGGTGGTAATTTAAAATTGACCCCTGGACAACTCAATCCTGGTGCCTCCGAATGAAATTTTAATGCATAGTAATATTGGAAAATTCCATCCATTGGGCCAATCGGAGCACACGGAAGTTCAACATACTCAGTGGTGCAATAGGTCGATGTAGTCGGCACTTTTTCTCAGTTGCAGATTTTGAGTAAGCATTCAANAGCCTCGCGTGTTCCTCGTGAGTTGCGCTAACTCAGAGCAAACTAACGAGCGAGCGAGTGGCCAAAATGAGGCAAATCCGAACCCTGATTCAACTACAGCGCCACCTGACCGCTCTATTTTGCAATAGTATTGCTCTTACCGTTACCAATACATATCTCGCATATGAGCAAAATCGTGTCAGAAACACTAAAACCCCACTTTTCTCCAGGAGTATGGGACTGATTTCATATACATACCTCCATAATCGATCATGAATAATTCTCGAGATACACGGTCAAAAATTTGGGTANTTGATGCAATTTTTATCCCATACATTTTTGCTGACCAAACAACCCGTTTGCCTGTCTAATCTGCTTGCCTCATTTGCCTCGCTCATTTACTCGCCTCGCTCGTCTGCTGCTGCAAATGAGTGCCTCGCTCGCAACGCCCCTCTCGCGAGGGCAGACCTAATGAGGCCCTCGTTTGCTTGCCGCTCTACTCTTGCGCCGCCCTCGTTTGCTTACTCGCTCGCTGGCTACTCGTCGCGTGCGCTCGTACCTAACGAGTGCTCATTTGCAAACAGCCTCGCGTGTTCCTCGTGAGTTGCGCTAACTCAGAGCAAACTAACGAGCGAGCGAGTGGCCAAAATGAGGCAAATCCGAACCCTGATTCAACTACAGCGCCACCTGACCGCTCTATTTTGCAATAGTATTGCTCTTACCGTTACCAATACATATCTCGCATATGAGCAAAATCGTGTCAGAAACACTAAAACCCCACTTTTCTCCAGGAGTATGGGACTGATTTCATATACATACCTCCATAATCGATCATGAATAATTCTCGAGATACACGGTCAAAAATTTGGGTATAATTTTTAAACCGCGCCGGGACTACTGCCTTTTTTAATCTTTTATAGTCCACTTTTTAAACCAGTCAATAGTTTTAAGCAATTTTTAATATATTCTGGTTTAAATTTTAGTCCAAAAAGTTCGTGGTTTAAAAATCAAACTAAAATGTTTTAATTCTAGTTTCTAGGTTTCATATATAGAAAATTTGGTTTAAAATCTAAACCGAAATAGAAAATGTTTGCACACAGCGAAATGTGGTGTTGATTCAATCTCAACATATGAAAGCACATTTACATGCGTGGCTGTAGCTGAGTGTGCAAAGATGCTTGATACAATTGGTTGCTACCAAGGCTGTCCGGGTTCAATCCCCATCAGACGGAGCGTGAAATTTAAGATAGTTTTTTTTTTATTCTTAATTATGAAAATGTTTGGGTTTAAAATTTAAACCGAACTGTTTAAATTCTAAACCAATCATATGTGCTCTATTTTTTTTTAACTTGGAAGGTTTGTATTTGAAACTGAATTTAGTTTGGTTATATATGTAGTCCAAAAAGTTTAAAATTAAGACCGAAATTTTTGGTTTGAATTTAACAAAAACTTGCTAATAAAAGAATAACACCATACAAGAATGAAAGTAGAGCGGAGTACGTGCATATATAAAGAAAAGGGTAAAGGCAAAGGTAAAAAACAAAAACAAAGATGCGTAAAGATAAAGGCAAAAATTAAGATCAAGGTAAATTTAAACATTTTTTTCTATAAGGGCAAAGGTGAAGGGGAATATGTAGATGAAGAAAATGATAAACATAAAAGTAAAAACAAAGATAAATATAAAGAAAAAGATGAGGATGAGGATACCGATAAAAGTAAAGTTAAAGATAGAGGAAGAAAGATTAAAATAAAGGTAATTATAGAGAAAAGGATATAGATGGAGACACAGATACTCATTCTGTGAACTATTTTGGGATTTTAGAAATTTTTGGGATTCTCGAAACTGATAGATATTTTTATCGCTTTTGTTATCGAAATTTTTATCGATATTGTTATCGGTTTGTCTATCGATATCTTCGAAACATATCGATGTAATAATAAAGATTTTTATCGATTTTATTATCGATATTTGAATCGATTTTGTTATTGACATTTTTAACGATTTTGTTATCGACATTTTTTATTGGTTTTGCTATCGATATTGTTATAAATTTTATTATCGATATTATTTTTTGAATAAGTTATCGATATTTTTTGATCGATTTTGCTACCAATATCATTATCGATTTTGGTATAGAAATTTTTATCGCATTTGTCACCGATTTTTTTATCGGTCTTGTTATCGATATTTTGCTGGGTGTTACTATCGATTTTGTTATCGAAAGTGTCTAAAGATAAAAATGAAGATAAAGGAAAACAGAATAACATAAATGTAATTAAAACGAACAGGGGTAGAGGTAGAGATCTAGATAGAAAAAAGACAAAAAAATAGCCTTAAGCAAAAGCAGATATATGTATGTATGTATATTGGTTATGAGACAAAATAGATATGGAACGTAAGTTTCGGTTCTTTAGTGTGGCCCAGGCGCACTTACTTTCTCTTTAATTGTCGGCAGTTTCTTAGGTTATCTGCTCATTGTACGCCGTTGAAAAAAACGGATGTAAAAAGTGTTTAGTTCGTCGTTGATAGAAAGGTTTATAGCATTGATATAATAATAACTATAAAAAGTATTTAGCTAAGCAAAACGAGAACTTTTTTCTCATGTACTTACATATATATGTATGTATGTATATATCTTCGATCGCTTTCTGTCGCCTACTACAAAGTAAACGCAGGTTATTAGCAGCTCAAACAAACAACTGCTGCTGAGGTTGTCGTGATTGTAATAAGTAGTTTTAATTTTTTTTCTGCATTTTTTTACTATTTTCTTTGTTGCTGCAACTACTTTTGTATACATACATACATAAATATTGCTTTGTTTGCCAGCGGCACTCCATTGCACTAATTGTTGTTCGTGTTGGACTTGAAACGCCTATGCCGCCTCCATAACTATGTATATATGTCTATTTATGTGTGTACATATATTATATTTGTTTGTATATTAACTGCATTATAATCACCAACAACTAGTTGCCATCATAATGAGTTCCGCAAGCAAGCAACAGCTTCCAAACGAAGCAAACAAACAAACAATAACCAACCAAAGTAGCAACATTGTTGGCTAAACTAAGCATTGCAGCACTAACTCTTTGATATTTATGCTTCACATAGTTAGTACTACTCGCTGGTGAAATGGTATCGACTCCCGTGGGTGACTTCTACTCATAAATATGCAATAGCACCGAAAGGTTCGATGTTTTGCGTGAGGCGACAGCGCAGGCGCAGCTCGCCTTTTTTTTTGCTGCTTCGACTGCGTCAACTTACGTAACTGTAGGCGACTGTACGCGATTTTGCGTGTGTTCTATGCATAAATATTGACAAAAAAAAAAACATTGGTAGCCGCTGCAGGGAGAGGAGCCGCCGACAAAGGAAGCTTGTTAAGTCATTTTTGACATGCGTATGGTAAACGAATTTAAACAAAGATTCGATTACTATGTTAACTAGTAATATGTAAAAAGAACAGGTAAAGAATTTAAAATATTATTCTATTTGCAACTATGTCGCTCTTGGGGAAATATTTTGGTTTGAGCAGTTAAACAATTGTATGTCAAAATCAAAAACTAAGAATTTTCTTTACTGAAGAGTGTGGAGCTTATATGGACCAACTAGCGAACATTCGATGCATAGATTTTTTTGTAACACCGATTGTTAAAAATTTACAACATCGCTAAATTGCCAATGAGAAGGTTGGACCTTCCTCTACCTTCGCTATTTCCATTCGTGCGACTATTGCCAGTGCCGCTGTATTTTAACTCGCCGAACGATATCCATGGCGTTGTTAAGCTCAGCGTTCCATCGCACAGTGGTACAAAATTGGCATTTTGTAGTGATAATTCACTGGAGCCTTCATTTTTCCTTTAGTTTGATTATTTTTTAATGGAAGTTAATAAAATTTGCAGGAGACCAGTTGCGCCCGATTTTTCAATTTTTGTTTGAAATGTTATGAATTTGAAATGTTATAAAAAAATTTTCACCAAATTAAAAATTGAATTTTATGAAAAATATTGGGTACGCAGTTTTATAGATCTTTATATTTTAACAGAGCTAAGAGATCGCTTTTATTTTGAATAATGTTTTCTACGCTAACATTTCGAGCACATGTGCACGCTAAATGGGAAATAATAGCGTTTATTATATTATTAAAAATCAACGCGGACTTGTAGCCACTTGCAACTTGCACTTTGTAAGACTAAAATTTAATGATCTATAAAACTGCATACCCAAAAATTATTATAAAAATCAAAAAAAGTAATAATTTTTGTGAAATTTTTTTGATAACATTTAAAATTTTTTCCCCATTTTGGGAGAGCCCTACAATTGTTTTCAGCTAGTTGTTATTATATAAAATTTATTAACTGGAACAGGATAATCGATTTTCTTCAAAATTGCTACCTTTTCTACTTTTTTCGCAATTTTTATTGATAAATTTAACACAAACAAACAAAAATTCAAAAATCAGGCTCAACTGGTATCTTTAAAATTTTATTGGCTTTGATTTAAAAAATAATAATTAATGAAATTAAGTGAAAAACTAGGCTTCAGTGAATTTTGAACACGAAATGCCAATTTTGAACCAACGCGTATAGGGTTCGGGAACCCGCCGCAGAATATTTCCTACGAAAACTCCAAGGGCCGCCATATCGGATGTTGTCATTGTCCACTTTTTCCACTCAGTGGTTCCAAATCAACGAAAAGTGGAGAAAAAATTCAATATATCATGAAGGGTTAGCCCAGTCATTTGATTGGTTTGATGAAACTTGATCTACCATCTAATACGAATTAAAAAAAAGAAAAATTTAAATTGTAGAAAAAAATTGCTGCCGAAAGTTTCCGAAAATACTATTTAAATCATAAAAATTTTTTTCATCGATGACACCTATATGTAAAATCCTGCATGGAAACTTAAATTTCAATATTCTGCCCATTATTTCCCATTTTCGGAGAATACGGTAAAAATAATAATTAAAATATAATAGCTTGTTTATTTTTAACCTATAAAATAATACCGTTCAAATTAGTAGAAAATTTAGAATCAGGCAGAAGATGCCAAAAATTCGAATACATACTTTTTTAAATTGTCAGAAATATAGTCCAGTAAAACTAGACTTTTTCTTAAAAAAATTTGTAGCGGCATTTTTTTATGCACGGCCGGGAACGCGATAAACATAGCGTTGTACGGGATGCGCCGTAAGACTCATTTCCACACCTTCGCCTGTTTCCATAAAAAAAAACACGTTTCCCGTCGATTAGGCCTACTGGGGAAACCACGTTAAAACTCTACCGTAAAAACTCTACGGTGGTGTGGAAAATTAGTTTTACGGCGCATCCCGTACATCGCTATGTTTACCGCGTTCCCGGCCGTGATATAAGCGTCGTGCAAAAAATGTAGGTTTAAAAGTTGTGAAGAATGAAATTCTCTAGAACTTTGGAATTTCAATATGCAATGTATTTTCAACAGAAATTGTCAAAAAATGGCGAAAACAGTGACAATGTAAAATTTTTTTTGCAGCTTTGCAAATTTTTTACAATAAAAAATGCTATTTTAAAAAAACCTTCTATATAACAAATGTGGGAAATTAAATTCTTTACATATTTGTATCTAACCATTTTTTACGAAAAATGCAAAATAAGCTTGCAAATCGCAAAAAACCCAAAAAAAAACTTAAATCCAAGATGGCAGAATGTTGCCAAATTAAATTTAGGAGCAATACTGTGGATCCATGATCTACGTGTCAAATAGAAGTAAACTGCTTAAAAAAATTGCTGTTACAAATTTTATTTCAATTTTCCGATTGCATGAAATTGGTTTCCCTCACCATTTAATTCTTCGACTAAATGGGGATAGTTTCAGGGCAAATACCTTGGTTAGAACAAATCTTGGCTATTCTTCTAGCGGACCTATTCAAAAATAGCGGATGGAACCTAAAGAAATGCTGATATTTTGAACATTTTTTATTTTTTTTTTTTTTGTTCGAATTTCTGTCAGTGTAGCCCTTTTTATCTGCTTTCCGGCTTATGTACATACATTAATATACACACACATATGTGCATATTTCTTTGTACAAATACAACTCTGTGTACCTGTGCACGCATGCGAACGAACACACATCTTCCCTTTCTAATTTAGCGTCTAATCTGCGCCAGAAGCGTTGTTGCGTTTCGCTTTCATCTCGCCGCCATCAGTAGAGCGCGCTCGCCGCTATTCAATTGTTCAGCGCCGTTTCTGCGGCGGTGATTTGTCGTTTAGGACAGACAAAGATAATTCAGATTGCTGATTATTACGAGTAATCCACTAAGGGAATAGAGGAAACTTGAATTGGTTGTATGGCGTGCTGGAGTACCACCTAGCCATTATTGCGCGCGAGCGTAATATACTACTTTTGGTCATGGCAGCATGGAGCTAAGAGGCAGGCACACACACTTGTTTCCTAATAAATATGTACATATATATGTATGGGCATGCATGTATATAGGCAAATAAAATCTGCATGCAAATGTGCTGGCACATTGAACACATCCACCAACTGTACCAGAGTGGGGTAGGGTAAAATGTTCAAGGCCTTTTGCGCATCCTTGACCACTTAATACGCTTGGCAGGCTTTATAAGAAGCCGCCACATTTAGTGAAATAAAAAAACACAAACACTTTGTGACAACATTAACCACTCTTTAATAGATTTTGCGGTTCACTTTTGCTATGCCAGCGCCACAGCTAAAGCTGCTCTGCCTCCTTACTCTAAAGCACATCGGTGTAGAATTTACCACCTGAGTTACACGACGTAAACACAGCGAAAACAAAAAAACAAGTGTGACGAATGTGCAAAGGTGGAAAGCGGCTTGCGGTCGCCGGCCTATTAGATGCTCTGGTCACGACAACAAGTGCTAACCTTCTAGCCCACCCCACTTACCGCCCCCTACTATACTCCTTGTGCCGTGCATGAAAGCTTGCCATTACAGCGCGCCGATCCATGCCGAGTAGCGCCAGTCCACAATTCCGGCCACAGTAAAATTGCACACCGCAGCACAGTAGCTGTGACGATAATAACCGCAATCAGCAGCATACAAAAAAAAAATAACTTGCTCGTAAAATATAATAAAATCTGTTGCGCTGGATAAATCGTTGTGGTGTGGCATGTAGAGTGAGTCCGGCTGGGCGCATGGACAAGCATGTGGCATACAGTGAGGCAAATTGCAAAGCGAATGTGCTAAATTAATAAAGCAGAGTGAAATAGTCAAAGCTTTAGTTGGGCTTTGCGTCATTGGTTTAAAGGATTTGCAGCGTTGCTTAACTCTACGCGATATTACTTGCCATTTCAGTTTGGCAGTGTTACTTTTTCAGATATGTTTCGCCACAATTTGCTTCATTTTCCTTAAGATTAGCGCCTGATTTTATATAAAATCATTTTTTTATAAGTAAGTAAGTAGTAGGTATTTTTAATTTCAATTTTGCTTTTATTACTCTGCTGCTGCTGCTGCTGCTACTAACTGCTGATCGTCATCGCCATCGCCATCGTCATCGCCATCGCCATCGTCATCACCATCACCATCGTCATCACCATTGCGGCCTCTTTGATCCTGGCATTCTATTGTTCCGTTTCAAAGGCCACTATTATGTAAACAATCGGCACCTTTGATCTTGGCCGCATCAAAGCGATGCCGCCAACCTTCATCTTGCCGCACTCGTTTTCTCTCTCTCTCTCTCTTCCGATCCACACAACTGCCATAGAGCAGCGCGCATCACTTAATCTTTACGGAAGCATTGAATTTACGTGCCACAGCACTCAGTCACTTACACTCACTGACACTGGCGCACAGGTAAACTTATACTTACGCGCATAGTATAATAGGGTGACGCGTTTGATGTTTCAGGAACTGTCTTAAAAGATAAGAATTCATGAGTTTTCGTTTAGCATTCTCTGTTTAGGTATTTTTTGAATTTATTTATCGATACTGTTATCGTTAAAGTTATCGGTATCGGTTTCTATATATTGTAAAAAAAGCATTAGTCAATATTTCGTTTCATATACATCGTTATCGACGATTTTTGATCGATTAATCGATATATTATTGAAATATTTATCGATAGCACTACTGATAAATTTTTTTCCACGAATCTATGATAAATAAATCGATAACGAATCAAAATATTTATCGATAGCACTACTGATAAATTTCTTTTTGTTGCTCTTACCATCATATTTACACGCTTTATATTGGAATGCAGCTTGAAATGCAACTGTCTTCGTGTTCAGAGGGTACTACTGGAGTTTTACGTACTTACTTAGATATATGTCAGTAGTATCTTCCATTTTCCATTGTTTTTTTATTTATATTTTCTTTATTTTATTTTATTTTCCTTTATCTGGTTATATTTTAGTTTACATTATAATTTAACTTATTGTATTTAAGTGAATCTAAAATTTTAGGTTTAATTCTATTAAAACGTCTGTGGATGAAATTGAAATTCCGCTGGCCATAGGATTCGATTTCCGCATTACTGCCGTCTGTCAGGTTACAATTTTGTTTGGAGCAACTGTACCGTTAATCCGCATTCAAGTTGCCGTCTAACTATGCTATTAGAAAACGTCATATAAACAGCTTAAGGGATTTTATTAAGGGCATGAAAAGTGGATTTTAGACTTTCGAAATTAACTCTATGAGTCGGTGTCCAAAAAACAAACCTAAAATCAGTAAATTCCTTATTCTGATTACAAAATGAACGACCCTGTTTATGGTTTGTACATAGCACTTGCTTACCACAAGTATGCCAAGTATTTTCAACCATCCAGAAAACACGCATAGCAAAAATGTGTTTTCTTTTCGTGGTTAAGTTATTACATTTACGTTTTTTGTAACAACATTTACTATTATTATTCATAATTATCTTTAATTAAATGTATCACTAGATTTGAAATATTTAATCGGCATATCTGACGATCTCATAATTATGCGCTTATTTGCAATATACTCGATAAATTTTAACAAACCAAGCAAAATTAAATTTTTAGTTTCTAACTTCAAAGCAAAGCAAAGGTTTCATGCTTGGAAAAAAGAAAATGTATCAAAAAAAAATTGGATCAATGAGAAATGTCTCATAACTTGCATGTGAAGTTTCCACATTTTCTAAACGTCCAGATTAGGAACACAAATGTCGTTGCGATATGATAGGATACCATATCAATTCTTTTGTCAAACCGAGAATTTTTTACTCGATATATACTTTTGAAATTATATTTAAAAAAATCGAGTAATTGAACCTCACTATTTTCAAAATGAGATTTTTTGCAGATACTCATATTTTATCTCATCTATGTTAAATGAGAACAAACTAGTTGCTAACCACTACTAACTAAATCGACGAAATGGAGGTTGCAGCGGATCTGCTCAATAGTGTTCTACTGGAATCCTTTTATGACGGCATTGTGCCTGGTCCCATAAAATAAAATACAGTGCTCCTTTGTGGAGCGGTAAATAGCGTGCAAAGCGCAAAACTATGAAGAAACTTTTCAAGAGGGTCAAAAGGACTCACCAGTGTAACGAGTATAATGTTGCTCTCACTGTCTATAACAAACCTATTAGACGCTCGAAGAGGAACTCGTTGAGGCAGCAGTTAAAAGAGCGCTGTCGGAGGCCTTCCGTCTGCCTAAAATTGTAGAAAAAAGGGGTCTTCCAATGGGATAGGTCTGTTAAGGACAATAACAGCCAAACCCTGTATGCCCTGATCTAAGTGTATTTTGCAGGTTCTTCATTGGAGCACAATGAGATGACCCACGCCTTCTCGGAGCACAGTTTCCCTAGAGTGAAAAGTCATAGCAGTTTCCATCTTTTACGGAGACAAAGTACGGTGGTTGGTAAAGTATGTCGAATCCTTCATAGCAGCAGGTGCTGATGGAATTTTTTCAGCCCATCTACAAAGAAGTGTTGATGACATCATTGATCCACTGATTTGTATATTTAGGGATGCTTGTTGCTGGGAATACGTACCGTACGCTTGGAGGAACCAAACCTTTATTCGGTGAAGGTTTGAACTGACAGTGCTTGTAAACTCCGTTGAGATGAAATATATAGGGGTGCCCTAGATAAGAGACTTAAATGGAACTAATGCCTTGAGAAAAAATTTTCCAAAGCCACACGACCCATGTGTAGCTGACGGACGAAGTCCAGAGGTTTATAAAATAACCGCTGGACCTGTTAACGTATCGACATCCCATAACGGTAGTCAAAGGGAGCCGAACTCAACTTACATCAACTCCCCAACTGTGAATGCCGTTTTACTTAGGAACACAACTACCCAACATGGACAGAACACCGTCTACCTTAGAATACTCGCACTACAACCGCTTTGGATACTGCAGCATGTTAAACTCCCACCTGAGCAGAATAGACTCAGATATGCCCAACATTTGTCCATTATGCGGGGAAACACACCATGACTCGACACACCTCTTCGCATGCCCACGAAATCGCACTCGGACATATCCGTCTGGTCCAACCCGGTCGGAGTGTGACACCTTCCGAGCGTCACGTTAGTTGCGCTTGACGACAAAGAAGGCCTTTTGGAAGAACATGGAACATTTGGCTGACTTTCCTATTTTTTTTTTTTGTGTACACTTATTTTCTGCCCCTTAGTTGGCGAAGCTCGATTTCAGTGCAGTAAATAGATGGTTTGAACATTTTTTATTCTCCTTTATAAGAATTTTTACGATATCTTGCTGATATGTAAACATCTCAAGTCTCGGTATGGGTAAAATTTGCGTTAACCCAGCAGAAAATCTGTAATTTCTGCTGTGTAACCCAGCAGAAAACTGCTTCTTGTGTGTACAAATGAACAATTCTGAACTAGTTCAGGGCTATTTGAGGACCATTGCGGGACTAATTGACGACTAATTTAGGAACATTTCGAAATAAGAACAAGACTATTTCAGGAACATTTTGAGTCCAATTCGGGATCATTTTGGGACTATTTCAGCAATATGTCGGGATCATTTTGGGACTAGCTCAGTATGATTTCGGGACTAGTTAAGGACTATTTTCGGATCATTTGGCACTAGTTCGGAATTGCTTTTTTTCATAAGCTGTTTTTCATTTTTGCTATTTTGTGAAATCCTTCTTACATGTTTCCTCGGTTTGAATTTTGAAATTCCTGCCCGTAATTTGTTTGTAAGTCAAATATGTATTAGTGGCATGGTGCAACTATGATAGCACGGTCGACTTATGTACAGTATTAGAAAAAATTATAGCCGCACCAAATTTTGACAAGTTTTAAAATTTTATTTTTGTGCTTATTTAATTTAGGTTAGGTTTTTTATAGTTCACCCTTTACCAGCATCCGTATAAATACAAGTTTAAAGGCAGTGTCACATGATTGGGAATTCGCCGAAATTTGGTGCAAATCGTATCCCAATTGTGAGAATTCGCAAATGTTTTTTTTATCCCAATCACGAAAAATAATTTGTTAAAATTTTTAATTGTTTTTTAAGTTTTTAAATTGTTCCAAGCTTTTGACTGCAAAAAAAAAACTTTTCCCAATTTTTTTTTATTTTGTACCAATAGCCCAATATAAAAAAGCACAAATCTGTACAAATGTACCAATCGCATACACTGTCTTAAAAATGTATGCGATAAAAAAAAAATTCAATGAATTTTAGTAAAAATTTCGAGTTTTTAATTAGATTCTGAGTATGCAGCTTTGTAGCCCATTGATTTCTAATAGAATAAAGTACAACTTTCAAATGGCTACAAATTACGGTTGATCTTTTAGAATTTTTAAAAAGCTCGAAATTTGCACGAAAGTTTGTTGAATTTTTTTTTTTAATATTGCACAAAGTTGGTAAAGAACAAAGAACGCGAGATTTAGCTTAGATTTATTTTAAAATTTCAACAACAATGTCGGCAAACATTAAAGAATACATAATTTTGTGTGTCTGCTTTAATTATCTGTCATTAGTTGTCTTGAAATTCCATAAACACGCATTGAAAAGCTGTAACAATACCAACAAAACATTGGCCAAATCACGCGTGTGAACAAATAATACAATCCGAAAAAGGGTAAAAATTGGAGCCATGAAAAAGATAGTAAATCCTTCGGGATCACAAACTTTTTGGTGAAGAATATTTTCCCACAATCAACATAATTTGCGTAAGAGTGAAAAATTAGTACTTTCGTACTATGATAATTCAGTATTTTTATATATGTACGCTGAAGGGGACTTTACCAAATCACATTGCCAATGTAAGCTCCAGTTGTCACCCGTCCATAACTTACATACAAAACCATACGCATATACCAATCGGTGTGCTTGACATCACACACACACACACACACATATATACATACAACAGAAATAAATTGGTGCGGAAATGCTACTGCGCTGCATGAATGTTGCGGGCATACATACATGCATACATAGTGAGGAGCGCAAACAAATAACAAAAGACTTAAGCGACGAACTCGAATTCTGGTCATGCGCGATGAAATCCTAAAAATGTATGTTAAAGCAATCAACGGGTAAGGAAATTAAAACCTAAATACTTCCAGACTACAAACAAACAAACTAAAAAATACAATTTAAAAAGGGCAAAGTAACAAATAATAATAATGAAGGTAAAATTTAATCGTTAAAAACCAGAAGCAATTTCGGCATTCGATTAAGAAGATCAGAGGCAAAGATAACAACGGTAATACGGTTATTAACAAGTAGCCAAAGAGCGGGATTATAACAATTATTAAGAACATGATTTTATCTTTGGCCTTTCGCTTTGCCGCCTTTTGTTGTTTGTCACTTGCCGCTTGTCGCAAAGCGATCACCAATCCGATTTTGTCTTTCCCAGCTGACCGTAATTTGTTGCTTTTGAACATTTGCGAAAGCCAGTAGTCGATTGCGACAATCAGTGGCTGCGAGTGCGAAGTATTTATTTATTGCTAGACTATACTGAAGCATAACAGACGGTTGGGCTTCGGTATGCTTCTGATATGTTCTGTGATATTTTCAGAGGCCTATTTTTCTATGCTGACTGCGCTGCTGCTATTGTGAATAAGAGTTTAGCAAAATGCTAATACGTACGCGAAAACACAATCGCCGTTCATTGGGGGCGTAAAATTTTAGGTTTCTCCACTAATCGGCAGAGAAACTGCTGGAAACTGCCTAGCCGACGAGCTGGCAAGGAGGGAGACGGAAATATCTGAAGTCAATTCCCTTGAGAATGCGGGCATACCTCTAACCTCCTGCAAACACAGACTAAAGGCTGAACTCATCGAGGAGGTAAACACCAGGTGGGCTGTGGAACCCCCCTGCCGTACTACCAGGCAAATTTGGCAAATGATTGATGTAAAGCGGATCCATAGCTCTTACTCGGCTGGACCGCTCCTCTCTCAGATTATAAGTCGGGTAATCACCGGACACTGCTTGATGGGGACACACGGAAAAAGGTTAGGCTACCCCACCAATGATTTTTGCCGCAGCTGCAGGGACGAGGAGGAGACCATCGAACATTATCTCTGTCATTGTCCCGCCCTGGTCAACATGCGCAACCAACTCTTCAACAAGAACTTTTTGGATTGTTTAGCCGACTTGAACTCGGCGAGCGTCCTCGACATTTTGTGCAATATACACTCGGTGGTTCAATTACTAATGGAGGGTAAGAAAGAAACGGCTTCGGCCAGTGGTATAACAACAGGCTTTTCCAGCCTATGTGCGCTCCGTGCTCTGCACCACGTCAAAAAAATAAATATACTGAAATATGACCAGAATAAGACTCAAATTTTATGCAGGCTCAGATTCTTTAAATTCCTAAATGTTCATTTTTTGTTGCCCTGTATGGGTCAAGTCTAGTAATTACCAAACAAATTTGTATACAGCTAAGGTCCACATGCTCTTCTGAGCAATGACGAGGCTGGCGATACTGGTGGCGTTTGTTGAAGAAGAACTCTAACAAATATATGCATAACCATGAAGCTCACGTTCCTGCAAGACCAAGACCAAGTGAGAACAGCAATTATTCAGCTTAGAAACAACAAAGCCCCTGGAGGATACGGTTTACCGGCTAAGCTGTTCAAAACCAGGGCGCAGAGCTGGTAGGGGCCATGGTGAAAATGTTTCTTACATTTCAGAATTAAATAATCGTATAAAATCTTCAATACGAGTTCATGCCCACGCCTTCCTACGATTTTCTTTGAAAATTCTTAAAGAAATCAGCGCCACACACACACATGCTATTATTAGAAGGCTAGACGAGGTGGAACCGTAGGAGATAGCACAGGATTCCTCGGCAGTTCTGAGTGTCCATGACCCACTTAAAGCCAGGGGTCTTTTGAAAACTTACGGCAGTCTTTACAGCGCACTGGCCTTATGGGATACATGGCGAAAAAAATTGTCTAACCCTTCAATAGGTTCTGTCGCAACTGCGAGGTCCCCGGCTCAAAGGAGAGAGTCTAACACTTTATGAGGGAGCGCCCAGACATTTGGAGAGAAGAAATTTAATGAAGTAGGGATATAGCAAATCCTTAACTTTAAGTAGTCCATATATAGGTAGTAAGTTTTATTAAAGAGCAAGTAAATACTTAGAAGAAAAAGAAATTAGCAGCTCAGCACAGGGGTACTTTAGTATGTAGATATCTACATACATACATATATACTCTTTTCGTTTGCACTATTTTGCCGTATTGCCTCATTTACGGATCATTATTAGTTTTGTTATTGTTTACCATATTCTAAACAAAATTTCAGCTTTATTATCTACTGCCGCCAGCATTCGCGATAGCATACCCACAGCTATATATGTAGCCCCAGTCATACAAATATAGATACACTTTGTACTTTGCGCAAACGAATGTAAACAAAAGAGCAAAAATCCAAATAAGAACAAAACCCTCTGCACTCACAAGGGCACAAACTCACACAGGCACACACACACACACACACATGTAAACTGCAGATGCGATAAGAAATATTGAGCGTACCGATTGTGACTTTCCATGTTTGCCACGCTAAGAGCATAGAACAATTTACTGATAAGACACGCAGTCGGTGCAATCAAAAGTTGTTTTCCGAAGAGTGCGCCTCAACGCGCACCTGAGCTAGGAGCCGGTCGCGTAAGAGAGAGTGAGGGAGTGCGAGTGAGATGGTAGCCAAGAAGCTAAGCTAAGAGAATACGCGCACTGTAGCACTAAATAATTCATTTGAAATGAGCAAATCGTGCGCAGGCGACATTGTTTGCCACAAGCTGAGCCGGCCGCAGCAGCAATCGGAGTATCAGAGGACGGCGACGCGTCACGAAATTGGGCCTACTGATATATCGGCGGACTTACTGATGTTGTTGTTGCTGCTGCTGTTGTTGCCACTGGCAATGTCTTTGCTTGGCGGCCAGATCACTCGTTCGGCAAAAGACAAGAAGTAAACAACAGACAGTGGCAGCGCCTGTGGCTGCTGCTGCTGCTGCTGCTGCTGCTGCTACTGCTTCCAGCACTTCTCTACAGCTCAGCAAATTTACAACAAGATACAGATACATTTCGTAGCCGTGTTTCTGCGTTCACCTTCAACATTCCGCGACGAACGCTCAATGCAAACGGACGTGTATTCCTCCGTCACGAAATTATCTCAAATTTTAATAATATTTCGATTGGAAAAAGTTAACGTACTCGTAAAACGCAAGCAAGTGTTTAAACACGTTTTCAACGTTACAAAAAAAAAATAAAAACAGAAAAGTGTGTTAAATATAAAATAAAAGAAAATAACTAAGTTTATAAAATTTTTTTCAATAACTTAAAAAAATTCGAATTGTAAAAATATATTTGTGTGTAAAGTGTTTACTTTTGCGTAGCAAACAACTAAGTGGAAAACGCTATCTATAAAAATATTGTGAACATACTTATTTTTTATTTACGTAAAAATATACACCAGAATATGAAAAAAAAAATAATTTAAATCTGAATAAAATGTCAAATAGAAGCCAAGTTTAATTTCTGCTTTGCATTTGTAACAACAACAAACTGCCTACAAAATGCCGATATCAATTTTTTACAACAACGAACAAATGCTAATGACAATTGTCAATACAAAAACAACAATAAATCGTACAATAATGTCAACGAGTAGTAATATAAATCATCGAACTGACAGCGGTTTAATCAAGGTGAGTTTATACAATTATTGACCACAACCTTTTTTATTCGCTACTTATACCGAATTCAATGATTTTTGATTTTTTTTTTTTTTTTTTGAAAATCATATCGTAGCTTTGGTATAAGAAAAATTCAAAAATAAGCCCCAAAAAAATAAACTTGCATATAATTTTTGCTTAAAATTTATTATTTTTAAATAAACCCAAACAAAGAATTAAGTAGAATCCCTTATGTTTCACTAAAGCAATTTAAGTGAAAAATTATTATAATTTTTTTTAATTTTATATGGAAATTGACAGAAAATAAAAAATCAAGTTCCATCTAAATTGCTTGTGAAACCGGCTGTTAATGATTTTCTGAGTTGCAAATTTTAAATAAGCGCCTTATGACATGTTTTCACTTTGCGCTTGCCATTAAATTAGTAAGAACTCATTATAAAAACAAAATCAATTAAATTAAGAAAATCTGACGAAAATAATTTTTTTTTTTTTTTTTAATGTGAAACATTTTATTCTCAAAGTATAACATACATATAACTAACTTAATTCACAAAGGCTCTAACCAACACCTTTTTCGAAAGTGTCTTTTTCACAGATTTTTGTAGGATATATTAAAATACACCTTCAATAAAAATGTTAAAGGGCTAGTGCCATTAAACACGAAGTTATATGTCACTTTTTTAAAAAACCTACCTGTCTTTCATATTATTTTATAATGATTTTGCTTAACCTGTAAAATAAAAAAAATGTTGTTTAGATCGTGAAAACCACTCACTACACTTTTTTTCTTGTTTGCTACTACAACCGTTTGTCGGTTTGGCACATCCAGATTGCGGACATGATCGCACAAAACGCCTATATCTGCTATCTGAAATTTAATATTAAGTCATTTAAAGACCTTTCTAGGCTCAAACTCTGACTCAAGGTCCGATATCACCTAGTTGATCCCTCCACAGGGTGTTGACGCTATACTATAATCGCCGTAAGACCTGCACATAAACTGCCTCTAAAGTTGAAAGCAGTTTTGTACGCAATATTTTTGTCCGATCGGCAAATCCGCCGGTTAAAGACAAACTAGAGAGTCCTTCCGTCTTTGTTTCGTTTCATTTTAATAAAAGTTAGCCCATATACAATCTCTATTATTTTAAGAAATATTTTTTAATTCCTTGTATGTGTAATTCCGACCGCGTTACAGTTAAATAATAAAATTCATGAATGTAACAGTCGCTTCTCCGAAAAACTGGGGAGAATTTTGGAAACATTTTGGTTTTTTTTTTTATTCTTTAAACATGAATAACAAAACAGGATTCATTTAAAATAAAATAACGTAAACCGTTTAAATTATATATAACTAACCAAAAAAAAGGCTTTATAAAATGAAGCATTTAAACCACATTATTTTTTTGGCATTTGATTCGATTGCTCAAATTTAGTACCTGCTGAAGAATTTTTGTTGAATGAAATTTTTAGTACTTAAAATACCAGGGACTTCTGGAATTTCTAGTTTTATTCAAATTGATTTGAGAAAATATTATTGACATATTTGTTGTGGCGACTGGAATGCAACTATTTCTTTTTTTTTTCAAATAAGGAAACGTTGCTGCTTTAGCGTCCCTTAGTTTCTTAAAAATTTGCATACAAAAACCTGACAGAGAAATTTAAATTTATTTGTTCAAATCGAAAATTTCGAAGAAACTGTAATTTTTACTAGGAGATAAATAATTTAAACAATTGCCGGCTTGTCGAAAAATTGTAATTTTCAGTTAAAACTGTGAATCTGGCCACATTGCTTGGAGTGGACAATACTCCGGTGGAGTTTATGAGGTAAATGCTTATTCGAAGGATGGTGACGGCAAGCATAGGTAAGAGACAAGTTTCGCGACAAGAGGCAGTCTCTAAGGTGGCGTGGCTCTCGCCAATTGCGGTAGAGGAAATTATTTGATAGAGAGCACCTTTCGACACATTCATGCGCTATTGTCATTACATTCATTCGAAAAAAGTTTGGGAACTTGTGCTCTTTACTAGGTACATAGATAATATAAAACTCCGTCGGTAACTAGCGCTATACGGGCTCGGCCTTAGTTTCACTAAAAATTCGAAATTTTATATGTAACTCTGGGTAAGAAGTTAAACTTGAAGAAGAGCAAAAAATTACATAAATAATTAAAAAAATAAATAAATAAATTTTTATCAAAATATTCCCGAACCTTAACATATCATTTCGCACCTCAAATTTTGATCAGCCGTTATTTCATGTTTCCCTTTTTCCTATCAAACCAGCAGCCTAATTATGTCATAATTTAGAATTTCGATCAAAAAAGTGGTAAAAAAACCCAAACAATTCTATTAAAGCAAACATTCTAATCAACACCAAAATTAAATCTGTCTCAACTCTACCCACCTCTATTGCCATAGTATGACCATTCTAGGTAAGTAGCTTACCTGCTCACCAAACATACATAAATCATTCGGGTGCACCCAATAGTGAGCACACACACACACAAACATTCCAACTCCTGTGGATAACCATGCACAGTAGCCGAATTGTACAAATGCGCGCGCTAACATACATACATACCTACAAACACACATACATACATAGATAAGTACGCGCCCACAGAGCGGTAAACGGCAGCTTTTGATCTCTGACACCCGCTGTGGACTTGTCAAATTAATAAATTTACCGCCTTTGCATTGAAAGACAAGTTTTAGCGTTTGCGCAGACCAAGTGAGCAACAACAAAAATTACCATATCTATACAGCAACAAATACTACATAAAGTTAAAAAGAAATTGTTTTTCTGTGGAAAACAATACCCTTCTTAAAAGTACGTACGTATACGTAGATACATACTTACGGCACAAGCATTTACATGCAACTTCACAATAAAATACGATTAAATTCAAATGATGCAGCTTTGTGGGCCAGCTGCAGCAGCAGAAGAAGTAGCGCAAGTCAATGTGTGCTTGTGCGCGCGTGCGCACGCGCTTTATTCAACTCTTTGGCAATATGCCGCCGCCAAGTGGCACCTTGACCGAAAGGAGGATGCAAGAACAAAAAAATAAACGAAAATAAAACTGAAACCCGAAAAAAAAACAAAAAACAAAAAAATTTAGACGTAAATATTGCATTGCTGCTCGAACTAAGACAGTCGCTCATCAATTTTACCGAAAAAACGAAAACGACTATCGCCAACCGAGTGGGATGTGGCACGGCAGCATGTGGCATTCGCAGCGGCGCGATCATAAAATGTAACATTTGCCGCGTGCTTTTGTTGTTATAATGGTGTGTCTGTCTGTCGGTTTAGTCTGCATGTATGTATGTATGCACATCGTTTGAATGCCATATATAAAAGACTGGTTTATAATCGTTCGCTCGATTGTGGTCGGCATAAATTCTTTGGTCGAAAACCGCGCGTGGCAAACGCACAGTAATCCTTAAAGTAATGGTTGTTGTTTTCCGAAAATATATGAAGCAGAATTTAAGAATGCAAAAATCTTCAAACTTAGTCAAATTCTTTGGCAGATAGAAATTATGCGTAGGAAGGTGGGGCCACTATAGTTGGCTCAGCATGTAAATGGTTATTCTTGGAACCCTTCAAACCATAGCACCATCAATAACAATTACACCAAAGAAAAGACCCACGGCTCAGGTTCCTTTATATTTCGGAAAGGTTTGTTTAAACTTAACATAAAAAACTGCGCCGAAAAGAAGACCTTGCATTGAAGGAACCCGTGAATTGAACGTTCTCCGCTCAGGACGTCTGTCATTTTGGCCGAAAACATTCTCAATCTTATTTGCTGAAACTGTATTTGATGATGCCATACACTATTGCAGTTTGGTTCAAGGAGACTTGTTGGCGATGATTACCATTTTTTACTCATGAACATCTACAGAGTCAAAACAACTCGCCGATATCGCTGAATAAGAAGAAACGTTACCCAAAATAAGATATATCGGACCGAAATTAAAATTTTAACTTGGGAAGAAAAATGTCTACAGTTCATTTTGGATGAAGTATCATTCACGGCCATTTTGAATATCCTTCTTAATCATCTTGGTATGTCTAGAGGAAGCGCAGTATCTGTCTGTTCAAATGAGATCTTCCGACCTATCGAGGGGTCATGCAAAGGGTGGCCGATTGAGAGAGCCTTTTGAGAAATTTATATAGAAGTCGAAATACTTAATCTGTGTAAACTGCTCAGGACGTCAGATCGAGAGAACGTACTCAGACATAGTCGTAAGAGTCAAAAGCTTATTCTTAGAGTTCTTGGAGCACAATCTAGATGCCATATCGCCTTGGTATGTCTAGAAGGAACGCAAGATCAGTACACGCTCAATTCCAAAGAGACAAACAGTACAGCAAAGATGACTAGTGATCCAGCTGACCAATCGAGGGTACGTACTCAGACATTGTCATAAGAGTCGAAAGGTTTAATCTGAGAGATCTTGAAGTATAATCGAAATGCATTCGTAACTTTCTAAATAACCCTCTTGGTATCTCTACAAAGCAAAGGTAGCCAGCGGTACGGCCAACTGATTGAGGGAACGTATTGAGACATTGTCGAAAGGATTAATCCAGGAGATGTTGGTAACTAATCTTAACGCATTCTAAATGTCTTCCGTAATCATTTTGTTTTCTAAAAAGTCAGCGGAAGTTGGTTTCGGAGACTCGTCAATGCTTAAATACTTGTTGTTGGTTTTGCAAGTTCAGGCGCACGCTGCAAATAGTCTATGCCTGACGGCCTTCGGAAATTCGAGGAGTTTTATAAACTTGGAACTTCAAGTGTGACTAAATGATCAAAATCTCAAAACAGAAACTATGTTTTTTTTTTAATTTTATACAGAAGGAGATAATGAGGTTGTTCAGCATGAAGTTCTATAGGTGATAAATAGCCTTCGAAGCTATCCCAAGTACCTGCATTTATATATTATAAATATATTAACCAATATTCAACATCATTCAACATTTTTTTCTGAAGCTGATTGCATTCTAGAAGCCTCGAGAACATAACATTCATTATTCCTACTCCAAAATCACCTGTCCTCTGCAGAATTTAAGCACCATTTCAGCCAACACTACACCACAATGCACCATCATTTGTAAGGGGAAACGACATCGTCGTCATCATCATCGTCCTCGTCACAGCAGTTGCTACTGTTTTCAAAGTTAAGATCAATGCGCAACGCCGCCGCCTCTATTGAGACTTGAACTAAATAACCCTTGTCCAGAGACAGTGCAGAGCACTCAACAACATACCGGCCGACAAACAACAAAAAAAAAACTAAATTAAACAACATAAGCCAGCAAAGAAAAACAACAAGTAATAACAAACGAAGCAACAGCAACAACGTAAGCCATAACTAAAGCCAAGCCGAGCATGGCTGAGTCAAACCAAACACTTAAGTCAACCGCTGAGCCAACAAACAACAAAGGTAAGCCGTCCGAGGGTATCTCGGACCAGTTGTATCGGATCGTATCGGTTCGGCGTGGATTGGTTTGGACGACCCTTACTACCTGTGTAAATTATATGTATAGAGAAAAGAAAATAAAAGTAAAGCAAGAAAAGCACAAACGAAGAGAAGCAATGTGCGCCAGCGCCGTTTTCGATTGTACGTTTGGACGTTCGGTCGTCAGACAGTCCAACGTAAAGTTTTGTTTATTCATTGTATTGGTCATTTGGCTGTTATTTTCATGCTAAGACGGTTGGTTGGTCGGTTTGGCCGATCCTCGCGGTCGGTCGATCGCTGGTTCGTTTGTCTTTGCAACATGCCGCCAAGTGTCGGCAAAGATCAAAGCGAAATCGGCACGGGCTTAGCGCGCTCAGCGCAGAGGTGAGCATCGTGCCACAGTTGTAGCCGCAATCGCAGCAGCGATAGTGGACAGAGAGGACAGACAGACAGACGATAGATGATTGTGCGGACCAAAGATATGGTTATATATGTATATACATACATATGTACATGGATGGAGTGAACGGACATTGGGATTCGAACAAAGTAAGCAGTTGGGTGACTACTTGCCAACTGGGTTTGGTAGTTGTGCTCTTGCTTTCCGTTGCATAGACGGACGGACGGCCAGCAGCAGCAGCAGCAGCAACAGTAATATATTGCTATTGATAGTAGTAATAAGACCAACAATTGATCTACCGGCGAGCCTTCGCTTCGCTACGCTATCGGCTGCAGTAACCCCACCACTGTATGCTTTGCATTTTAGCCATCCACTATAGCCATGTAGCTCTTTTCACTGCGTTTGCCTTCTACTTTACGCAAAACTGCTTCCGAATTACATACCTGTCGCCGTCGCATCCAAACGAGCGAGCGTTCCTCCGTCCGCCAGTCCGTCCACTATCCGACTTTCTTACGTTCGTCACTTTTGCTTCACCTTTTTGTCTACACAATTTGTTTTGCTCTCTTCATTCTTCAGAAGAATCATGCCGACACTAAAAAGTAGAAACTCGCTAGCACACGCGCTTGTGCTTTGAATCTGCATAACAACAAACTTTCATACATACAAATATGCATATATGTATGTGCATTAGGGTGCATCGTTCTACGTACCAAAAAAAAAACATATATTTTAAGTAAGAATTTCTCCAAAATATTTTTGAAAAATTTTAAGATTTCGGTGAGCTGCACCCAGTTGAAAAATGCCGCCGAAATTCGAGCAAAAAATATGTAAATTAGTTTTTAAAAATATTTTTTTTTCAAAAAAATCACCTCATAAAAAGTCTGCATAAAAATATTTAAAAAGTAATTTAATAGAAAATCAAAATAAAGAAATGTTTGGGGGTACTTTCAAATAGGTTTAGCCCACGTAAATCTTAATACTTTTCCGAAATATTTTGGCTTTTTGGCAGAACTCTTACAATGTAATAAATTTTGGGATTCCTATAGAAAAATCGTTAAACTTTTTGGTGATGCACCCTAATGTACATATGTACATATCATTAAATATGCATGTGTGCTTACGCTCACTTGGCTACTGTTCTGCGCAATGTCAGCATTCTGAAAGCAACAGCTATTTATGTGCATATAATAACGGCGATATCAACAATATCTTTGCATATTCAGTGGTCGCCGCCGCCGCCGCCGCCGCTGCCATCACAGAGCGCGCAGCGAGCCGTCTGTTAATTCTTCGTCTTTGTGTTTGGTTAGCCTATTTCTGCTGCTACTCTTGAGGCTTCTACTTGAGCTTTGCGCATGCGCACAGAGGATGAAATTGAGCAGCACCAGCACCAGTGCCAACAGCAGCACCAACAACAGCAATTATTGCAACAATAACAAGCACAAACGACCAAGCTTAAGTGCATCGCTTCTACTCAATTGCCAATTGCCGTTTTGTTTCTTTTTTTTGTTTTGTTCTGCGCCGCATTGCAACCACAACACGCGCCGACATAATTGCCAATGTAACAAAAACAACAACATCAACAACAACAACAACAGCAGCAGCAAGCAACATTGCAACTTGTTTTTCACTACAGGTGCAATTTTCATGCGCACGCTTCTTGTTGTTTTGAAAAATTGCAGCTCGTTTTTCACCAGCAGCTCCGCTACTGGCAGTTGTGTGCATCCGAGTATGCGCAGTGGCATGGTTGGTACACCTCTTGAGGTGGAGTGCTTTAATATTGTCTTTTTTCCTTGTTTTTTGTTTTTTTTTTTTTTAGTTTTTTGTATTTGCAACCGGCGCTTGCCTCTTAAAGGCCGGCAGTGCGCCATTTGCCTGGGCATAATATTTGCCGCTTAAAGCCTTAATTAAACTATTAGCAAAACATTTAAATTACTTCACCGCTGGCGGCGGCGGCAGCTATGTGTACACCTAGAAGTGCAAAGATGCCGCGCGCGTCCCGATATTTGCATACATAAATACATACATACATATACTATATAAATATATGCATACTTTTGAATGGTGCTTTGTAGGCGGCGCTGCTACTTAATAGATTAGCTTCTTTGGCGTAAAAGACGTAGTTAGCTACTTTTAATGTGTTTTGGAATTAATGCTCGGTATTTATCTTTTATATGCTTCTTTGTTGTTGACCGCTTGAGTGGGAATACTGGAAAATTCAAAGGCTCTTAGGGCCGTTTTCTAATGTAAGCAATAAAGTTGCCTTTACTAACAGGGCAGATAAATTGTTCCTCACTTTAAAGTGTTTTAATTTTCTTATCTTACCGGTAAAAATAAATTTGTTATTTCGTAGAGTGAAACTTCACTACAGTTCCGAGAGTGAAACTTCACTACATTCGTCATATAATTTCAAAGGTTGGCAATGCAACATAAGCAAATATAGAGCAAGAGCAACTGTTAGCAAAAACCAAAACCTTTGGTTGAAATATCTAATATAGCTGGCTCATGAACCAAAACCAAACCAAAATTTAAAGTTGGGTACAAATTTTAAAGGTTGCATCGGGTGAGCAACAGTTTATCGATTCGAGAATTTAATGCGCTGATGAGAAAACGAAAACTCGTATATCGGGACGATAAAGTGGCCGGTAAACTAAAGGTTAGATGAGAAAACGGCCCTTAGTTTAGTAATCGTATTATAAAAAAATTTATACCACTTTGGTTTTCTTTATATGTGGCAACCCTTTTCAGCAATATTTCTGCATACAATTTTTTTCTGGTGTGAACATAAATGCACTTTAAAACTATAAATAAATACATTTTTTTTCGAACCTTTAAAAATAATATTTGGCAACTCTATTAAAAGTTTCAAAATGTTTATAGCTTTAACAAACACCTTTCATTTGATACCCATATAATTATGCAATTTTTTCATGCTTTAAATATTTTTGTATTTACATAACTTTACTGCGCCGAGAAAGGTGGTAACCCCAGAAAACAATTTTGCGCCAAAGCTTTTTCCAAGATCTTGCGTTTGCTAATAATTTTAGTAGCAATATTACATAATTTGTGCTAATTTTTTTTTTACCCTATTAATATAACCTTTTTAGATAAGTGGCAACTCTATTATTATATATTGTTTTTACCATTTAAACCGTTTAATAGCCGTATTAGCATATTTTTCACACTCAATTCACCAATTAAGTTTTTATTTCATAAAAAATGGCAACGCTGTTAGAAATAGTGTCCAAAGGCTTTTTTAAAAAAGGTTGTCTCTGAGCTAACCCTGGGTTAGAGAAATGCATGTTTCTTAATGCAGCAGCAAAAGAAATATTTTTTTTTCTTTTATTATTTTCTCATGAACTGGACTTCTCTTCACATTATTCAATTTATTCGATTTATGCTTTGGTACAGAATTTCAGATATACATACATTAATATGCATCGCGAGACGGACTAGCAATTGTGAAAAACCAAACACCAAACTATCCCCTCAAAGGACATGATTACTCTCAAACTAAACCTGGGCTAGAAAAATTCGTGTTACTGGCATTGTGTGCAATTTTTTTTTTTTTTTTTTCAATTATAAATTATATTCCTCTTCATATTAGTCAACTCATGGTCATTGAAAGAAAATCTGGCAGTTATTGTGAAGAAACTTTTCTAGAAACTAACTTTGGGTTAGAAGAGGGCGGATTTTCTGACTTTGCTCCAGCAAAAAATTTTAGATATTTACTCTGGTTCTGAGAAGATGTTTTTTTTTTGAACTGAGGCGCTGTTACTATTTAATTTAATCTCAAATTCTAAAATCAAATGTAAAACTTTACAAATTTAACTACACCAACCCTCAAAAGTTTACCTACACCTTTTCGAGTGTTTTATATTATCATAAATATATTTATTATGTGCATATATAATCACTACTACCATTGTAAGTATGACTGTGTGTGCTGTGAAAAAACATCTCAATTAATTCACTATCGACACAAAAGAGACGCCGCCGCAATGCTTCCAGCAACTGTCTACCGTCCATCCATTCATCCATTCGTTCGTTCGTTCAGCCAGCTGTTGCCTATCCACTACCGATATCAATTATTTACGACTGTCTTAAATACATTTTCGCGACTTAAAGCGAATCAAACGAAGTCTCTCGACAACTTAGCGATCACTCAAACATATCAAACTGTCACGTCGCAAATAAAAAAAAAGGCGTTCGTACAAATATAAACCAAAAATGGAGCTATAAAGCATGAACGCCGATGGACAGGTGTAAAATAGCAATTAATAACCGAGGTGACAATTTAATGCTCATTGGACATAAAGGCAAACTGAAAAATGGAATGTGAAAAAAATACATACCTACTCATATGATGAAAAAAATTACAAGTTGAAAAAGCGGAAAGTGACAAGATCTGGAGGTACATAAGCTGAATGTAACGCGTGAGTGAGTGAGTGAATGAAAGCGGAAAATGAATGTAGCGACACTAAAAAAATACCAGCAGCAGCCGTAAAAGCGAGCGAACATGCGCTTTAGTAATATAAACTATAAATCAAAACATGTGTTGGAACAAGTACAAGCAATTACTTCGAAAAGCACGAGCAACACGAAAACAAGTGCACACACAAATTCGTTAGCAATGCAAAAACAAATCACAACACTAGATGACATTTTCCACTTGGCTTTAATGAGTAAGGCAATAAAATGCTAGAAGACTTGCTTGAACATTTGCATACTTGTCAATTAAGCGGCGCTGGTTTGTGGTGCTTTGTTGGTTGGCGGAGGCGGAGGCGGAGGTGCAGCATCGTAAGTACAGCAGATTGTTGGTTGGTTTGTGTGTAAGGAATGCGATAGGCGCCAGATTGATATGCATTTTTTAATTCAATTTTTATTTTTTATTTTTTGTATTTTGTAAGTGCTTATAGTAGAATATGTGTGTGTGCGAGTGTTCAATTTAATGCTTGCAAATTGCTCAATTGAGTAAAATTCGCCGTGGCGGCATAAGTGGCTTTCAATTTGTAATTAATTATTATTAATTTATGTATTTGATTTTCCAATTAGCTGGTTTTAATAATTTATATTGGGGGCGACATCGTTTTAACAAAGGTCAAAGATTTTTGTTTGAAATGCAAAGAATAGAAGACTTAAGTTGGCTTATGAAAATCTGCATGTAAAGTTCACCATAGTTTTCACATAACAAATTATTTCTTTAAAATTAAAAAAAAAAACTACCATTTAAGAGTAAACCAAGAAGTTTTACAACACACCAATACCGCCAACAATCCATCGGGCCCTTGTTATAGCCCATTCGACACTTCGATACTTTGTGGAACACTTAACGTTTCACCTGACCCCACATCGAAGCATCCACATGGCCCGTAATTCCGTACTTTGCCCAGCAGGGTAATTTGTCCAGAATTAACACCAAATACACGCAGATAGCTCGTGGCCTACAGCGTAACTAAACACCCTTACGTGAAAATTTTCCTAGTAGCGCTGGAATTGTCAAAGGCTTTTGACACTGTAGTATGCGACTCCACGCTGCTACAAGGCATTGAGCGCTCTGTCCTCTCAAAGGAGCTCAAGTTTATTTTATTTTATTTTATTTTATTTTATTTTATTTTATTTTATTTTATTTTATTTTATTTTATTTTATTTTATTTTATTTTATTTTATTTTATTTTGTTCTATTTTGTTTTGTTTTGTTTTATTTTATTTTATTTTATGTTGATTTTTTTCTGTTTCGTTTCACTATTTTTTTTCATAAATCTTTTAGTTTTTATTTATTATTTATTATTAAGTTTTTTTGTAGAAGCCGATCAGGTGGGAAAAAGTTCAAATATCAATGGTGTACTCTCGATGAGAGAGGTAGGAGAAAAGCTAAGATATTTAATAATTTCGGCGACTCTTTCTGGCTTATATATTAATTTAAACACTCGAAAATAGATTATTATACAAGCCAGAAAGAGTTGCCGAAATTATTTAATTTCTTAGCTTTTTACACATTCTGTCGTGTAAGCCTGTTTTTATATCAACAATTTTTTTAATTAGCAGTTCATACGTACTATCTCTATCGGCCTCAAAAAAAAATTTTGTATAGCTATCCACTTGCATACGTACATATCGTCGTTTAAAGTACAAAACCGCGTAACTGACATTTTTTGCCAAAAATTGGATTTGCTCACACAAGCTTTTGGCTCAAGCCTTATCCTTTCGTCCTGAAATATACTAGCCAGAAATGCGACTGCTTTATAAGAAAGAGAACCATTTTGAAATATGAGTGTTTTTACTCTCTAGAAAATAATTTATGCAACCTCACATACGCGGTTTCGCATTTTGTTGATACGCGGTTTTGTACTTTAAACGCCGTAATGTATCTACCTTCAAACAAATTGCGCGCTTGACT
Organism: Rhagoletis zephyria; assembly: GCF_001687245.7. NCBI lineage: Eukaryota > Metazoa > Arthropoda > Insecta > Diptera > Tephritidae > Rhagoletis > Rhagoletis zephyria. The sequence continues at coordinate 590,624 of NW_016157119.1, read as the reverse complement.
TGCAAATTTCTTATATCAATACCTGTCCCAACGGAGACAAGTGCCACATACCACATGCCATACATCATTCATTCATCAAAGGCAAAAGCCCAAAAAGCCTCAAGCGATATTGGATAAAATCCGCTGGCTAACAGATGCTTCGGCGAATTGAACGCTAATTGGTTTATTATTGGCTTCGCGCCGCCACCTCCTCCTCCTCCGCCACCTCTGCTGGCAACGACTATTGACTTTGAGTTCAAGCGTTATGCATTTAAGCAATTAACACGCATTGGCTACACTAAACGAACGAGAAAATAATGAGTAAATGTATAAATTTACGAATGACTCTGAATTAGCAAGTCAGTTTGAGGACGGTGGCAGCGGCAGCGGCGAGCTGGAGTAGCAGCCGGTTGCGGTGCACACAAAGCACTTGCATTTAATGCCGCTCATACGCCGTGTCGTACCGCTATGGCTAAATCAAAGAGAATAAATATGTGTAAAAAAAAACAAAAATCGAAGAGAGAGCACGAAATAAAGAGCAAGAGAGCAAATGAGAGTGTTAAATTTGTTGTTGTTTATATGCACGGCGCATTTGCATTGATTTTCGCTAGTTTCCGTTTGTCTCGTTCAGAGAGGCTCCAAACGCCTATACATAGCTCCATCTCCCAACAATAACAACCACACATACATACATACATACATATGTATCACCTAGCGATCTGTAGTGGGAATTCAGTTTTGATTATCGGAAACATGTAAGTGGAATGCCGCGCATCTAAGATGCCGCTACGGCGCAGCGCATGGCGGTAAACTTCAAAGTGAAATCATGGGTCGTTTGGTGTTGAGTGGCGTGTCACGCCAACCCTCTCGGCAAGACGACAGCAGCAACTACAACAACAACAACATTACTGTTGCCCGAACCAAAATGATAATGATGATATAATGGCATGGCGTTAAAAAGAAGAAGAAAAATATTTATTTGGTTGATGTTGTGGCGCTTAAATATCGCTGCTATGCTGAACTTTGATTTCACGTGTTGTTGTTATTCGTTTCTACTTTTCTAACTGCTACTTTGCTACTGAGCAATTGGCAGCGGTATTTAGAGAATACATACATACATGCTTACATATATATTTTTGTACTTGATGCAGCTCTAAATAGCTAAATGGGTATTGTAATGTTGAAACCTTGACTTTGTTAGTACACAATTAAATCGCCGAGAGAATAATGATAAATTTATCGACAAAAAATAATCCGATTGGTAGTCTTTCTTAAGTAGTGTAATTTTAGTGCTGCTAGTTTTACTGTCAGCTTTAGTAACATTCAAATCGGTTAGCCTTCAAACGAAGAAAATTGCAAAATCGATAAAGATTGTAATGTTGGAAAACTCTATGTAATATCGATACATAAAAGATGGTAATCGATACAAATTATTACCATTGAATAAATTAAGTGTAATTTCGATAATTGTAAATCTATAATTATACTGCAAAAATATTTTCATAAATATATGTATATCGATAAAAATATATCGGAAATTTTATTGACAACTGTAAGTTGTCATAACTAAAAGTATATGTACATTCTTCCAAAAATATTTTTATATACATAAATCGGTTAGAAATCCACTGAGTCAATTATAGCATTCATAATCAATTATGATTTCAGTAAATATATAAATAAATAAATACATATATCGATAGCTGTGTCAATAAAAATATCGATAATGATTTTTATTTTAAATATACGTATGTATATCGATAACAATTACACGACATTTGGAAATAATAAAAATGTTGCCTAGTACTGTTAGAAGGGCATTAGTAAAAAAATTGGCTTCGCGCCTTTTGCAAACTCCCGACACATAAATATGTTTCTCGAAAACACCCTGAAAGTTCTGAAAAATCTCAAAAACTAAAACACGAAGAATCTCGAAAGTTCGTTTGAAAATTCTTTAGGGTCATCTAAGAAAAAATCCCGAAATCCTCTAAAAATACGCCGAAAAAAATACGAAGAATCGAGAAGCCTCAAAAAGTCTCAGTGTACTGAAAAAATTTCGCTAAGAAAACACAAAAAATTCCGAATGAATTCCGAATCCCAAAAATAATCTGAAAAGTACCAAAAAAATTTCGAAAATATCCGTAAAAATTCCGAAAGATCTCGAAAAATTAAGCACCAAGAACCCCGCAAAAAAGCACAAAACATCTTTTAAACAAATTTTCAAAAGTCTTAAAAATTCGAAAAATGCCTAAAAATTCCGCAAAATTCAAATACATACGAAGCTTTCAAGAAAATTTCGAAAAAAATCAAGAACGACACCCGAAAAATTACGAACTCCGACAGTGCTGAAAAAAAAATCTCGAAAAATATTAAGAAAATTTTCAAAAACTCGAAAAATGCCCTAATATTCCGCAAAATTCGAATACATACGAAGCTTCCCAGAAAGATTCGAAAAAATCAAGAACGATACTCGAAAAATTACGAATTCCAACAGTGCCGAAAAAAATCTCGAAAAATTTTAAGAACTTTTGGTAAAGTTCCGAAATCGAGAAGCTTCAAAAAATCTCGAAAAGTCCTGGAAAACTCAAAGTAACAAATGAGGAATCCCAAAAAGTTCCGAAAAAATTCCAGACCCGGAAAAAAATTACAAAAGATTAATCTCAAAAAATCTTTAAAAGTACCATATCTCGAACGAATTCATAAAACATGCGCAAATTTCTCGAAAGTTCCTAAAAAGTTAAAAAAAAAGAAAATTTTCGAAAAGTTTGGAAAAATAGCACATTAAACAAAAATCCAGTGATTCATTGACGAACAATTGGAACGACTTACGCGTAAGAAATAAAACAGACAGCTTCCGCTAAGAATTTCGATTTTTTTGGGGTCAATACTAATTATTTAGGAAAGTTGCATCGTTTTGGAACAACTTCTGATAATCAGGTGAGGAGTGGATTGTGCTTGGACTCGGACAGATAAACTCCTAAACCGCAACGCTCTAACACCGAATTCATTGATCTCATCTACAAAACAAAATACGAGTTCACAACCATATTGTCATATTTTATTTATTATATCGTCAAAATTTTGAACTTTCAATATAAAGCTTATCGAAAAGTTGCCACTCCACGCCCCGCTTTGCACCGCGCGCGCAAACAACCTTAATGCCAATCGAATCAACTCAACTTGAGTGAACTGAACTGAACTGAAGCTCAGTAGCACTTTTAATATTCAAATCAAATGCACACCCATGGCGCCGCAAAGACTAAATCTTATTTACTTGTATATGTATGTATGAATGTATGTAAATTGCTTGAATGCCGTCTAATCGCTTAATCAGAAAGCGCTGTTTATTGAAATATAGCTGATTTGATATGAATTTGAATTTGAATTTAATTAGTTATTTAAATTGTCGTAGGCTTTTCGCTTTTGTTGCCGCCTATTTGCCGCCACTGCACATTTCACTTTGTTTCGTTTCACGTTTTTTTCTTTGTTGATTTTTTTTTTTGTTGCGGTTTAATTTTAATTTGTTATTAACATTTTTCTTCGTCAAACAAACTCGGTAAGTAAATTAGATTGTGTTTTTTGTTTTGTTTGCTTTTGTTTTCCGCCTTTTGAAGTGTTGCTTTTTTTTGCCGATTAATTATTTTATTTTTGTGTTTGGTTTTGTTATTGTTTTTATTGACGAGATTAATTTGGCGCATGCGGCCTATAAACTGTCGGCTAGTCGTCTGATCGGCTATACTCGCATAACCGGCCAAGTAGCGGCGCGGCGGCAAGATCAAAGCTTGCCTGATTCGATTGAAGATTTGAAATGATTTCGTTGGTTATTTACGCACCACTAAATGAGCTACATAGTCAAAGTTGTAGTTGTAGACAATGTCGACGCGTCGATATGCTGTGACGTCGGACGGCAGTGACGAGAGGTAAAGAAATAAATGAGATTTAAAGAAAAATGTGAAAACACTGACGCTAAAAAAAAAAAACTGTGTGTGGAACTCAGGCGCGACTGAAGTGAAACTAAATGAGTATTTTTCTCGCTAATAATCAACAATTATTTTAATCTTAATTTTAATCTTAATCTTAATCTTAACCTTAATCTAAATCTTAATCTTAACCTTAATCTAAAACTTAATCTGAGTCTTATATTTAATGTTAATCGTAATCTAATTCTTAATCTCAGTATTCACTTAAATCTTAATTTAATTCTTAATCTTATTCCTAATCTTACTATCTATTTGAATCTTAGTCTTAATTCAATAATTTTAATCCTAATCTTAATCTAAATCTTAATCTAAACCTAAATCTTAATCTTAACCTTAATCTAAAACTTAATCTGAGTCTTATATTTAATGTTAATCGTAATCTAATTCTTAATTTCAGTCTTCACTTTAATCTTAATTTAATTCTTAATCTTATTCCTAATCTTAATATCTATTTTAATCTTAGTCTTAATTCTATAATTTTTATCCTAATATTAATCTCATTCTTAATCTTAATCTTAATCTTAGTATTAATTGTAATCTGAACCTCAACTTAAATGTTAATTTAATTCTTAATCTTAATCTTATTTATATGATTCATATGAGACCAGAGAGCACTAGTTAGTTCCGAATACTCAGAAATTCAGTTTTCCCTGTAGGGTTCTTAGGCGCTTTAATTGTTTGTTAGTCTACCCTATTCAATTAGAAATGTATTTGTGTGTCTGGATCTGTGTCTGTATGATCATTATACTTTTCTTTTTGTGTCGGCTGTGTAGGCAGTTCAAAGGCACTTTGATGGATCTCTCAAAGTTGTATTTGTTTGCTTATAATATTTATAACCAAACATAATTGCTACGATTCGTTTTGGTCATTTCAAATGAAATCAAAGCAGATAATTGAGGATTAATTATTTCTTTCAAACAAAAATTTTAACGTTTGTGGCAGTATCATTGATTTTATGAGCACACATATATATGTATATATATATATTTTTTTATTAAGTTCAGCGTTACTCAAGTGGATGTGTGTCGGTAGGCCTTGGCAGCCGTCTACATTTTGTAATGAAAATATTTTTTAAGAAAACCATCTCGGTATTATTTTTTTATAAGGAAATATCAAACAAAATCTTTAGTTTTTCCAATATAAATCATATTACTTGTAAACCGATACCATCATCCGTGTGATATTCGATAATACTTATTATTTAGATACTCTGGTATGGTTATCGATAGAAGTAGTTATCGATGTCCTTACTTATATTTTTATCCATATACTCTTACATATCGTTATCGATATTTTTATTCATTTTTATCGATACCTTTAATGATATCATGCATACATTTATGTATACTATATTTGTATCCATATACACACGGATATCGTTATCGATATTTTTATTAATCTTTATCGATACTTTTACCGATACCATACATATAGTTATATACTATATTTTTATTCATAAACTCACAGATATCGTTATCGATATTTTTATTAATTTGTATCGATACTTTTAACGATATCATGCATACAGTTAACAATAAATTCAGCAATATCGTAACTAATTTTTTAATTTATATATTTATCTATACCGTAATCGATAAATTTATCGAAACACTAATCAAAATTGTAATCTATAGAATATTGTTTTCGCTAAGAACACGTAGAATGTTACATAACTAATGATGAGTGAGTTACAGGAAAAATCGAATGACTTCACTTTGTAATCTTTAGTCATTGATTGCAGTCACAAATATTTGATTCATTAATTGGAACTTCAAAGATTCTAAATCAAAGTGATTGCAGTGATTTACATCTCTGGTGGGGATGTAAATCATTTTTCGCTGATGGTATTCAAACGTCTGAGGCTCAAGCACACCAGAACTAGAATAAGAAAAGTGCAAACTAAGTACTACGGTAAATTAACGCACTCAGTGTCGGGCACGAAGACACAATACCAACTAAACATAGTAAAAGCTCTAATGAAATGTCGCCACCGCCGCTTAAAGAAATATGTATGGACATATAACAATAATAACATCCGCATTCAACCGTCAGTAGCCGTCAACATTTAACGCTTTCAGCTTTGGAGTGTGGCGGTTGCATTGTGGCATTTATTTGCCGACGCAGTGAATATAGAAAAAGGCGCACAGTAGCATTTCTGATCCACTTACAAATGGAAATAAATGAAATGTGTAACGAAACTATGCTAAAATGCCACTGGCAAAGCTGCACAAACAAACCAGCGCTATAAGCCAGTTGTTTTTTTTTAGACAGCATCACCACCACCAGCTGCGCTTAGTGACAGCCACCGGCTTGCTGGCTAAGCTACGAGCAATTTGCAGGATGCGCTGTCAACTTGAATGAAGCGGCGGTTGCTTTTGCTTATTACTGCTACTAGCTGCCGGCTGCTGGCTGGTTTGACGGACTGACAGCAGCTAACTGACTGACAATAATTACATCATGATTGTACGCGAACCGTTGCATCAATGACTGACTCTACGACTGCTGATGCTGTTGCTGTTGCTGCTGCTCGAACTGGACCAACAACACACCTCGAAGTAGTTTGACTCAAACCCACATAAATACATAAGTACGTACTAGCTGAGATGTCTGTGCAGCCTAGTTAACTGGTTGGCCGATCGAATGAATGCTCATTTCGTTGGCACTTGGGCACTTGGCACTGACTGGCTGCAAGGCACCTCAACTGTCATGTCGGCGAAACACTTTGAGGAATCCGGTAATTTATTGATGATCGCTATGATCAAAGGCATGCGCAGCAAGCAATCACACACAAGCCGTTGAGTGTGAGTGCGACTGATGACGGAAGAAGAATAAGAAGCAGCAGACGAAAGGTAGAGCGCATTATTCGAATGCATTCCTGAGTGCCGCATGACCGCGCTGAACCAAAACCAGCCGCTGTGGCAACAGTGTACGCTTGTGATAACAGATTGTCTTTGATACTCTTTGGTAGCACGCCGCCTGACGACTATCTGTCACGTACATACACTGTCTTGCGGCAGGCAGTTGCTGTTGTGATGCTGCCACCCGTTGTCAGCTGCTTCCGCGAATTGCGCGACGATAGCGAAACGAAAATGGACAGCGCGTGCGAAACGCATGCCGCAGCGCGCCGCTGCACAATGATGGTTAGTGAGTGGACTAAAGGCGGCAGGAGTACTCGGAATTGAATGCGGCTGCGCGCAATGACAGTTATTGGCGCGCGCTTTGCTGCGCTGTGATCGCATCATATGCGCACACTTTTCTCCAGTAGCTGACAGTTAGACTGACTGGCTGATTGACTGACAGACGCTGCAATTGCGGGCTGCTGACTGTTGATATCATTGCCAACGCGCTCGTAAACATAGCTGCTCCGCGCTGTGATAAGTGATTGTGCGGTGATGTGTCAGTGTCAACTGTGCCGCCACAGCGGTAGGAGTAAAAGGCTAGTATCCATCTGTGACTGAGGCTATGACAACGCCTGCTGCTAGCTGGTAATTTGTAGCGCGCGTCAAACACGCGCGTTGATTGATATGCCAAGCTGAGATTTTTTCTACCTTTCCACATTTATTCTGCGAACTGGCGAGGATAGGTGCGGTAAGAGCGCGCTCACAGATTTCGTTTGCTATGCCGCGTACAATTCCTCACGCAATCGACGTGCGCATGATGCACTGCTGCACAGCGCACAGCTGGTTATCGATCAATTGTGTTGGTTGCCGTTGTTGTATGCACGGGCGCGCAGTACGCCTGACCCCAATTCGACACAAATTTCCATGCCGACAAAGCAATATGGTCACAATCGGACGCTTTTTATGCGCGTGCGCGCGCGCCCATTTCTCGTTAATATTCGCTTTTTATGCGTGCACGCACACACACACCTGCATGTTGAGGTTGTTATTTATGTGTAATCGTTGTTGACCATTTTGTTGTCTGGGCCTTTCAATTGGTTCGTTCGAATAAAAAATATGTTCACAATTTTTCGGCTAAAGTCAATTTCGATTTCGATTTCGGTTCTTTCCTTTTTTTTGCTTAAGATGCTGCGCGCACTCGTCTTTGATTTTTCGGCGCTGCGCGACGCGATATTAATGCAGCTTACTTTATTGTGCACTCAACAAAAATACATAAAGCCGAGCGCTTGTACTTGGTACTTATTTTCTTTTATTTCCACTTTAATCAGCTATGTAAGCGCGTTGCTTTGTTGCGCGCCGCTGCGAAAATCAATTGGATATCCGAAAACATTGCATACAAATACACAAAAGTCATTGAACGCAATGTGAAAACAATAACAATAAGCTTTATGAAAACAAGTGTTTTAACGATGCATATTAGTAATAGCAGGTAAACAACTAGCAAAAAGTCACGGCCAAGCAGCACAGTCTCAACAATCGCAACAACAAATGAAATTAAACAATGACACAAAGCATCACAAACACAATTGTTGTAGCGAAAAGAGACACCAAAAAAAAACAGCTGCCGCGAACAACTTCCCGAGTTTTTATTCTTTTTCGGTCTGTAAAATCAAGCGTCGCGGTACGCTACGGAAAGTTAAATCAAAGCGCTAATGCCGCTACTCGACTACTCGACTACGTTTTTCTGCTGTCGCATTTGTTATTATTGTTTCGCTCTGCTGAATTGTTGATTTATCGTAGCGTACCCCGCGGTCCGCAAGAAGTTTATATTTTTTTATAATTTGTTGCTTGTAACTGTTGTAATTTAAGACGGCTGACTAAGCTCTCCCGAACCTTGGCACTGCTTACGCAGAAGAGAGAACTTGAGAGCGAGAGCTTGAGACCTAAACCTCCTGTCGCTTAGAATCGCGAGTTTAATTCCCTTTGAGAAAGTCAGAATCCAACTACGGCACACTTGGAATAGAAAGAACGAAAATGATAGTGAATTGGTGACTACGCCGAAACCAGTTCGTCACCAAACCACCTTTGAGAAAGGATGAAAAGAATTTGAGCATTTTGGCCATATGCCAAACTTTGAATGTACAAGATAATCGTTACCCAAGGTATTTAAGTCTGCGATACATGATACGTGGACAGTCACATAGAATATTATCTGGGGTTTCCTCTACGAACCCGAAAAACCTGTAGTCCGTCTCTACAAAAGGCCCCCAATTTACTGAAATGATATCTTAGCTTGCAGCGTCCTGTCAGGTAGGAGTTGTGAATCTCTTTAATTATCTCATTTATTTTGACCTCTGCCAGTGGGCAGCATTTTGAGATTCCACCTCAGAAAGGCGCGGGAGAATGCTGGCTCCAAGTTTTGCGAGTCAGTCCGCCATTTCGTTGCCTTTATTTGCCGTGACCCAACACAGCGTCACTTTGTTGTGGGCTCCCAAGTGGTTGAAAATAGTTTTACAGTTTCCCACAAGCCATAATGCCTTTCCAAATAAGTCTAAGGCCTTAATTCTTGCCTAACTGTCCGGCATAACTGATTGAGGAGATCTAAGCGTTCCACACTCGATATCCCTGCAAGACTGGTGATGTAGCGTGATGTCAAGTGTATGAGTCGCCTCGGTTCGTAAATCGACACAGAAAGTGATCGATCGATTCCTCCTCATTCTCATCGTGTCAGCTTTTGCTAAGAGAGTTCATAAGTATTTGCTACCGTTAAAGTATCAGTACAATAGAACAGTGACCTGTGACGACGCCGGTAAAAATTCTTACGGCAGATCTGTGTTATATTGTTGAAGACTAACTGCCTTCCATATAACATATAACCCAGCTTGGGAGACGCTCGCTTGGCGCACGAAAATGCTGACTGATCTGCAAGCCCTAGCCTTTGGGATAACAGTTCAGCAAAGAAGAAACAGCTCACCATCTTCCAAATGACTACGGCAAAGGGACTCCGATGGTGTAATTCGTACAGCGAAAATAACGCCTTTAACTTCGTTGTCAGTAGAAATTACCTCGAGATCAAATGTAACCTAAATTTCGTTGGAAGAATGTACTACGCCTACATAGATAGGTTAAAAAACACCCTCTTTTACCACTCGTATTCAAAAATATGCCTACATAAAATCTTCTGCTGGACCGATATTTTTGTTTTTGAACACGAAGACGGTTGCCAATACCAATACCAAGACAGATACGAAGAGCAGCCGCATTCGAATTCGAAGACGAATGCGACGACTAAGACGAGCACGACTACAAAGACAGATACGAACAGGAATAGCAAGGCAAATATGAAGACGAACAGAAATGGAGGGATGAGTAAGAAAAAGGTTACGAACACGGATGCGAGTGGGAAGACGAAACGGAAGAATATAGGAAGATCAATACGAATACGAAGACGAATAGGGACATGAAGAAATTGCGGAGAACGTTTATAAACACAAATACGATTACGAACACGATCGCTAATACGAGCGCGAATATGAAGATGAAGATGAGTACAAAGACGAATACGAAGACGAGGTTGGATACGAATACGTAGACAAACCAAAGAAATTTTTGAATACGACGACGAAAGATGAACACGAAAACAAAGACAAATACTAGCACGTATATCAAAGTGAGTTTACTATAGATAATATTTATTTCTCCAAAAGTACGGTAAGACATTAAGTCGAAGACGAAGACAAATACGAAGAAAAGGACGAATACGAAGATGAAGAATACGACGACGAATACGAAGAGGAATAGGAAGCCTAATACTAAACCGAATATGTATACGATTCGCAGACGAATACGAAGACGGCGACTAAAAAGAAGACTAAACCGCTTCGGAAGTGTTAAAACAACAAAGAAACGGCCGAATTTCGAGAGTAACTGGCACTGCTTGTACACTTAAAAGCCCAAAAAACAAGAAAAAGCGAAATCGGAAAAAAACAAAAATTTGCCAGGCGTCGCTCGCCTCCTTCAACCATCCCACTGACCCGATGATGCGCATCTGCAATTCCGTCATTCAATAAATGACAGCGAAAAATTGCCTTCCACTTGAACGACTAAAATGTATTGACGGTAATATGCAATGGATTGCAACTCAATGAATTACAGTTATTGTAGTAGACAGTGTTTCTTTGCAAAAATGCTGGCACATACAAATAAAAAATGAACAACATGCATACATACATATGTATGTACGTACCAAACGTTGCAGTAAAGCTGTTGGCGAGTTCGACGTTTAACTGTTGTCCGGCATGCAGCTTGCAGCAAAATATCGCAACAATAACAACTACATTAGGGTGGTGCTTAAAAATATCAACAACGAAATTTTGGGCGCCCAATTTATTTTCTTCTACGTACAAAAAATACATCTACGGATATTTCAAAACTTCAAACTAAGTTCTATGAGCCGCTACCAGGGTTCGAAAAATTTAAATTTTTTTAAATCGCAAAAATACGACAAAATTTTTAATTGGAATCTCATAAATTTGACATATTATTGAAACTTATTCATATGAGCTCATAAACGTGTTGAGTAATAGTTGGTCAAAATCGAATTTTTGTGATAAAAAAAATGTAATTTTTGAAATTATCGCGGGAATCGTTTTTTTTCTTCTTTGTACGTAGAACATGAAGTTGATATATTTTAATGACCACCCTAAAGTACATACATACAAAATATCGCAAGAATAATAACAACTTCATACATACAGACATGCGACCACTGGCAGAAAAATAAAGCAACATTTCACCGCTATTGTTTTTATTTTCATTACAATTCATTTGTTGTAATTGCTTTGGTAGCTCTTATGTATATGTTTATTGTTGTTGCTGCTATGGCTGTTGATGTTGTTGCTGTTGCTGTTGCTGTTGATGTTGTCTTTGTACGAGTATCTCTTTCAGGAGGCGGTAAACCTCTTTGATCTTATCGCGCAGAGCTTCTTGCTCGCATTTTTGATCAAAGCAAGTTTTTCCGCCAAAGCGTAGGAAAAAACATCGTACAAGAAACAATCATATGAAAGCAACAATAGCAACTTTAACAAAAAACGAAAAACAAAAACAAACAACAACAACATTACGCAGACAATATTATCAAATAAAAAAGCAAATAGAAGATGGAGATTGAGATGAAGGCAATGTATGTAGTTTGTACTGTGCGTGTGCGTATACTTAAGTGATGGATGAGACTTCCCAAATAAACTAAGTACAGATATTTACATACACACATATGTATCCTAGTATAGCCATTGGAAGCGAGGGAACACAAAACGACAACGTGACGAGACATAAAAAAATTTTATAAAAATAGACCACAACCGCTTACGTTGTTTACTAGCGCCTGCCGGCTTTCACGACGAAACTCATTCACTACAAATTATTTTAATGAGCAGCGCTCTTTCACGCGTGTCCACGCTCTTAGCTTACCTTTCCGCGCTCTTCTTCATTGCATTTGCGCTCTTGAATCTCTACGCTACTCTACCTTGACAATCTTATAATTTTTACTTAATTTTTTCGGTTTCCTCTTCTCTCTTTTGCAGCAAGACCATGCCTCAACATGCAGCACAACTAGGGTAAGTCTTAAATGCAATCCACAAACCGCTCAGTCATGTTCCACAGCAACCCAAAGCTACTACAGCCATCGTCATCGTAGCGTTGCCTACTTTTCGGCGCCTAGCACACAAAGCATATCGCTTGCCCTGCGCTGCCTTTTCCTATTGCTTTGCTTCACCGCACTACACCCACCAAGTGTACTCGCGCGTTCCACATCAGCGCGTCGCACTGCTAAGGCCGCCATAGTGGCAACACCACCTGTCGCCGCACCACTACTTGGCAACGCCGCTTCATCCGCTTCCCTGCTCAACGCCACGACGGTGACGTCGCCTTTTATGTCTGAGTACGAAAAGAACTCGCTCGATTTGAGTAGCACAAATAAACCAGCGCCTGCTGTAGAAAGTCGACGCGCGCTAAAATTAGTCTTTCTCAACAATGCCACAGTAGCTTGTAATGATGGTTCGCGCGCTGGCTTTTATTTGCGCAAAAATCTCAACTCGAAGAAATGGATTGTATTCCTGGAAGGCGGTTGGCATTGTTACGATAAGCGATCATGTCGCGCGCGTTGGTTGCGACTACGCCATCTGATGACGTCAGCGCAATGGCCTGAAACGCGTGATGGTGAGTAAAAGTGACTGCATTTGCGGCTTAAGGAAATTTTTATTTACTTCTATTTTTGTTTTTGTTTTTTTTCGATGCTTACAGTTGGTGGCATACTCTCACCGCTGCCGAATGAGAATCCCTATTGGCATAATGCCAACCATGTGCTCGTACCATACTGCAGCAGCGATTCATGGTCGGGCACACGCGCCACAATCGATGAGACAGCCGAGTGGCGCTTTATGGGCGCTACAATAATACGACAGGTGATTGCCGAACTAATACCACTCGGCTTGGGACGCGTACAAGGTGCGGAGCTATTGTTGGTGGGCTCATCTGCTGGTGGCTTGGGCGTTATGCTCAATTTGGATCGCATTACCAACTATCTGCAGGTGGAACGTAAATTAATGGTAACAGTGCGCGGTGTAAGCGACTCAGGTTGGTTTCTAGATCGCGAGCCCTACACGCCGGCTACAGTCGGCTCTAGTGATGCAGTGCGGCTGGGTTGGAAATTGTGGCAAGGTTCGCTGCCCGAAGCATGCATCAAACAGTACCCAGCGGAACCATGGCGCTGTTACTTCGGTTATCGATTGTATCCGACACTAAATGGTAAGAAAATAATCCTTTTCTTGAGTTACACAAAACGTTAATTAAAAATTCTATTCACCTCTCATTCACAGCACCACTCTTCGTCTTCCAATGGCTCTTCGATGAAGCGCAAATGCGCGCCGACAATGTAGGCGCACCAGTCACACCGCAACAGTGGAACTACATACACGAAATGGGTGGCGCCCTGCGTTCCTCCCTGGACAATGTCACTGCCGTATTTGCGCCTTCTTGCATCGGACACGCCGTGCTTTCGAAACGCGATTGGATCAACATAAAAATCGATGATATTTCATTACCTTCGGCGCTACGCTGCTGGGAGCATTCTACGCGCCCGCGACGCCGGCGTCACAACGATAAGCAACAAACGCATGTGGCGCTGCCTGAGCGCCGGCGCCATCGCCCCGAACAGCAAACGCCGCCTAAGCACCACAGACACACACAACATAAGAATAGAGTAGCCAACAACAACGAGCCACAAAATGGTGCACGCCCGCGCTTGACCAAAGTGGAGCGTGAAGAACGACGTCGCCTACGTCATGAACGTCAACAAAGGCGTCTGCGCAAGCAACAACAGCGAAATCGCAACAACCATCGCAATCGTCACGAACATCGACGAAATGAAGGTGCGGCGAGCAAACATAGTAACAATTTGCCGCCTAACGACAACACGGACGCAGCAGCGTTACAGCAGCAGCATCCCAACAAAAAACAACGACCCAACAAGCAACACGCGAATGGAGGTGCTGAGCGCAAGCAGCGTCCCGCAGGCCAAAAGTCGCGCAAGCAACGCAAAGAGCAACGACAACGGCAACAACAATTAAAGGTACAGCACACCGGCAAATTTGCAGGCGAACTGCAACACGAACAACCGCTGGAAGAGGGAGCGACGCAGTTAGAGTTGCAAAAAAAGCACGCGCGCAACAACGCTGGCAACAGCGCTGCACATAATCGCGTACCACGCGTACCGGAGAAATGCGCGCTGCGTTTGCTCGAGCGTTGCAGTTGGCCGCAATGTAATCACTCCTGCCCGATGGTCACCAATCCGATAACCGGCGAGGAGATGCGCTTTCTCGAGCTGCTTACCTCTTTTGGACTCAATATTGAGGCGGTTGCGGCAGCGCTCGGTATGGACATGCAAACGCTAAGCAACATGGACCGCACCGAGCTGGTTAATATGCTGACGCAGCAAGCGAGCTGATCGCTGGTGTAGTGTAAATAATCTTGGTGATTTACAAACATATAGAGAAGGAATTGGGTGTGATGTAGGGGAATGGTCGTTTAAAGATTTATTTATTGTACTTTATGTAAATATTAGTTATTTAAGCAGAAATTTTGTGAAAGTTCAAATTATTACCGTAAGGTTTGAAAGCATGTGAGAGTGCACCACAGGAAGCGTGAATGAAAGCGCGTGCAATGTATACATTTGATTGTTTTTTTTTCTTTTTATAAAATTTGAATATCGTTTGTGTACATACATTTTGAAAAACTCATTGTAAAGTAGTTTAATAGTTATTTAAAGACAAATATTAACACCCAGTTGTTAGGCAAAACTAATTTATTGGTTATATTTATAAGTTATTTTAGTTTAATTTTAGTTAGTCCCATTTAGATATTAAGTCAAAATCCGTTGCCAATATTAGCAAACAAAAAAAAATAGTGAGTTCGAGATGGTAATTATTTGGATAACAACCAAAAACAAATTTACGTATAAAGTTTCATTGATCTATTCGTTTCTCAACAAGTTGTCATGGGCATTATCTGGAAATTTTTTATATAAAATTTCTGTATGTTGCATGGATCATGGATCGATTCCTAAAGCCAACTAACACTCCATTAGTAACACTCAATTAGTATGGATATCTTGCCCCCATCTCAACTTCTAATCAATTCGGCCAAGGACGATTTTTTCTCACATTTCGTTAATTAAGCTCTCCATAGCAATGGAAATCAGTCAAGGCCAAAACGGATACCGAGGCAGAAGATTTTTAAGGCATTCTTTGATCGTCACCGATCCAAATGATAAAGCGTTCAATTTTATTAATTCGACTCTCTAAATTTAATTAACCTTCAGCTTGGTTACTAAATAACTTTAAAAAATAAAAGCACACCTAACTCGAACTCACCAAAAAATGGCACATTTACTTAAAACAAACAAAAAGCCTCTTATTATGCTCAAATTATGAAAAAATAAGCAAAAAAATTGAAAAAAAAATAATTATTATATATGTACTTACTTACATACATAAATATAAAACACAACACAAAATGCAACAATGAGACTGTTACTTAATTAATTTATTATTGTTAATCAAATTAAAAGAAATAATAATAATAATAATAGTAAATGCAAAGTGTTATAAAAAGAATAAAAGAAATGCAAATTTGAAAAATGGCACAAATTAATACAACATTGTCAAAACATAGAAGAACAACCGAAGCTCGATGATGAACCTACCTCAATAGAACTAAAAACAAAAAAAAACTTACCACAAATTAACTATCTACTAAATACATACATATGTACACTTAAAAAAAATGTTATTTACATATAAACTATATAGCAGAAGAATACATAGTGCTTTCCCACAACTAAAAAAAAAAACACAATTTAGCTTAAAAGTTGATGACGACCTTATGCCGAATTTCCACTAGGCAATGAAATGACAAAAATTACTAATAATTCAGGGAACGAAGAAAACCGTTAAATATCAAGACTTTTATTTTTAGATCATTGCAAAATTGTTTACTTCGATCAAGAATAATCGTTGAATGTCGACTATACAAAAATCAAAAATAATCGATATTTTTTATTTTTATTTTTTCCGCCGTTTTTTAGATCTTCTATAATAAAACAAACACAAAAGTAACGATAAAAAATGTATTATCAAAATAAAAATATGAAAATAACGATTATTCGTCGACGAAAACAGAACAAATGAATAAGTTTCACCGTCAATTTTTTAATTGAATTTTTACGTTTAAAATATGATTTTTATTATAAAGATCATAACCGTTACGGTTCCTGGAATAATTTTCTACCATTTTTGTATATTTACCGTAATGACACCGGTTTTTGTAATGCCTTAATTTGTGATTAAAATTTGTGTCATTTCATACCCAGTGGAAATCCGGCATTATACCTGCTAAAAACAACAATACGCATTTAAATCCAAACATCTCAAATAGACACACAGTACTTAAAGAATAATGTCACTAAGTTTTTTTTTTTTTAATATTTCATATACATACATACCTTTTGCATCCATCCACGTTGTCAATAGTTTTAATATTATTTATACAATTAGAACCGTTGTTTTGTACCTGTAAAATCTTTTCAAAATATTATAATGAAGTTCATTACATACATATGTACATGCATTCACATAAGCAAAAAGAAAAATCTATAGCAACAAAAAAAAAATTTGCATTCCTTTAAACATATATGCACATTTATTTCACTTAATATTACAACGTATTTTTTCTTGCATTTATTTATTTATTTTTATTTATCAAATGGCTTTAAAAACCAACTCGAATATGTTTGTATATATGTACTTTTAATTTATTATTGATTTAAGCTTAGTATGCGTTTAGCCAACGTGTTGTATATACATACATACATACATACATATATATATAAAAAAATATATTGCTCCTGATTTTTCTAATCTTATTACGTAAACATTAAATAAACAGTTACATGGTTTAATAATTTAGTTTTATAAAATGTTATAGAATGCTTGTATGTATGTATTGTTGTTGTGTGAAAGGGAAATATGTACTATATTTAAAGAAAATTGTTGAATCGAATGAAACTAATAAGCATACATACTTTTGAATAAAAATTAAAATAAATGATAAATTAAAAAAAATATATCCCGAGTTCTTTTTTTTAATTTCAAGAAAGCAAAAAAGGAAAAATTACTTCAATCGCCGCAGGCCAGTGTTTAGAACAGTAATTCGGTCGAAGCCAAGTTGGATTTCAAACTTCTTAAGGGATGGCTGAAAAGAGTTTCTTCTAGTGGTTGGTTTTCAACCAGCAAGGCCAACTTCTTTCTACGATAACATTTTTGCCGAAAAAAAAATATAAAATATATGAACGGGTTTGGCATTTTTGTAAAGGTAATTTATCCTCTAAAGAGAGTTTAACCGAAATTTCCCTATAAAATAAGTTATATTCCACCAGAAAGTCACTGAAGTAAACAAATTTAATTCTAAGAATTTTAATCTGAGCATACCCATGCATAGGCTGTTCACGAAATATTTTTTTTTTTCTAATAAAATGTAGTAGAAAAAATAATTTGGAACAAAATTAAACAGAAAATGTCTTTACAGTATTCTAAAAAGTAAAACATTTTTTTTTTTTCAAAAAATGGTAACATTTAATGGAATGGAAAAAATGTATACATATACATTACCTCTTATCATAAAACAAGATCCTGAAATTTTCAATAATGTGTTTTTTAAAGATAGAAATTTTCGAACTTGGAAAAAAATTGTATTGCAAACTGTAAATGAAAAATAAATTTAAATTTAATAAAAATAGTGTAACATAACTTTTTTTAGAGTTTGCATAATTTTTTTTCCAAAATTTCATATCTTAATATAACCCCCTGAAAATTTTAGTTAAACATTTTATAAGTTTTTGTTTTTACGATTATTTTTTTTAAATTTAGAAATTCTGCAAATTTTTCTTCCATTTTTTTTTATGTTTCTTCTTTATAGCCCTAAATATTTCTTACAAAACGAGACCAGTATATATATTCGTAAACTTAATAATTTGCCTGTGTATGACAGTCGCAGATCCAGGAGGTTTAGGGGGTTCAAACACGATGCGATGTATCAATTACCTACTCTCCACAATTTACGTTTAATTTGGTTTTTTCGAATTAATCTTTATCTAAAAACATACATATATATTTAGTGACCACTTCATTCCCTTCCCTCTGTAGGACCAAACTCTTAGCAGATGTATGAAAAATAATTAAGGTGGTCAAATGGTGCACAAAAATCAATTATTTGATTTATGTAACCCTTCCCATTTAAATAAATAAGAAACAAACGTTTTTTTATTGATTCCCTCAAAATAAAAGAATATCTTCTTGATGAAAAATCGTAGATATTTCTTTTAAAATTTTATTATATATATTATTAGTGTCTTACTGAGACTAAGGCTCTAGACTCAAACCAGGCTGGTTGAATTTTTAGTTTAGTGAAAATTAATTGAATTATTGGATAGCACATACTATATATACTTATGTATATAATTTAAATGCGATCAGAACGGTTACAATATACCCAAGTGTGAGTACCTTCAAATCGCTTTAAGTGCCCTCTTCCAATAGTATTGGTTTTCTGAAGTACCTACTTAGACGGTTTGGATACTTAATCGAACATTCTATCATACAATTACACTACTACGTTAAGCTGCACCTAAAGTAACTTTAAAAGAAAATACTTTTTGCTCAAAATTAATTACACTGGTCTACAAGGGTTTTGCGAATAAGACGGGACCTGGTGTTTCCGAACGGATTTTTCGTGCTGAACACGAATCTGGGGTCCAAAACTTCCCATCACGTCACGTTTTCGAGAAAAAAGGGGTTGAAACCCCTAAAAACAGCGTTTTTGGCCATTTTTGAAAAATTGTAGAGCTGAACCCTGACGTGCTACAAACTTTGTATATGTCAGAAATTAAAGGCTAAATCGTGCCCTTTCGAATGAGCCCTATGCCGAATTAATCGCATGCACCCTTAGATCAGGGGGTGTATTTGTGTCTAGGAGTCCAGGGAAAATTGATCGCAGAAAGAATTTCATCTTAAACGACCATATAAAATGAATGATGCTAAGGTCTTAACTACATTAAGAGTCGCTGATTACGAATCTGAAGTTAGATTTTAAAAATTCAAAATGGCGGATCCAATATGGCGGACTTAAAAATTTTTATTTAGCGAATTTCAGTTTATTTTTTATATCCACCATATTCGACCCGTCATCTTAAATTTTTAAAATCTAACTGCAGATTCGTAATCAGCGACTTTTAATATAGTTAAAACCTTGGCATTATTAATTTTCTATGATCGTTTAAGATTAAATTCTTTCTGTGATCAATTTTTCCTGCACCCCTAAACACAAATACACCCCCTGCTTTAAGGGTGCACGCGATCAATTCGGCATAGGGCTCATTCGAAAGGGCACGGTTTAGCCTTTAATTTCTGATATATGCAAAATTTGTACCACGTCAGGGTTCAGCTCTATAATTTTTCGAAAATGGCCAAAAACGCTGTTTTTAGGGGTTTCAACCCCTTTTTTCTCGAAAACGTGACGTGATGGGACATTTTTGACCCCGGATTCGTGTTCAGCACGAAAAATCCGTTCAGAAACACCAGGTCCCGTCTTATTCGCAGAAAAAAAGTTGAAATTTGTAGACCAGTGTTATTAAAAGCTAATTCACATATTTTACATATTACCGAAATTGTTTGCTTTACTTTATAAAGTGACATTTTCATACAAAGTTTCGATTTATAAAGCTGTTTAATTTTTCTTTATTTTCTATGAATTTGGGTGTATATTTTTTTATGTTTGCTTTTTTTTTGCTTAGTGAAAATCGCTGCATCTTTATCAGTTGTTACTGATTGAATAACTGAATTTAAATAGAATTTGCAGCACTTTTATGTGTACGTCAAAACTTAAGTGAGTGCCGTGTAAATATCTTCTGTTTAAATTTAATAATAACAAATGACATGCTCAGTGCTTAATTGAATAAACAGGGTGATTGTAAACGAAGCTTTTCTAAGGGTCGTACTAAATAAATATGGTGATATTGGGACGCAAGTATGCATAAAAGCTAAGCAATTGCTTATTCTTAAAATTTTATACATTTCACTTGAATTTATTTGAACAAAGCGAGTCAAAGGTCTGAAATTTTAAGAAAAAACATTTGCTTAGTTTTTATGCATACCGCACATTGGCTCCATATATGTCGATTTAATAATAAGAATACTTTTATTAGGACTAAAATTAAAGGTCGCGTTTTTTTTTAACTATTTTTTCGATCTCAGTTTTATTTGGAGTTCACTTTTGTATATTAAATATATTAAAATAAATGAATATTGCCACAGAAAGCAAACTACCCTTTAAATCATTATATTGAACCGCGAATAAAACCTTGGAACAATTTTATGGGGGTGTTTTAGAGCACCAACGAAATAATGCCCAAACGTTTTGGTCACAAATTAATCGTTCCATGTATTAACCTGTATAGATGCTAGAGTCGAGTTTTTTTAAAAATCCGTTTTTATAGTCCAATTTGGTTGAAAAAATTCATAATTCCATAAAAAGATATACTTTAGCAAAAAATTGACCTAGTAGATGGCGCTCTTTCTTTTCAACTTTTTCATGACGTTATAAGGGTGTTAGATTTTTTCCAAAACCGGTTTTCAAGTTATTCGAAAAATTGCAATTTGAAAAAAAAAACGGTTCCTGATTTTTAAACTGAAAAAAAACCGGTTAAACCGGTTTTATTTCAAATAGTTTTCATTCGGTGAAAATGCATATGCTAGTATGAAGTAATGACAAAAAATTACAATTAAACTATTAGCAGTAAAGATATCTTTTGTTTAGAAGAGAGCAAAACAAAATACGTTCAAAGTTTTTTTTTAGATCAAAAGTAAATCAAATAAAAATCTACGAAAAAAACCACGCTTCTTCTTATTTTAAGTATTTTTTTATATGTTTTATTGCATTTTTTCAGACTTTTTCGGATCTGAGTAGTATCTTGTCACCGTAGCCGAGTGCTTAGATGTGCCGTCCATGGTTTAATTTCTGGTGCCAGCAACATCAAAATAAAATGTTTTCAAATAGCGGTCGCCCCTCGACAAACAACGGCAAAGCTTTTCGAAGGTAAAAGTGTAGATCTCACACGTAGAAATCGTTTAAGCGCCAAACATTCATTTATTGGAATCAAATGTTCACTCCGAAATAAATATAGCCTAGGATATAATTTAATTAATTTAATATTTGGTTTCCCTTAAACTCGAAAAAGCCTTGAAAACTTCGAAATACTCAAAACTTTTATTGAGAGGGCATGGAATGTGCGGCCATTATTTTGCAAGTAAATTTAATTTTAGGATAAATCCGGAACTTTGCGTAATGTATTATTTATCTTCAAAAAAATATAAATAAAAAGTTTTGAGATGAAGTGAGAGTGGATAGCAGTTAGTTACACGGCTCTAAGAGCTATACGACTTTACTTTGTAGATAGCTAAATAAAGATGATCTAAAGGACAAGAACTTGGTTCATGGATCAATGGAGTTGCATGTCAGTCATCTATCCTAGACACATCAACGAGTCACAGATGTATGAAGCAAATGTATTTGCCACTCAGGATTCCATGCGGAATTTCGCACAGAGATCTACCACAGAGAACAAACGAGCACTTATCTTCTAAAGCAGTCAGGGAAAGGAAAAGTCCCTCTCTGAAGGAAATAGCCCCTTTAAAGAATGGAACTCATGTAGTTGCCTTGGCGCATGGATATTAAAAGCAATGGCAAACAAGACGAATTATTAATCCTTCCCAGAAAGGGCATGGTAGGTGTATCGCTGGCACCCTTTGAACGATATTTAAGAGATCACACAGCTTAATTAACTGTTTGATTGTGAAACACAGAAAAGTCCTACCTCTCCTGTAATAGAAAACGCAAGTGTCTCCTTATAAAGACTTTTATGTACTACTGCCTAATTCATTACTTGAAATGAGATTATTTTCGTAGGGAAGATTACGTACTCTTGGTCATCAGAAAAGTTCATAGTGTCAAAAAAGTGGTTTGCCTTCGAGTGAGCTCATCAACTTGAAAGGCATTAGTTAGTAATTTCATATAGTATCATAGCGCTACAATTCTTAGCCTAGGTGTTCTAGGGTCATTTCAACCTAAATATTTTTAACCGACTTCCAAAAAAGGAGGAGGTTATCAGTTCGTCGGAATATATATTTTTTTTTTTTTTATGTATGTTACCGCATAACTTTGCACCACGTCAACCGATTTCAATAATTCTTTTTGCAACGGAAAGGTAGTGTCTCAGAGGTGGTCCCATACTAATTTAGAGCCGATCATGAAATATATAGATATATATATATTTTTTTAAGTCGGTTTTTTTTGCTAAAAATTACTGGTTCATTATTTCTGTTTCTAGGAAAAGTACTTTGCGGTTGCTGTAAATTTTGTTGAGGAAATAAATATATGAGCATTTATTTCTTAGGAGCTGTATACTGATTTAAGAAATTTTGATAGAAGAAAATTTCTTTTCCGTTGAGAGCTGCAAACAGACCTTACAGTATACAAGGAAAATCTGAAGAAATATGTTCTAAAAAAATTAGAATACTGAATTTTACTAAGGTTTATCGAAAAAACCGTTGTCAGTTGGCGGGTAAGGTACATACAGCTCGTAGCTCCCGGTTTGAAACCTAAAAACCAAATTAAAATTCATATTCCGGGCTGAGCAAAAGAGTCAAAACTTTTGTTTTTTTTTTTGGTCCAAGAGATTAAATCTCCCCCCAGATATATTTTACGGAAACTCTGCGAATTTATTTCATTTTTCTGTGTGAACTTGATGTTTTATAATAAAACAAAGAACTACGAATACAAACAAAAAAAACTACAACAAAAATTAATGCTTATAAAAAAATCCGAAATTCCTCTGTCAAGGGTGGGTCACATACGAATTTGTATATGAAAAGGAGCTTTTAGTGTGGTCCATATTAAAGATTAGTTATTAAAGAATATAAGAAGGCAAGTAGGGGTTCAATTCACTCACGTTTTATCTTAGGATAGTGCCTTTTATATAGAAGAAACTGCCTAGCACTGTCAGCCAAAAAAAATATTAAAATTCAACGCGATATCCTAGTGTTTTGAAATTTTCGCTTTTACCTACTTTAATTTAATGCGCTATAAAACTCTGTACCTAGAATTTTTTTTAAATTGTGAACAAAAATTTTCAAATATTTGGGTGTAGATGTTAAAGTTTGTTGAATTTTTATAATTTTTGTACGAAGTTTGAAATGTGGATTTATGTGGTTCTGGTTATGTAATGTGCTAGACTTTTATAAAAAAAAAACTATACACATTAAAAAAAAAACAAAAGAAAAACTCAAAAAAAAAATTTCAATTAACTTAATAAGCTGACCACAAGGGTATATAGGTAATGGGCATGTCCGCGCATCCCCCCTCCTCGCCTGCGTCCGTACTTTAGAATTAAATTATTCCTAAATCTCTCAGAAATTGTTCCCGTCTTCTAAATTTCATCCGGAACCAAGATTTAATACCAAGATCACCCTGTATGTTGGAGATTATGTGTGTAACTAAACTCAACTCGCTACATTTACTTAGATTCAAGCCTCATACTCGTAAGTAGTCGCCAGCATTGAGCGACATTAAATTCAATTTGAGATTAAGTTCAAGTTTAGCGTTACGAACGTAATAAACGCTATGTATCTAAGCTTTTTGTTATTCTTTTGCTATTATCTGCCGTTACTTATAAGTGGTAAGTTTGGAGTAATCAAATAGGTACTCATTAACACTAAATATTTAAAAATTTTCCCTTTTTCCTTTCAATTACTTAAGCTTGCCCCATTTATCTCACCATTTCGTTGGACAGCAAAACCTTGCAAGATGCATACCTCGAAATAAATTGGGGACCCGAATGTCATGATCATCCCGAGTGGATTGGCATTTTCAGTGAAGATCCCTCAACGACCTATTTTCACCCGGAGGCACGTATAACAAATATAAACAACTCGTCCGGCAAAGTTTTGAGCAATGTGAAAGTGGGAAAATTACGCTTCCCACACGGTTGGAATAGCAATGATGATAATACAGTACCCATTGAATATCCAAAAGGAAAATGTCTGCCATATTATGTAGCCAGTTTTAATGGTAGTGAACTACTGACGGTGGAATGCCTGAAGATACAGCCGAATTGGATGTCGAAACTGGAGCATATAGCGCAAATGCCATTGAAGGATCTATTCATACCGGGTATGCATGTATTTGTTGGGCGTAGGTTTCTTTGGATTTATCTGAGCTAACATTTTTAGGCACACATGCCTCTGGCGCTTATGTTAACAATTTAGTCAAAACCAAATCAGTCCTGGTCAAGGATTATGTGGTGGCACAACAATTTGATGTCTGGTCGCAGTTGGTATTTGGTGTACGCTATTTGGATTTTAGCATTGGGTGAGTATCGGTGCAACCAGTTAGATATCTCGGAGGGAAGATAATTCCGTTTGAAAGCCAAAATTCTTATGAAAAAAAAAAATTCGGTACCATATTTTACTAAAGTGAAGACTTTCTCACTTTTAAATTGGTGGAAACCTGATTACAATAGATACAATTGAAAGTGAACTCAAACCTACATAATGAGAGGACCGCATCTCCTGACTAATTAAATCTTGCATAGGAACAAGGGGCAATTGAAAGATAGGTTGGGTTAGGGTCACAAATCGAATCAAGCCATGGGTGGAAAATAAAGCATGGACAACTTAATAATACTTGTTTTTTCTGGAGTAGAAAACCCATTCAGAGCACTTCCTATGACCTAAGCCAGATTTGTTTGAATATAGCTGGCACACTTTTGGATCACCCTATCGTATTAGGACATCAACCAAACTATGCTCAAACAGTAGTATCGGTACGTGGTAAGCAAAGCTTCAGAGAATTGTGCCGCACCTCACCGATTTGTTTTTACATTGGGTTAAGGTTGACACTCATGGGTCACAAAATCAAAAATGTACGCAATTGTCTGTGTAAATTGACACCAAACATAATATTTACTTGTCCACAAAGACTTACAGTAAAATTGAGCGAGAAGCTTTGTCGTAGGAAATTTTAACCCTTACCACAATAGGTCTTCTTGAAGGACCTCTTTAGTGCTTTAAAAATGGCATGTTGAGGGTTAAAATTTTCTTAAAAATTATTAAGCAAGAAATTTTAGTAGGGGTCACCGAGGGTGAAGAAACTGTCTGGTTATACGTGCGCGCACTATAAGTCGCTTTAAATTTTTGTTTTTTTTTTGTAATTCCATAAAAAAGTTCATTTTTAATTAAATAGTTTCATTTGGGCGGCTGCATCTAATGATTTATGTAATTTATTGATTTGACCTAAATTCTTGGCCCTTCTACAGGGCATGAAGGTGGTCCTCACAAGCTCACCAGACGTTGTTCACGTGCTGGTGAGACTCCCCTCCTCATATTCAACACACTCCGAACGCGACTTTTCTTAATGAAGCATCCCAGGCAGGCCAGTCTTCGGCATGGGTCATGGCCGCCATTTTCTGTTAGGTTTAAGTGTAAATTAACTTTAGATTAGATTGGAATTCAATCGGAAATTAATTTCAAAACCAGCCTGCATAAAAATATTTTCAATTATTACGTCGTATCGCTGGTGAGAACCGCTAGAGTACACTGCCGCCGCCCACTGGTCCAAAACTGGAATTTACTGTTCAAAATACTCCAGAGCCTTCAATTTTTGAACCGATTTGATATTTTCTTTAATGAAAGCTAATAAAATTTAGAAGAGAAAGTAGCAATTTTAAAGTAAATCTATTTTCCTGCTCCTGTTAATAAATATTACATAATAAAAACTAGTTGAAAACAATTGTAGTGTTCCTCCTAACCGAAAAATATTTCAAAAGGAAAAATTTAACATTAATTGTCACAAGAAATTAAGATTCTTTAGTGTTTAGAAAAATGTTAGTTATGCAGTTTTACAGCTCATAACATTTTAGAATCATAAAGTGCAAGTTTCATGTGGCATTTGTTTTTAATATTTTTTTTCTGACGGTGCTAGGCATTTTCTCCATATATCTAAAAAGTGAGCTCAAAATGTCAACGAAAGAAAAACTATTAAAAATCAACGCAAATACTTAGGTGCTTGAAACTTTCAATTTATTGCACTAGAGTCTCATGGGCTACAAAAAAAACTGTATAGTGTGACCTACGCTCTACATCTTCTAAACCAAAAGTTAAACTTCAAGACTGCCTGGGTTATCGTCATTCTTCGGCAATAAACCCTTATGAGTATATACGTTTTTTTGTAGATTAATAGCAAAAGAAAACTATAAATAATGCCCATGTCGAATTTCGAAAAAAAGTATTTCTGGTTCACCCTAATGTCTACATGCATATTTATATGCATATGTAGGTATTAGATATTTTAGTATGAGCCTATAAATTCTATATCACTCTCCATATCTCTCTTCCAGCTTTGACAAAATTGCCGATGTCTACGATACAAGTAATGCTGATAATTTCTGTATTGTTAACGAAAACAAACTTGTTCAGCCATTAAGAGGCGTTTTAAAAGATGTGAAGCGTTTCGTGCAACTTTCCCATGAGGTCGTTATACTCGATTTCAGTTCGTTTCCTATTGGTAAGTTCATTATAAAATAGCTACATGAATATTTCCGTAGGTAAATATGTAAAAATTATATCACTATGTTCTATTCTTTGCGCAGACTTGGCGAAATTTATTGTGAAACCCATTTATAATAATATTTTATATAGTATTCATTACTGCACAAAACATAAGAAGCTAACCATTATAGGGTGTTTCCACGACGCCCAAATTGCAAAATTTCTACTCTCAGTTTCGATTTGAAATTATAGCTTTTTACACGACCAACTAAATTCCAATATCAAGGCCAGTTTATTTATTTTTTTGTTTTTATTGACATTCGTTTTTTCTTCTTCTTACATTCGATCGTATTTTTTCGGGAAGAAACTGGTCAAAATGTCCGGTACCTATTCTTTCACATGACAGTAGGTACACATATGCATTAGGGCGGAGTAATTTAATTTCGTAAAAATTATATGGCATATTCGAATTATACGTTCGATTCTAAGCCAAAATTGTGAAAGAACTATATACCAAAAATTATGTTTGACACTCCCAATTATAAAAAGAAAAATCGGTGTATTATAATTTTTTCTTAACGAAATTAATTTTTTGTATACAAAAATTTGTCTTTTCTACATATTTAATGGCGTTTTTGTTTCTACAAAAAATGTTGCCTTCTCATTGCACTTTGCTTAGTAGGTGTGCGTAGAGGGCAATAAGAAGGCAACATTTTTTGGTAGAAAAGAAAACGCCATAAGAAACTACTTCACAAATTCGTTTATTTCGTATAAAATTTTTTCGAGTAATGAAAGATAAATTTCGACCAAAAAAGTTACAATATAGTACTTTTTCTTTTGAAAATTGGAAAGGTTAAACGTCATTTTTGGTAAATAGTTTTTTCGCCATGTTTGCTTAGAATTAATCGTAGAATTTGAATTTTCTATACGCTTTCTTCGAAAATTATGCTCCGAACGAATTATTCCGTCATAATATACATATATCAATTTTTATAAAGTGTCTCCACGAACAATTCGCTGTTAGCTTATATAGTTTTGTATCAACGACTGGTAAATTTATACTACTTCTAAGCATTAAAAAAAATAGGTAGCAAAAGGGTGTATTTTTCCCTATAAATGCAGCATATTGGAAAAAACAGCAGGTATCAATTTTTGAAATCCAGAAAAGGTATTATGCAAATGATTTTAACTTTCACTGTGTTGTACTATCGAAACCCTTTCTTTAAGGCTTCTACAAGCATCCTGAACGCCATAGTAATCTACTGCATCTTTTACACGAAGAGGTCGGTGATATTGTCTACATAAGAAATACAAGTGCCAGCGAAGGAATGAAGCAATGCTTTGAGCTGACAATCGATGAAATTAGAAAGAATAATAAATACCTTATAATTCTGTATCCTGTACAGGAATTGCCATATCCCGAAAGTGGTAAGTCTAATTAAGGTATTTTATTCCTTTCTCATAAGTGTTTATAATTAAAATTTAATTTTATGCATAGAGTCGAAAATATTATGCCCCAATTGGAAACGTTTCTCCACTGCTTTTATGAACACCTCAGAAGTGTTGGACTACATGCGTTTGTTGTTTAGCAAAAAGGATACATCACCGGTGCAAAATGAAGGTTGGGTATTTCAGGCTACACGCAGCATGGAACAATCATTGGTTGGTAGAAAAACAAAAATAATAATTTTTTTTTAAACTAAGAAATCGTACAAATACAAACTTACATTCCCCTTTTAGAATAACAAAAAACTGGAGACTGCCAAAGAGCGTGCTGGCATTTTGAATCCGAAAGTCACTAGCTGGCTAAAAGGTCCTTGGAGTTTAACTGCAAATGTTGTAGCGCTCGATTATTTTAGCAATACGAATATCATCGATGTCGCCATTTATGCTAACATGCATAAAGCTTTCAATATGGCTAATAAGAACTTTGTGAATTTTGAAATTTTAAGTAATTAGCGTAAGCAATAATTTTTTAGTTTAGTAATTGTGTAAATTAAAATGAATATACTCGTACGTATACATATGGCGCGCATTGTTGCTGCAAAGAAGGACATAACTTACATAAACCATAATGTTGAGAATATCCAAATTCAGACTAGGCATTTAAATGACAAAATTTACGAAAAATTTAACTACCAATAAAAAATTACATGTAATGCCGAATTTCCACCAGGCATTGAAATGACAAAATATGTATGTCATTTAGAAAAAATGCCATGTGGAAATGAACTTAATGACTATTTTTTTAATGTAATGACACGATTATTTTTAATGCCCGACTTTGTCGTTTGTCATTTTTTGCCCTTTAATGCCTAGTGGAAGTCCAGCATAATGACACCCGGTTTTTCAATGCCCAAATGTATCATTAAAATTTTTTGTCACTTAATGCCCAGTGAACATCCGGTATAAGTATATAATAAAGGGTGTCTTTTTAAGAGGTAAAGAAATTTAAATTTAAATAAAAAAGAGAGTACATAATTTGAACTACAGATTTACTTTATCGAAAAAGTAGTTGTATGCCATTAGTGTTTGAATAAAATTCAGGGCATATGGGCGTCGTGGCTAATCCTTAACAAAACGATACGTAAGCTGAATGCTCTTTTCTGCATATTGGTACTGGCTTCACTTGGCATTTCCAATTGGCGACAGAAGAGAAACGACGACTGGCGTGCCAGCGCCAAACAAGAAGTCGTTTAAAAAAAAACTGCAAACTATACTAACTACGGCACCTCGCTTACATCTTCGGACGTTTCTTAAAATTGCTGAACTTATTTAACAATCGACTACATTTCCTAGNTTTTTTTTTTTTTTTTTTTTTTTTGTAAATACATATACGAGTATTAAAGACATTTTTAATAATACATACTAAATTTACTTACAAAAGCTGTTTATTGATATTTATAATTTCTCATTTAGTTCTTACCCAGATTTAACATTTTTTATATTCTCATTTACAACATTAGCAATACAAAGCAAATCAGGTTTACTGAAGTGTAGGCTGTCGTTGCATATGCATAAGTAAATATGGTTACCAAGCATTCATATGTGTTTTACATTAGACCGGGTCGATGCCCAGCTTCTTATCTTATAGTTACCCGTATATAAAAATTAATCGCCGTTAGTCTTACGAAAGCTCGAAAACGGCTTGAATAATTTCAAATTTTTTTTGGTTCGTTTTATGCAAATATACATGATAAGTTAAATTTTCCAATATGGGCATCAAATGAGGCTTAGGAGAGCTTAGTGTTGAAAAAAAAAATTTAGGAGGCTTGCCACCTGTTTGATAATTTTACTTCAATTAAAGTTATAAGATAAATGAAATATTGCAGTACGGGTTTCAAACTGAAGAGGTTTAAGAAATCATAATTTTGAAGATATTTTTGAACATGGTTGCCATGTGCTTGAAAAATTTAATCTATTGAAATTTGTGAGGATAATGAAATGCTGTTATATGAGTGTCAAAGTAAATTGGTTTGAGAAAGCTTAGTTTGGAAAATATTTTTGAATATGGTTGCCACTTGTTTGAAAATTTTCATTCAATAAAATGGATAAGATCAATGAATTGCTGCAATTTGGGTATGAAAGGATAGGTATTTGGAAACTTTTTGGTTAAGAAATATTTTTCAAGGGGTTGTCACCTATATAAAAAGTCGAAATTTAAAATATTAAAATTAAATTAAGTATTGCAAGATGAGTACCAAACTAAAAGTGTTTGAGGAAACTTTATTAGAAGGCACTTCAAAAAATTTGAATGAAGAAAGAATTTACAACGTTTAATCAAACGAAGTGTTCAAAAATACGTTGCTCAAAAAAAAATTCAAAAGGGTTGCTACTGACTTCATATGACAGTGTTTACCGAGCGTCGGGAATAGAATTTTTGCATATATGTATAACACAAAGTGTTAAATAAATAAATGCATAAATTGCATAAAAGTAATCTTTTCATGACCCGGCTTAATGTACAGTTTATATCTTCACATACATACATACATACATACATACATAAATATAGTATTTGTATTTATAAACGGCGTGTTTTAAATAATCTCACATTAATTAAATAAGTATTTTTCTGAAAGCCGGCCGTATAAAAGGCGGTTACTTTAAGAAAATTTACATTTTAATCAATTTTATTAACATGAGTAAAACAACAATGAAATTCATATGGATTTTCGCTTTCGTTTTACTTGCGCTGGTCACACTAGCAGCGGCGCAAGATGTGCAATGTCCTGGAAGACCACGTAAAAGCCCTTTCGACTTTTGATAGAAAATATATTTTTAATTAAATAAAAATTATTATTTACCCTTAATTTAGCAACGCAACTATGTCTGAAGCCAAAGAATGTTGGTACATCCGGTCGTGGCTGTCAGCCCAGACAAATGTGGCACTTCAATGAAAGGGCGCAAAGATGTGAGCGTCTGAATTATCTCGGCTGTGGAGGGAATGAGAATCGTTTCTGCACCTTGGAGGGCTGTCGGAATTCTTGCATTTGATGGAGGAAGTCTATACAAAATTTACTTATGTATATGTACATTTACATTTTATGGGAAAAATAAGTTACAAAATTCTTTATTATGCACTTATGCAGTTTTAGCTATATTTCTTTTGTTTATTTGTTGTTTACTATTTTTTTTTTTTTTTAAATAAGTATCATACAAATCCAAAGTTAAACTTTGTATAAAAATTTAACAAAATGTATCAATTTCCAAACTTTCAATTTGAATATTAAAAAATAGGGTGTTTTATCCTATTGAATTTTAGTAGAGTTTGAATAAAATGTCATTTAGAAAAGTTGCTTATTGTGTCGAGGTACCACAAAATTTCAGTATAAAAGACAACTTACACTTCATAGCATATATTTATGCTATATAAATATGTTTAATTATTTTTATAGGTGGCAATTCTTTTTAAAAAATCTTCAAATCAATCACCCCTATTGCGAGTGTCGACTAGAAGTAGATAAACGACTATTATTCGATTATCGCTTTTCCATGGTATTGTGAACGTCGTTGTCTCATTCAATGAGTTAGTGTGAATAACTTATAGGCGATCATCATTCTACAAACAAACTGTTGAAGAAGGATGAGCGACTAAAAACTATTCAGTCGGTTATTGAACGAAAAATCGACATTCACAATACTATGGAAAAGCGATAATCGAATAATAGTCGTTTTTCTACTACTAGTCGACACTCGCAATAGGGGTGAATATCTCGCTTTTCTATCCAGGTTATTTCCATCTATGTATATAGTACTTCCGAAGAACTGTTGGTCAGTGGATTGAAAGCGTTTTTTTTGCTCAAAATATTTTTATATTCTACAGAAACGAAATGAGATAATCGAAAGCTTGTACGTTATGATTTTCGGTGTTATGGGGCTCAAACGGCAGACCAGCATAGTTATTTCGTACCTATTTTGGATCGCTAAAATAACTCATATTTTGTTTTAATCTTTCAACTCTGATCATCGTTTATTGCGGAAAGTTCAATGAAAGCTTTCAAATTTGTGCTATTGCATTTATTAGTCTAAGCACCTTTCATTCAAATAGCTTTTAAAATGTATCTGCCCCTTAAACCAGGGACCGCAACGGTTATGATCATTAGAATGAAAATCATAATTTTACTGTTAAAATTAGATTTATATTTTTTCCGATTAAAAATAATCGCTAAATTTTAATTTTGATTAAAAAGTAATAATAACGGTTAAAAATTATCGAAAAAATAAAAATCTAAATTTAACGATTATTTTTAATTGAAAAAGAGAAATTAAAAAAAAAACTAATTTTCAATTATCTAAAACCAAAAATCTTGGTAGTTAATAGGTATTTTCGATCCCCGCTTTCAACACGAATTTTGTTCTCAAAAAATCTGTTTGAAGGGCAGATAAACTTTAAAAACTACTTGATAACATAGCCTTAAGTCTAAAAACACTCTGTAATGCGATGCGAAAGAGAAATGCGATGCGATATAATTGAAAGTTAAAATCGCATAAAAAATAGTCGATTAATACCTAGATGAGCGCATCAAGAGTACAAGTGGCGAACGTAATCAGCGATAGCGAATGTTGGAATCCGGCTGCTGGTCTACCGCTCTTTACATTTTTATTTTTTTGTATGGCGGTGTAATTTAAATTAACTTTTTTACCTAATTAAAAACCAATGCATTTTTCTTCTATAGAAATAACGCCTCGATTAGTGTACTTTTTAGATTGGTTTTATCGCTTAGTTCCCTTTAGCCAGGCTACACTGTAAAGTGCATATACATATATTTGACATGTTTACGCTTATAGCTAAATTTATGCAATTTTCAATACATCATATGTTTATTTTATACGCCATGAGCTCAAAACGCCAATTCCCGCCAGTGATTCATCACAATAAGTAATCAATGCTGCTCACGGTGGGCAGGAAGCGAAGATAGGTTGCATAAAAATGTCGACAAAATCTGAAAGCAGGGTTGTATTTGTAGATATCTTAAGGTTAAGAATCCGCTTAAATTGAAATCCTATCTGCTCCTGTTTTAAAGATATCCACATTTTATATACTTCTGATAGGATATATTTGCAAAAGAGGAAGGCGTACTTCTCGATAATTAGAGCATATTTATACGAAAAGAAATCTCATAATAATAAATCTATTTCCCTTTTTTAACTCACTAAAACTGATCAAATCAATGAGAAACATTTTCATTTTTTCCTACCGAAAGAATAATTGATCGAGATTTATTGGGCGCTACCGGTATACAACTTAGATAAAACACCACAATTACCTTTTTCTGTAGCGTGAACTTTCTCATTACAAACACTTTCAATATCGCAATATATGTATGTATGTATGTATACAATATTGTATGCTATATAATACGGTAGTAATTTTTTATTAAAGGTTTGTTGCTATAAGCAAGTAGCGCAGGCAAGTCGCACTGCGCTTGCGCAAGAAATAAAAATGCTCTAACTTAGGCCAACGGTACTCCTCATAATAAGTAAATAAATTCAAAGCTTGTATGAGATTTATTTTGGTATTTATATACTCTTCTGTCAGGAAATAATGACTATTGTACATCCAGAACACAAATGCGATCATGAAGAAAATCGCATGAAAGTATGCGCTTTGTGTGTAGGGCTGCCAGACGTCCCGGTTTTCCCGGACATGTCCCGGTTTTATACTATTTGTCCCGGTGTCCCGGTCCAACCTTAAAATGTCCCGGGTTTCATTTAAGTGTCCCGGTTTTCGATTTGATTGCACAAATTTTGCATAAAAATTACTACACTGAGAGAAAAAATGCGTTGTAATATTAAGAAAAATTGTATGAATTTACTGGGGGAAATAACGAATAGTAAACATGAATATTTTTTATTTGATTATCGTTTTGAAATGTTCGTACATAAAAACAATACTTTCATACACGTGGTGTTGAATCAAACTGAACATTTGAATGCACATTTACATGTCTGGGTTAGCACGTTTTGCATAAGCAATAGTTGATGATTAATATAAGTGTGTATCTAAATACGTTAAAATGACATGCACAGAGTTTTACAATTATATTAAGCAAAAGCCAGGAGTTTTGAAACAAGCTCACAGCAACGAAACAAATGACTGATATTTTAATGTTACCTTGTATATAATTTTTTTTCTTTCGTGAAACCTATTTTACTTATAAGTACCGTGCCGTACAAAATTATTGGCTCGGAGACACTTTCATCTGATCACAATTTATAATCAGATCTTTCAGAAAAATTTTGAAAATGTAGCTTTTGAGCAGTAAAGTGCAAGTCTGAAGTTACCAGAAAATGTCGTTGATTTTTTGCAATTTTTTATTTTTTGCTGACAGTGGAAGAAACTCTCAGTAAAAACAATACCAAATATATTGCCTCGTTCAAAGCCATGAACAAAATCGTGAATACATGCTTTTCCGAAAAACAAGAGGATCTTAGTAATTTTAATAAAAATCTTAACGAACTCCGCACAGCTTTGAAAAGTACTGGATTTCTCAAACTGTCAAAATCCATATTATCCTTGAACATTTAAAGCAATCTATTTCATTCTTGAATAACGATGGTTTAGGATTATGGTCCGAGCAGGCCGGGGAGTCGGTTCATAGGGAATTCATTAAATTCTGGGATAGATTCAAAATAAATATGATTGATGAACCAACTTTTGTGAGTCGCCTGAAGAAAACTGTAATGACAGCATATATAAAAACTTAATTAAATAATAAAATATTTAAATACTAAAATGTGTAACTATATTATATGGTAAGCCAACAAAAAAATAAAAGGAAACAAAAAACAAATATAAAAAAAATAAAGCAAGAAAAAAAATATAAAAAAATAAAACCAAAAAAAGAACAAAGAGTTGCAAAGTAAGTTGGCTCCACGTGGTGCGCCTTGGAAATGATCGAAACCGGCTAAAAACTTACATAAACTTATATTTTCACATAATATATATACACACATTTACTCACACATACATTGTTGAATATTTAATGCACAAGGATGTTTTTCTCTTTCGCAAAAGTCGGTCCTATCATAACTATGTAAAATGTGGATATCTTTAAAACAGGAGCAGCTAGGATTTCAATTTAAACGGATTCTTAACCAAAAAATATCAACAAATACAACCCTGCTTTCAGTTTTTGTCGACATTTTTATGCAACCTATCTTTGCTTCCTGCCCACCGTGTGCTGAAGCTGAATACAAGTTTGTGCCTGGATTAAATGTTTGCATGCTAAAAGTGAAAAAAAAAATGTATGTATGTATGATTAATACAGACAAACGTAAAGACATACATACCTAAATGCATATTTTGCGTATGCTTTACACATACCGATTTTGCCTTATATGCGTCTTCTCTAATGCCTTATTGGTGTTGCAGTAAATATTCGGCAAATGCGATATACGCATTTGGCAAGTTGCAATAAGTTGAGACGGGTGAACAGAGGCAAAGTGCGCTGCAAAGTGTTTCATGCTATATGTATATGCGTTTTAAGCATTTTCGAAAATGAAGGTGAATATTCTTTGATTGTAGTTGTAGAATGAGAGCTGTACAGGACTAGTGAAACAATAAAAGAGAAGATTAATCAAATTAATAATTCTAAAATGATAATTAACGATTTTAAAACTTACATACATTCTCTTTAAGTGCAAGACGTAAGTTTATCTAATGGCTACTCTCTTTTTAGCTGTTTACGCAGCAATCTTCAGCTAAGTTGGTGGTTTAGTCAGCTTCTCCTTCATTCGTCAACTCCAGTCATAGTTCCAGAACGCGTGCGGTTTCCCTTGCAAATTTCATATAGGTCTGATTTGAACAGAAGTTTCGATAGTGTTTTACTGACCGTTGCCGCATGCTGATCAGATTTTTTTGAAGGAATAAAACTTTACGTGCATTATGTTTCCGATACTGATGATGATTGTGGCTGCAACCGCACCACTATAAAGGCTTTTACTATTATTTGTGTTGTTGTAACAACACGTTGCCTCCAAATCTAGCGTCGCCAGATCTCTTTCTATCCAAAAATGTGCTGTGCTTCGCAAAGTATTTATACTCCACATGTCTGAAGACATGGAACTTAGCTAATATACCAAGCAATTGCAGCGGTGTTGCAAGTTTCATCAGTGCTGTCTATGGACACCTACTTGTCAACTGCAATGAAAATAATTAAGCAAACTTACATGGTCCTACTATGTACATATATTCTATGCTCGCATATCCGCAACAAACCGTTCTAGTGTCGGCCAAAACGTGCCGCGATTATACTCAATCGACGACAATCACCGGTATAACGTTAAAGCTCCAGTGGGTATAATTATAGACAAACTCTTATCCAACTTCATTCTGGTCATTTTCTCGGCCGCCTTAGACTCAATCAAATGATAACCACATCAAGTCATGACTTAGCTCCCTTGAGCAGAGGTCTAAACAATGTGGCGCGTCTACATACATATGTACATTAGACCGTACCACCTTCCAAGCAAACAAAAAAGTTCGCCCTGAGTTGTTAAGTATTTTTGCAATGCCAATTCGAAATATTTTTTTCACTAAATCCACGTATTACCCTTTTACATTTTTCGGTGGCACCTTGGAGAATTCATATAAGATGGTAGCGGTAGTACAAAAACAAAAAATTACATGTTCATGTAGTCAAAAGTTTTCAAACGTTATCAAAAAATATCTAGTTTTGGTGTTCATGTATCCCAACAACTTGCAAAATATGGGAAATTGAAAGAGCAAAATGACAGTTCTCTAGAAGAAGTTGCAAATTTTTACTGGACACATTTTTGCCAGTAAAAACTTGCAAACGAGAAAACAGCTGATCGCATGTTGCTGGGTGCAATTGAAACGAATAAGGAAATTATTTATGGCGTTCTTCAAGTTCAAATTGACAAAAAAATAAGACTGTTTATTAGGAAATTGCTACGAGTAAACCACAAATTTATAAGCTTTTCATGAAACTTGCAAATTTTTACTGGTTTATGTTCACGAAATTTTTGGATATTTTTCTCTATTAGAGCAAATTCTCAGAAATTAGGTTACTGGTGAGTTGATGGAAAGTTACTAGATAATTTTTACATGAACAACAAACCTATTTTGTTTTTGCTTTCGGTAAACAAATGTCAAATTTCAGCTATTCTTCGCTCAAGGAAGGGTAAGTGGAAAATACCAAAACATGGTAGATGAGATCAAAGAACTTCGGAACCAACAAAATTTCTAAAAAAAATTCTAAATTGCCTTGCAAAAATACTTTAGGACTCGAGAGGTGCAAAACGAACTTTTTTTCTGGTACGGTCTAATGTACATATATAGTATAGAACATTAAAAATTCATGAATTCAAATTTTTTATCTCCGATTGTATGCAGCTAAAATACATTAGAACCGCCGAATATAAGCACATTTAATTATTGGAAACTATGCGCGCACTACGACCTACGCCATGCAACCAACTACACTACTATCACCCCGCCCCCTTTCAACTATGTACAAACTTTAATTATTATTTAATTTCATTTTAAAGCTGACAACCTTCATTGAGCTGTTTCCGTATATGGCAGCAATAAAGCCAATGCATTTTCAGAACGACACAATAAGCGTTTGTTTGTGTGAGTTTGTGTGCAACAAGAGCAAGTCAATTATTTATTTATTTATGCGACAATTTTTATCTACTTTACCAGCATCCAAACGACCGAGTAACTGGCGCTGACGCATCGCGTTCTTCAAAGAAAACCCACACACACTGGCAGCCCAGCCAGCCAAGCCAAGCCAAGTCTCAAAAGCCAACAAGTTTGCGTAAGCATCATCAACAACCGAGTGGCACGAAGCTTGAGTGGCTGCGTTTGGTTCTCCTTTAAGTTGTTTTTTTTTTTTTTTTAGATGCTGTGACATACAATATGCGCGCTATAGAATTGCAATGCGAATAGAGATTGGATTTTTTGTGTGGGCGGTCCGTAGAGCGCTGTGCCAGCCACCGAGTACTTGCACATACATACATACATGTAGGTACTTATACATGATTAGATATTTATGTAACTAGCTGAAATGATATGCCTTCTAAGCGCCTTCTTCCATCAACATTGCGGAAATGAAACACTACAGTATTTTGTTTTTATTTAATTGTTATGGTTTTATATTTATTTTAAGAATAAGTAATTAATTACATAAATATATTTTTATTCGGCCAGTTGCAGCGTAGCTATTTCTTTGTTTTTTTTTTTGGGGCATATACATAAACTACAACTGGCCGAATGACCGCATATTAACGTTTTTATTATTTACAACGCGGGTTAGTCTACAGTTTAATAAATAGTGTTTATAGATGATTAAGGAAAAAACACACGCATCACATTTGTAAAAGGTTTTCGGCAGACCGGGCACTTCGAGACCGAGGACGCGCACTTGGCGCAAGCCACTACATGACCACAGGGTAAAAACGCCGTGTTGTATTCATCAGCATAGCAAATCTTGCAGAGCTTCTCCTCGGCGATTGTTGCCTGTGTGGATTTCATCTCATCATTTGCTGCCGTTGTTGCGGTTGTTGTACACGGCACCGCCGGTGATTGAGCTGCTGCTGCTGCGGCAAGCGTTGCCTCCGTTGCTGGACAATGTTCATCTGATTCTGGTGCTGCATCTGCGGTTTTACCATTATTCATTTTGAACTTGGCCGCAACGCTGTCAATAAAACTTTGGCCCTTCAGCAGATTCAAGTAACGACATTTAGGTAACCAGAGCGCATGCTGTTCCCATGGTTCATCGTCATCATCCCAATCCTTGAGGCCACAACCACAGCTAAAGCATTTGACACGATCACCAATACCGGTGTAAAAGAAGCCAGCATCGGCCAGCTGCTTTGGCCGCTGTTTCATGTTGCGTGGCCATTCGGCGAACGAACGTAAACGTGCCGCTTCGATAGCGTACTCAGGATACTCTGGTCGATATAATTGCAATTCGTTGCCACATCTACTGCTGCTGCTGCTGTTGTTGTTGCTGACGTTGGAGTTGTTATGCGTCGCATGGCCACTCGCTATGCTATCATATTGGTAAGTAACGCCAACGGGTGCTGTCGTCGTCAGACCCTCCTCAGCGCCAGCCCCTACTGATGGCTCAGCAGCCTCATTTTCCAATTCGAGTCCCTCATTGCCACAAACATCATAACTAATGGGTGGTAAGACGCGATTCAGTGTTTCACCATTGAGCGGGACATTGTTGGTTGTGCGACGTCTCAGCAATGGGCAATTGGGTGAAAAACGTAAATGCTCATTAACGGGCTGATCTTCGCGCTCCCAACGACCGATTTCAACTTCACAAAAATAACATTTCACCTTATCATCTTCGCCCGTATAGAATAGACCAGTTTGCGCTAATTCCTTCTTATTCAGCCACTCCAATGGCCAGTTTTCAAATGTCTTTAAGCGTTCGTCTTCACGTTGATATTTTTCATCCATAGTAAATTGTTCCGGTTTCCATTGGTGATGGAACATTTCATTCGTTTTATTATCCGTTACGTCGTAGCTGTTTGTGTAGAAAAATGTTGGACAAAAGTACGACCTCAAACAGTGATGGTTCGAGTTGTTAGCTTTGTAGGTGGAAGGTTTCTCGGTTATGGTTTCAGACATTTTGCTGATATTCTCGTTTACTTTGATTACGGGAGAAAAGTCTACTACTGAGTGTTGGTAATAGTGTATACGAGCTGCGGCTATTGCTGCTGTTGCGGGTACAAGTCTGAAAGAACAATGAAAATAATAAAGGTATGGTTAATAAATTTATAGGTAAGTTTAAAAGTAGATAAAAATTGTTGACAAGAAATTATAAAATTACTAGATAAGGAGAATTGTTGCTTCTACTTTACAGAACGCTATTAACTCTCATGGTGCTCATATGCTTGCCCTGTTGAAATATTTGCATTGCAACAAGTGCGTATATACTCGTATTATGTAGTCTACGACGGAGTTTTTGAGTAGGGCATAGACCTCGAAGGTGTAGTAGGTATACTTATTGTAAATTGTCTGACCACCCTCATAAATAATTGATATTGTTCGCCAATGAGAACGAGAGTGAGGGAAAGTGGCTAACTGATAACGCAAAGCTCGACCTTTTTGAAAGATAAGATAGTGGTTGGCGCCTTCAATCCGCATTACTCACACACCCATTCACAAGAAAAATAATGTCTTTCTAGAATTTCGCTTTAATAATTCTTTATCACGATAAAAATTTCGACACTCAGGGAAATTTTGTGCAACATATTTGCTACAAGGTTTGCATGCATCCAAAAGTTAAACTTAAATACAAAACAAGCAAATTAAAATTAAGAATATTTAAACATGTCTTAGTTTCAGTGTTAAAGTTTCAGATTATTTTGCACAATTAAAAATTAGTTGATTGAATTAATTAAAATTTTTGATTTAATTATTTTTAATTTAATTTATATATTTTTTTATTTAGTTATATATTTAATCTATCTATTTATTTGAATAATTTCTTTTTTTATTTAATTTTTGAATTTATGTAGTTAATTTTTATTTATTTTTTTATTTTTTAATTTATTTTTTTTTATTTTATTTTTTTCATTTATTTAATTTTTTATTTATTCAATGTTTTATTTATTTAATTTTTTTGTTTTATTATCTTTTCCAACAATTTTTTTTAATTTCTTATTTTTTCCTTTAGTATTTTTAATATTTTTTATTTTTTTCCTTTAGTATTTTTAATATTTTTTATTTTTTTTCCTGTAGTATTTTTAATATTTTTTATTTTATTATTTCTTGAATATTGTTTTTTATATATTATTTATTTTTCTTAC
Source organism: Rhagoletis zephyria (assembly GCF_001687245.7). Classification (NCBI taxonomy): domain Eukaryota; kingdom Metazoa; phylum Arthropoda; class Insecta; order Diptera; family Tephritidae; genus Rhagoletis; species Rhagoletis zephyria. The sequence goes on along the minus strand of NW_016157119.1, from coordinate 549,320 downwards.
CCATTTTATTTTTTATATCTATTTTAAATTTTTTGTTAATTTTATTTCTTATTTTCTAATTAATCTTTAGTAAATTTTAGTTATTTTTATTACATATTGATTTTTTTTAACTTATACTTTTTCGTGTATTTATTTGCAATTATTTTATTTCTTACACTCTTATTAAAATTTTATTAAATTTGTATACTTAATTCTTTTTCTTAGTTTTCGTTCTTCTTTTCTCACGTCATTTACGTTGTATTATGCTTCGGTGTTCCTATATTTTCGCTTTGCTCTTTATACTAGTTATTTGCGACAATAAAAAACTAAAATTTACATTCTATACGTTCCGTTGCCTCCAAAGTCTCGCGCACAACTGGGCCTGCGAATGCGTTTTCTGAAAGCATTCGGTTGTCGCATGTTAATAAACAGTTAATAAATACTTAGAAAATTAATTACATATCTCTCAAAAGATTGTGTACACTGAAAAAAAAAGATTAGAAAAATTACAAAAACAAAAAATTAAAAGAACTTCAAAATATAATAAAAAATAATAATATATTCCAAATTATCGGAATTAACACTAATTTATGAAAAAATTGTTTGAAACTTAAAAGGTATAAAAAACAAAAAAATATAAAAAACTAGAAATGTATTTAAAAAGTTGTTAAAATTCAAATTTTTTAATTAAACATATAAAGAAATATAAAAAATTAATTACATATGTATATAAAAAATAGACAAAGCCATTGACGAATAAAAAATATATTTGTATGTATGAAAAATCGGAAAATTAAACGAAATAAATACCTTCGATAATCATTTTTTCTTACTCAAAATTAATTTGAAAGTTTAGCGATTTTCTTAACACGTTCAAAGCGCCATTTGCCAAAGGTTAAACTTGCATTTTTTTTTAAGTGTAAAAACTGAAATTTATGGAAAAAGGGTTGAAGATGTTGCATGCTCCCCCCCGTTTACCACTCGCTAGAATATTGCTTAGCATAATTTGTCGGATAAATAGTACATAATTGGATTGAAAGGGGGAGAAAACTGGGCAGCTCATACCGAAATTCAAAACTATATTTAAAAAGATGTATTGATAATTTCAGAATTTTTTGTTTCTATAAATTTCAGATTTTTCATTTAGGGTATTTTACATTGGTGAAGACGATGTGTACATATGTGAAATATATACATATGTATGTATGTTTATACATGCACCCAAAACGAAGCAAGTCAAAATAAAAATTATTTCTTTTTCAAGCGGTATCGATTGCCACTTTGTAGAAACGCTTTTTGCTCGCCTTCCAGTTAAGAGCTTATTGGTTTATTAATATTATTATTTATGACTACTAATGCATATACATACATATGTATTTTCGTTCGTAGAAAAAAACCACTTCACCCCCAAAGCCACAACTCACTCCTTTTTCCATAGAAATATTCATGCTATGCACTATTTAGTTTTTATACAAAGAATTTTTATCTAATTAACGCTTAAAAATACTACATTTGCGCAGCTAGTACACAATTGCAAAATTATGTAATATTTTTTGCACGGAATATTTTTTCACTTTAAAATTGTTTGTCTAGTATGTACCTTCAACACGAACGACGACGATTATACGTAGTATGTATACATGAAAGTTGACGAAGTCACCATTCAACAATAAATGCTTTACACGAAGGCAATGACTAGCGGCGCCATTTTTATTTTCACTTCCTTTCTTATTTTACACTTTTGGCAAGTTCAGAGAGAATAATCGGTATATATTTACTATAAAATATATTTTCTGCGTGTTAACTTCCGATAGCTGTAACTATGACTGATGTATCCTGACGATGGCTGCTTGATGACTGAATCCTGGAAATGGAAATGATGAGCCAAGCTAAGGACGAACAACGCAAAATGAGCGAGTAAAAATGCTGCAGCGCAGGACACTATTGCCACGCTGCATGAGTGTACGTACGACGGTAGGTAGTGATGATTAGGGGTGGAATCTCAAGCATGCAGCACCCTTAGCGCCAGACAGCTGCCCGTTATGTACACATACATATGCTCGTTGCTCTCAGCCAGCCAAGGTGTCAGCAGCAGCAGCAGCTGCAGCTGCAAGAAACTTCCTGCATGTGGGAAGGGGGCTAAAGTGTATGGCATCCGTCGGCAGTGCTAGCGGCAGCGATGACGACCACCGCGAAGTTTCACGAAATTTTGTTAAGCTTCAGCAATAGCGCGTCGACGATAAAACGCTACGGGCGTTTTCCGAACGAGTACTACGTCAACGATGATGAGATGACGAACGTGCTCAGAGCAACCGAAGCTAACAAGTTACTGTGGCTAAGAACAGTGCACGCTGGAGCATTCGGACACTGCATTGGAGTACGCAACACAAGTGCAAAGTACCTACACCGTCGTGTAAGCGTAAGCCGGAAAATTACTCATAAGCGAGCAACGACCGACGACCAACCGAGATATAGGGTAGACCAACCATAAGCCAAAGCCAGCCGCCAAGTCGCTACGACCGCGGTAAATAAGTACACATATTTTTTTTGCTAATGGAGAATTCGCAAATCTCTATTTACGCTAAGGGTTGTTGACGCTGCTGGGAAGAAAGTGTATGCTTTTTACGAGTCATAAATCACACGCTGAGTGCCATTGGAACGTAGTGTATGCATTCAGCTGCGCAGGACATTTCCAGCACAGTAATGGCGGCCAGCCAACGACCAGCAACATAACATGTCATCGGCAACAACGACGCAAACCCGGCAAGGACGACGACCAAGAGGATGTGAATGCAACCGCAAAAACATGCAACAACATAATGACCATCTTAGGAGAGCCCTGAACGGTGGGGTTTTTTAATGTATATACACAATAATCAATGAACCCTACGATGAACGACCTCGGCGGCGGAAAACGGCGATGGCTACGGCACCGACCAGCTAGTTGTAGACGAGCTCGCTGAACGGCGCAAAAGATTGTACGAATAGAGTTTTAAATGTTGCAACGTAGTTAGTAGAAATATTTGTGGTATTACTCCGGTAGAGGGGAAAGGGGTATTGTCAGACGAAAAGCGCATAATAACATGCTGCCTTGGCTTTCACTCTGCGGTGTGGAGGTGGTTGTTTAAATTGCGATTTTCTTTTTTTTTCAAGCCAGCCATTGTATGCAAGAAAAAATTCACTGTATGGCGTTGAAGTGAAATGTGGCAACATAGCAAACTTATGTATATATATGCTTGGTATGAAAATTTGTTTGGTTATTGGGCGAGTTGCAGGAAAGAGGAGACGTACGATAGCGTTTGTAAAGTAAAGAAAATAATATTTTCGGTTGTGGTAAATAAATATGAAATTAGAGAATATTTTTAGGTAAATTATGACAATGGGAAATTTTCGGAAAGCTTTATGTAAGAAGTCGAAATTATTTGCGGGTTAATCTCAAATATGATTTCTATAAAAACATAGAAAAATTTTCACCATGCGACCACAAAATCCTGTACGCACAGACTTGTGTCAACAATTAAAAGTAGAAAACAATTAAGTAAAAAAATAGTTATTCGGCTTTCTATTTATATTTTAACGATCCTAGTCGTTAATTGCTTACTCGATGAACTTTAGTAGGGTTGACTTTAAGTAGGGCTTAACGTGCAGTGATGGTATCTAGAGACTGCTGAAAAATTAAAAGATTATTTTAAAAACTTTTTTTTTATAATAGGTTTGTTTTTTTTTTTGCCAGCCCGCGAGTGCCCGACAGTGGCCATTTTGTTGGTTCTCGTACTGTTGAGAGCCACTTTGAAAGAGTTGTTTTTGTTTCTCACTAGCCCGAGATCACCCGAACAATTTTTCCGGGCGAATTTGTGAAAACTGTCAAACTGCGAGAAGAAGAGTAAGAATTATAAAAATTCAAATTTTAACCAATAAATATTGCTGTTTTTCTTTGATTGATAAGTGAAGAAACCCAACGTTATTGCGTTCGCTGGCCACGTTTAGTTTCGGCTTGGGTTTTCAACGTCCCTGTGGTTCGTGGCAGTATATTCACTTTTGTGAGATGATCATTTGCCCGAAAATGTAAAAAACAAACCTTATGATTCACCCCCTTTTTGTGTACTCCTTGATAAATCTCTGAGCTTCGTAGGAAATGTAGTGAACTAACTACCTTGCCGGGCTTTAAGGCCAAATTAGATTCTGCTCATTAAAAAAAAATAAAATTAATTGCAAGCCATATTTGACTGCCGAAAATTGATTTTCTGCAATTTAAATTGAAAAGGATTGCCGACAAAGACAAAATTTCGAAACCAACAAAAACAACGCATACCTACTCGTCTGAACGTCCGTTCAATCCATTCCTTCCAACTGACTTACAACAGCCAGTCGCCAAAAGTCAGGCAAGCAACATATTGAATTTTCTCGAAGCAGGCGATTGTATGTGAATTGGATTGGATTGGGTTTCATGTAGGTATTCAACAAACAACATTGCAATTGCAGCAGCAACTACGAGAAATTGCTGTTAGCAAGCAAAAAAGCAGCAACAACTACAAAACCAAAGCCAAGCCAATGGAGTCAAGCCAGTCGCTGGGCAATACTAGGAACTCGGCACTCGGCGGCACCAGTTACCAGCAAACAATCAACCTATGTAGCAGCGCGAACCAGCCAGTAAAAGGCAACCAACCAACCGTACCGACAACGATGACGGCAACAGGGACGTACGCGACGAATGCCACACCACCAACAACTTGGGGGCATTTGCAGCAGACTGTGAGAAAGTTTCAATGGAATGCAGTCAAACAGCAATTTGAGTGCAACATAAAAACAACGCAAGCGACAACAACAACAACAACAATGCAAGCGACAGCAAAACAATTGAAGTGGCAGCAAAACCAAAAGCAATACCAGCAACAACAACAACAACAACAACAAATGCTACTCATACTTGACTAAACGAATTGCTGCAACCAGAGGCAACCGACTCGCTGGCGCAACGCTTGAACGAGTGCGCTTACATACGCCAGAAAGAGTTGGCAACAACGAACGGGGCAACCAGCCACGCAATGCAAGAAGAACCATCAATGGAAACATGAAAAAGTCGAGTTGATGATTTTGTGTGGAGTGCAAGCACACCACACATACATGCACTACCACCCAACAATAGCGCTAGAGGGTTTTTTTTACATCCCGTGACGAAAAAAGTGTAAAAAAACATGCATACATACATACATACCTAGAAATAATAATTCAACTCATCACAAGCAGACGGCAACAATGCATGGGTCGCCAACATCTGTATGTACACATGTACATACATATATGTAATGTATATGCTGTGGCGATTCTAGAGTTGTCTGGGAGGGTGGGGGGAGAAGGCTAGCTAGCGCACACGGTGTAAATTAGGGATGTTAATTTTTCAGCTTTTTCAGATCCCGTGATTTTCGGGACTTAGATATTCATTATTTTTCAACAACTTAAATCGCAAAAAATTGCTTCTACCTCTCCTACCATACAAAATCACAAATAAATGGGTTTGAAACCTACTTTTTTATTTAAAGTGGCGTTTTTAAGATTTATTTTAAAGGACTTTGTAATTTCAAAGATATGATTACTTCCGAAAATTATCTAAAAAATTCAATGCAATGTAGAATAAAAATATGGGTACCAAATGCCATAGGAAATTTCTTTAGAATTTAAAAAATTAAAATTTTTTGAATTCACAAGGACGAATAGGTAATTTTTAAGCTGATAAAGTTAGAAAAATTAAATTCGAAGATGTTATCGAGTTTATATAAGTCCTTAACATATATTCTTTTCAAAAACAAATACTGCAAAATTTCAAGGATAAAATTTTAAAAGGGCATTTTCAATACTGACCAGCCCTTCTGCACCACAAACTCGAATCTGTTTAAATTCTACAGGATTTCCTCATTAATTTGTTACCCATTTTTCTTCTCTAAGTACATTTCTCTGATTTTTTTTAAATCATTTTTGAATTACGGACGTCAGAGTGAAAAACTAAAAACGCAATTTTACTATATTTGGCCCATGGTTTCGCGAATATATTGATATCTGTGTTTAAAATTTACTATCGCGCAGTGTTATATGTATAATGAGCTAGACATTTATAAAAAAATATTAATTATAAAATAAAATAAAAAAATATAGCCAATACTGGTCAAAGGAGTTTCTATTACTGCCATCAGTGCAAATTACAAATCCGTGAAAATCCCGGGATTACTTGCAAAGAATCCCGGGATTTTCGGGACCTTAAAAGGCCGGGATCCCGGGATCCTAGTGCAAATGCACAAGTAAAGTGAAGCAACGAGTTGTCATACATATGCAATAGTAGAATGATTGCGAAAAATTTGGCTGGACAAAAAATAAAATAAAATAAACTATTTTCTTGGAGCTCCAAAAATTGTACGCAGTTGCAAGGCGACCAGTGCGACGAGAGGGGCATGTGGCTTAATGGAAGCTGTGGATTCGCGGAACGAGGGCGGGGGACCATAGAGGAGTGCAAGCATTGAGTATTTATGGGTTGATGTTGAAAGAATTGTTGGTTGCTCGTTATAGTGGATTTTTGTTTGTGTTTGCGGTACAAAATCGAGCTTTGTCAGCGCGAGTATGAGCTGCTTAATAGAGTAATGATGATGATGATGTTGATGGGGATGGGTCCAAAGGTACAAATCATTGCTTGGCTCAAGCTGCAGGCAGCTCGTCGTAGACTGCAGAAACGATCCAAATGTAAAACGAACAAAGCGCCAATGTTGTTGGTGTTACCGTTAAAATTAATATTGTTCGGTTGTTAGTGCGCGGCCGCTGGTGCAATGGTAAAGCGAGTACGTTAATACATATGTATACAATACAACAATGTACAAACAAACAGCATTAATAATGCAATTGGTTATTTTTTTTGCTTGGTTTTTTTTCGCTCTCACCAAATACATACACATGTAAAGCGCCAGTTGAAATAAAAAAAGCTTAAGCTTCGCTAAACAATAAAAAGTAAAACAGACTACTACCCTGAGTGTAAACAGCTGCACAGCAAACCACAAACAGCTTTCAGATAGAGAAAAATATGTTTTGTAATCGCATTTATTGTTTTTATATGAATAATAATAAATTTTTTTTTATAAGCGCTCGGGTAAGCAGCGAGAGGCAGAGTTTGCATTAAATATTGTTTTATATAAAAACCCACCGATTTCCTTGGAAATAGTGATCTTTTTACTTCAGTTGCGGTTAGCGAGTTTAATCGCCTTTCGACGAAACACACATACCTTTTGGTATTCAATACAGACTTTTTATGAAATAAATGTTTGTCACTACTTGAGAACAGCAGCGGTTAAACCCCTGCAGGGCCCTGGAAACACAATAAAAGCGACATGTAGGGGGTCAGTGAAAAATATATGTACAAGGAATGAAAGACATGCTAACCTCACTTTTCAATATTTTTCCCAAACTGCCTATTAAATATTTTACAACGTTATATATACCAAAAATTCGCATAAAAATATATTTTTTCCAAGTAAAAACTTACATTAAATACTAACAGCTGCTGCAGCAATCCAAATTCAATTCGTTTTAATTGTCAATCGAGTAAATATTCGCTTGTACACTTTCCCACGAATGTTCACGAACAGTTCATACGAATATATTTCGTTTCAAGTATTTTTTTTACTACGTATTTTCTTGCTCAGTGCAGTACACACTCTAAATTAGTAAAATTAACAAAATAAAAACTACTTAAAACAATTTTATGCAACACAGATTTTCATTATTTATTAGATAACAATTTTAAATTGCTTTTTCTCTTCGTCTAGTATTTTTCACAAACTATGTATGTAAATATTTTCCACGTTTTTCTTTGCTGCCTTTATGTTGTAGCTAGATGATGATAGTACGTGCGTGTTGCCACCAACAGACTGAATGCACTAGTGATTCGACGAGCGCGCAGACACCGGAGACGAAGCCAAAACCGACCATGGAGACTACCGCTGTGCGGAAACCGAATTGAAGAGACCAAAAATAAAATGTCTGCATTGGAAAAATATAGTAGCATAGCATTGCATGCAAGGCAACCGGAGTGTAGCAGCAGCATAGGGGTGGCAGTGCTGCCAGATGAGAGTGAGAAAAAATACAGCAGCGATGTGGAGAGAGAGGGTGTTTTGTTTGTGAACATGTGATGGGAAAAGAAGTCAAACGGGCAGGCAGGCAGGATGGATGGCTAGAGGGCAGGTAGGTAGGTGGGTTGGAATTAAATATATTTAAGAATAATTTTCCAGTAATCTAGCATGTCTTTCTGCACTACAGAATTAAAGGAGATTTCTAAAAGCTATGGAGGAGAGAAAGAAAGAATATAAAATTGATTCCAAATGAGAAAATGTATGGAAATTTGCTGAGATAGGGCGGCAGATACATATACATCTAGGTCGTTGCGGTTACTTAGACCCGAATGTCGGTAGAGCGAAGGTTTATGGTTGGCTATCAATAAGTGACGTGTAACCACTGTAATTCGGTCGCCAGCTCGATTATTTAAAACCATGATTCAATAATACAAGGTTAGATAATTATTGACAGCTGCGGTTTGACACTCCCTTACAAAAGGTTGCATTTGCGAAAGACAGAGAAAGGGCAAGAACGCAATCCCTTGTTGCGAAAATGGTAGTAGAAAAGTACGCAAAGTAGGCAATTAGTAGTGAAATTCCTTTTGTAAATTCTAATGTATTTGCAGGAAATCTGGCATTTTAAACGAAATATTGAACGTAATATTGATTTACCTACGTGAATTACGTAATTTATATGCTATTTAGCTGTATAAAAAATGCAAAATGACTCAAAATTAAAATAAGACTACTATGAAATTGATGTAAACATCCAATGCTTATGTTTTCATCAGTTAAATATGCTTCATACGCATCAACAAATAAACATATTGCACAAAAGCTTATACTTTTATTTCACACCAAAGCTACACTGTTTCCAAGTAAATTTGCAAAGAAGCAACACGGTGCCACTGCTAAGGGAGCGGTGCGAGAGAGACAACTGTCAGTTTATCGAACCTTGTATTATTGAATCATGATTGAAAACTATACCAACTTTTGGTACAAACACTTCTTAAAATCGATCCTATCGAAGGCCATTCCTGAAACGTGAAGTATGTAGGCATTTGGCTAGCATTGCACTGCTTTTCGACACACTACCCCAGCCATGGCGTAGAATAACACAAAACAAAAGGCTGGTTCTTAATCGATAACCCGACGAAGGCTCCCAAATGCTCAATGACTACCATAAGTACAGGATTCAACAAGTCTTAGTCGATCTTACGACAGATCGACTAGATGAAATTCGGCTAAAGGCAATTCTGGCTAAGATAGGGTGCGTTCAGAAATGCATCAAGCCAAAGCATCAGTATCTTTTATTTCTAAACTACAATTGATGGAAATGTCTTATTTAAGCAACTAAGTTCAGATTCGGCTTATAACCATTGTTGCGCATATTTGACATTTCTATCAATTATAGTTTAGAAATAAAAGAGACTGATGCCTTGGCTTGATGCATTTCTGAACGCACCCATACTTGCAAGTCTTTTGAGAGACAATTAAAAGACGGTACATAGGCAAGATAATTTCGACAGATTTTGTTTATTCGGGCACGAAAGTCTTACAACAAAAAGCTGCCTCGCCAACTTTCATGGTGTTAATTTATTTTTAACCAACTTCACAAAAAGGAGCAGGTTATCGATTCGTCGGAATATTGTTTTTTTTTTTTGTGTATGTTACCGCATTACTTTGGACCACGTTTACCGATTTCTATAATTAGTTTTTTTAAAGAAAGGTGTTACCTCACAGGCGGTCCCATACTAATCTGGTTTAAATCCGATCATCGCGCGGTTTTGTTTATTGCTTAAAAATTTTTTTTTATATTTTTTCAATAATTTTTATTTTGATTTTATTTTTATTTTTTTTTTATTTTTATTTTTTTATTTTTATTTTTTTTTTATTTTTACTTTTTNTTTTTTTTTTTTTTTTTTTTTTTTTTTTTTTTTTTTTTTTTTTTTTATTTTATTTTTTTTTAATATTTGCTTTTTAATTTATTTTTCGTTTTTTAATTTAATGTTTAGATTTTATTGCTTTAAAAAGAGAATACCATATTTATTTAGTTCGTTTAGTTTTTAGAAACTCGTTTTATGTAGTTTTTATGATTTTTCTTTAATTTTAGATTTTATTATTTTTGAAAAGACAAATATTTTTTTTTTAATTTCATTAAATGGAAATGTATGTATTTTATTTTTTATTTCTTTTTTTTTTATTCAACTTAATGCTTAGGAACTTATTTTAATGTTTTTTTTTTAATTTATAATTGCTTTTTTATTTCAATTTTCCTTTAATTATTAGATTTGGTTTTTCTTTCGTTTTTTAATGTCGTTTTTCTATTTTTTATAAATTTTTTTGTTTTTCTAATTCATTTTTTTCTTTATTTAATTAGTTAATTTATTTTTTGTTCTTTTTTTATTTATTTTGTTTTTTTTTTATTTATTTCGTTTTTAAATTTTTTCTCATTTAAAGTAGGGTTTTTATTGTTCTACACAAAAATATATATACTTTTTTATTTAATTTATATTATTTTTTTAAGTTAATACCAAAATACCAACCGAATAACACTAAGATCTCCTCAGTAGCAGATCTTTCAATCACTCTTTCGAAAGACAGGAAAGAGCTTTCATAATAGTTACCACAATCGTAAGAATGTGGTGAGCTGAAAGAGTGCCAGAATTGCCCTGTAAAACTACCCCTCGTAACCTCGGTGCCAAATTAAATGTACCACGCAAACACAAGTATTTTTTCTATTATTCATATGCAATGAATTTAGAAATTCCAAGCTAAACGCGCCCGAATCAACCTCTAATGTCTAATCTTGCTGTTCTACCAAGAAAAACCACAAAATATCACGAACGCCTTGCCAGCTCAGCACCTAACAACTCGTCTGGCAACGCCGCGCCTCGCATGGTCGCTTGGCCAACCCAACATAGATGCAATAAAAAGCATTGGAATGCAGTCAAACAACTTCTTTTTTTTCAAACAGACTTGTATTTGTTTTTTTTTTTTTTATGTAGTAGGCTAGTATGTTCGAATTACCTGGCGAGTACAAATGCAGTTTAAACTGCATGTGTACTGGTCTGAGCAAAATTGGTAAGTGTTGTTGTTACTGATTGCTTGTTGTTGTTGCTACGCCATGCTGGGCGCACCAACATAAAGTTCGATTCTTATTGGAAAACAAAGCAGAAAAAACAACGCTGGGTACAAAGAACGGAGCATGCCAACACACTGGGCGGCCTCTGAATGCCAGCGAGTCAGCCAAGAAACCGGAGAATACCCGGAGCAGTTTAGGTTATAGAAAGATACATACAAGTAAATATGTATGTGTATACATGCAACTCGTAGATAGGTATGTACATATGTGGGCAAAAGCGTAGCAGCTAAAAGAGTCAGTCATCTAACCTTAACAACCGGCCACCAGGTAATACTCGCTTCTACCACATACCAAAGAAGCATAACGCCACATAAATACATACATACAAAAGTTGAACAAAAACAACAACACAACATACTTCAAAGTATGCTTGTTTGTTTGTCTATTCCATACATACATAAGTATGTTTGTTGGAGTTTCTCGAGTTTGCTCAGTTCTGTGGGAATAATTCAATTCTTGGTTGTCTTATTTCTGGTTTGAAGTTTGCTTCATTCTGAGATTGGAATGCGGTGTTACCAGATATCAGTGCACAAATACATGCACATATACACCGAGATACATTTACATGATCAACAGCAAAAACAACACGGAAACAACAATAACAATCGTGACTCTAGTAGAGAAAAAAAAACAACAACCAACACATTTTATATTCATGCTTTGCTTCTACGGTTGGGGCTAAAGAACCACTCCGGGAATGCATTCACACAATTGCTTGAAGCATAAAAAAATCTACTTAAAAAGTGTATGGGATGTAAAGAAAGCTGAAAGAATTATCGCAAGAATAACATTAAGACGAACGAAAGACAACAACAAAAAAAATTTAAAAAAAAAAAACAGAAAACATTCTTGAGTCGTCCTTCCAAGAAATGCAATCACGCAGCGATCACCAACGACGTTGTCGTCAACAATAGCAACAACAGCGATTGTCCTGCACACACAAACACACACAACATAAGACCACCCCAGTCGGACCATGCAGAATGCGGTTCCCTAAGAACTGGTACTGGTACTGGTTTTTTCACGAGAAATTCGAAAAACATTTAAATTCTGTAGGAAAAATTTGAAAAAATCTACATGGAGAAAGAACTACATTCGTTATCACTACAATGGAAGGCTGAAATTCTGCAGGTCGTGAAAACTTCACTGCGCAAGTCAGCATTTTGTAATGTTTTGACTTCGGCAAATAAATCCGAATGAGAATAGAAACTCTACAAAGCTCTCCAAACCAACAATGACCATTTCATGCAAAATTGCCTTCTTAAGGAACCGTTCTTGCTGTGTTTCAGGCCTGTATAAAACTTCATGTTTTTGGAGCTACTTCTGAGTGGAAAAATAACCGTGCCAAAGTACATGCAACCAAGTCCGACTGGGTCTGCCGCACATTTAAGCCAAGCATGATAAAAATAACAACAACAATGCAAAATACTCAGAAGGCTACATACAAAAGGAGCAGATAACAAAAAAAAAATGCACTCTCAACGCGCAGGGGCTCAAACGTAAGCGCAGGCGCAACATACAGCAAAGCATAAAAGGAAACCATGCCGATCAACACGAAAAAATGATCGAGCTCAAGCAAAAGAACGAGCGCGAACCAAATACAATATAGCAGCAAAATCCCTAACAAGCCGACGATTTGAATGCACTGCTCTCAATTTGAACGCACTGCAGCACTAATAGATATGACGGCAGCAGCGCAAGCGTAGCATTAGTGCATGGCTGTAAGCCGCCGAAGATCGTGAGCCATCGATCAGTTTGCGCCGTTGCTACCCTGCAGGGTTTCCCGCTTTGCGGTAAACATCAATGAAATACGAAAAATGCCATAGCGCAGCATGGCTTGAAGCAACGAAATTCCTAAATTGGATGCTGGTTTGGGTTGACCGACCGACCGAGCGCGCCATACATTTGGTCGATCCTCACACTCAGCTGCATTAGTTTTAACTTCTAATTCGATTTTGTTGATTATATCTTTCAAGTCTGATGTGCAGGGCAAAAGAGAGCGCTCACAAGCGCCTAAAAGTGACGAAGAAGGAGGAGAGGCAGAGCGGTCGTCGAGCCTACAATCATTGTATAGGCATCTCATAACTTCTCTAATTTACATGTCCAATCTCAGTATATCATATACTGAGTGTCCAACATTTGCCCATAGCAACGATCGAACGATTGTTCGTCGCTTGCCGCCCGTTTGCAATCGATGATTGTTCTGGGCGTTTTCATTTATTTGGAAAATCTTTTAACTAACTACTGAGAAGTGTCGAACAATAGCAGCATGAAAATGAGAAATTACTATACTCTCATGAATTGTGAGTGGGATGAAAGAGAAAGACCGCCGTCGCCAGCGCCACAATACTTGAGAACTGGAGAATTCAAATTCATTAATGCTGTGCCTTTCGATAATGTGCGTGTGAAAGTGCGAGTAAAAAGGAATTTGAAAGAATTTCTCATTCTAATCATTATTAAGTACTGACAATTTCTGAGAATTTTCGATATGTGCGCACAGCAGATCTAAAGTGGCGGCTTTCTAAATTTCCCAGATTATTTAACAGTCACGATAGGCGACAACGTTTTCTTTGTGGAGAACTGGTTTATACGAGGATTGCTCAATAAGTCGAGCAAAAATCTCTGTAACGAGGTTGCCATCGCATTTGTTTTAAAACGCCAAGAAGAAACAATACAGCTCTACGCCTTTCATCTGCTTAAAGTCATGAAGTTCCTAACCAGAAAGATGTTCGCGAATATAACCAAATAGCTATACATATTATACATAGTAGTACTGGAACAAAACTGTATATGATGGATAGTTTATGGTGGCTGTTACTATCCTTAAGGCCGAGCGACGATTTAGGTTTGTCCCATTGTGATATCACCTGATCAAGGATTCTTTTTAGTTCCCTAACTGGTGTAACCGACGTTTAAAATTACGGATGTCCAGAGGTTCCCCAGTCGTCTGGATACTCAAATAATTGGGCATATTCACATCGACTTTGTTGTTTGATAATGAAATAAAAACAACAATTTGGCATCACCGTCGATGTTATCGAAATTTTTGGGTTTCTTAAAACCAATTGTTAAGAACTAAAATGAAACGATTGCCGGTAACTTCTCTTCGCCGTTTCTAAGAATCCCCATTTAGGGACGAAGCGACGGTACAAATGGCAATTACATTAAAACGTGGAAGAGCATTTAGTCTAATACACCAACTATGTACATATTGTATTACCATTAAAAGACGGAAAGAAGAATACAAAGGGAAATGGAAAGGGGGCTGATTGAACGATAACACATGACAAAGCTACGCAAGCGGCTAATCTCTTCGCCAGAAAGCACCTAGCAGATGAGAAAGAAGTGCATTTAAACATCATAATGAGGTGTTAACACTTTAAAATCGCGAAAACCGGATAGCTGAGTAGCAGCTGCTGTAGTATCGGACAATGACTGATTAGAACTTCAACCAATAACGAGAAATGTGGTTTGTACAGTTTTGGAGCTCCCTTGACCGCTAAGGGCTAACCCATCGCCAGAAGCCCCTAATCACTTTGTATTTCAAAGTTTTCGTCCAGCAACTAAAAACCCACCTATCCAGAAGTAAGTACAGGAAATTCCCGACCGTTTTCGAAAGAATCATCAGAAACGAAAAATGACACTGAAGATGGTACAACGCCGAAACCGGTTTGTCTCCAAACCAAATTTGACAAGGGATGACGGAAAATCGTTCCACATTACATCACAATTATCAGAAAGTTGAGGGCCGTGTCTATTCGAAAACAAATACATATCTGTGGCATTTTGATAAAACAACTTAAGTGACTTTAGAAGTTTTCACTTTGTATTAAAAAAGAATAAGTTTCCCTTCGAAAATGTTACCTTTTTATGAAGCTTTTATTAAAAGGGCATTTTATACTACGCCTAAGGCTAGTTAATCGTTAAAATATGGTTTTAGATGCCAATGAAATATTGCTTTAAAGAGAAAACGGCCTAACTCGAGATAAGTTATTTTTATCAAAATGCTATAGATATGTTATCGTCCTTAAAAGGTATTACATTTGTAAGCATACAGTATGCTACTACCTTTATTGCGGAAATCGCTGCTTATCACGCCGCTCGCTATTTCGGAGGAGGATAGGGGTATTACCGCTCTATACGAGTGGTGCCCTGGTTAGCTTGTCCGAAGGGTAGATGGAAAAATTTCCATTATTTCCTGAATGGCAATTACATTTCAAGAGAAAAAAAACGAAAAGAATCTACCTCAAATGAAGTTTTTTATCTCTCGCGTACATATTGAACTACCCTCGTACACACTGCGGTATGTGTGGTTTCTTGCTCACTCATAATATGTATCGCCAACAGGGCGTTGGGAATTCGTGAGAAGCATTTTCTTACCTTCCATATTGTATTGTTGAGACTAGAGTGTGGTAAAATGTGTGTTTAGTTGATAAGGATCGTTCTTTTTTTCATGCATTGCGTTCGTTCATTGCATTTTGCTTTGAATTATATGTTTGTTGTGCCTTGGATTTTGGCTTTGCGATAATAGAATAGGCCAGGCGAACATAAGCGCCTATGAAACCAGGTTTCTACTCAAATGTTATTTAGTTATGAGAATTAAAATGCTTAAACATGACCACCAGCGTAGGTTGCTTGATTGTCGATGGGGGTATATACATACATATGTATATACATACATACATATGTATGTATGTATATGTATATGTGTGTGTAAATGGAAAGTGTGGGAACAGCGGTGTGGGAATATTGTATGCTGATAGTTTATAGAAAGTAAATTAAAAATTAGAACCAACCCAAAAAAATTGCCATTTGTTTGCAATAATTTTGCCACGCTACATCAGCAGAGTATCTGCAGCATAATGTTTTTACAAGTGACTTCTATAATTGAGGCTTGATTTAACTCAAGCTTAGAGTGGGTCTCTCACATGGGACATTACTGTAAATCGAATGCGTTTGCCATTTGCCAATCAGATGTCCAAGCAATTGACGTAAGCAAGTGCAATCAAACTAATCGCATATGATTGAAATTCCAAACGGCATTGCAGCCAATTAAAATTTTATGCCAAGTCATATGATAGATATGAATTTTTTATCTTGATCGTTTCTAATTACAAAGCTAACAATTTCTATATTTTGCGAAATTACTAAACTTTTATTGTTTGATAATTTATTTCAGCAAAGGAAATTAAAAGGCTATAATGAAAAGTAATTTGCAGTTGCCGATTTAGACATTTTGTAAAGGAGTGAGAGTAAACGACAAATTCAGAAAGGAAATCCTAAGGATAAAATTAGTTAGGACAAAAAAGCTCATCAAAAGGAAGAAAATGTACGACGAAAATTGTCCAGAAAATACGATTCTGTATTAGTTTTTGTGATTCTCTAGGCTAGGTTAGCCGATCAGCCAACGTGAAATCTCACATAGGCCATTAATTGGTCTTTAGATCTCCTAAATATGTTGTTCATATTTAAATTTCGCGTATGCAGGCTTTTTGAGGACAAAATTTCCTTTAAATTTTTTTAAATTAATTTCCTTTAACTAACCACATTTACACCAAATACTAGATATACAAGCCATTTGAGTGCAAAAATAAGAAGCCACAAAAAGCTTACTTTACAAAGCACCACATACATATAACAAGTTTGTAGATTAACAGTAAAGAAAACCGTACACTCGCAGATAGCAAAAGAGGTAGAAAAAAAACGCTTGCAATGTGTATTATTATGCGAGTTACTAGACTTTCTCTTTGTGAAAGATTGGCAATTGCAAGCAAAATATGTATGTTGCCGCAATGAAATGAGTGCAGAAGTTCAGTCAATCGGGACACCAAGCATACCAGTTTTTAGTATCAATTTTTAAATATTTTTTTTTTACCTCTGCAACAACACACAAACGCTAGTCAGAGTGAGAAAAATAAATTAATTTAAGAAATTTTCAAAATTCATGTAGTAAGTGAGTTTCTTCTAATTCGGCCATTTAATAAAGCAAATGTAAGCCCTAAATACGAAAATACAATAATTTATTTATTACAACAATGCAATTTACTTGGACACTATGTAATTACTGAATGTCCAAAAAATGCCAACGGACGGAAGTGGGAAAAAATTAAAGCCGAACGTAATTACGGAAATGAAGAGTTTTTTCCATCCATACCAGTTTCCGCTTTAACACTCACTTATTTCACTTTGTATATTTTGTAAAGTCATTGCTACATATTTCGTGACGAAATTGGATATCTATTTGAGTAAATGGTAGACAACACATACTACTACATATGGGACCATGAACATAAATACATATCGAGGGCTTATATTCTATTCTGATATAAAACTCTGCCTAAGATTTAACTGTCATCGGTGACCTTGTATAACGCTTGACAGAAAAATTTCCTATTAAATTGCAAAGCCAAAATGAACTTCAGTGATGCACACTGCACAACACTAGTAATTTCTTGTAGTTTTGGGTCGTTTAAGCCGAATTCAGAATCGCTCTATCACATCAGGTTCTTTATAGATCCTAACCGCGCGAAAAACTTAAGGCTGGAGTTCTATACACCGATTTTTTGACTAAGCGGATTATCCGAATGTTTAAAATAAAGTTGATTAAATTTGGGTTATGTATGTATGTATTTTTGGATTGAAAATTTAATTATTTTAGCCTAAATCATCCTCCCATTCTCGAGGCAAGATGATGGAAACTACGTACATAGAGAAATTAGAATTCGATTCGAGAATGGGAAGGAGGAAGAGGATCATAGAATTATCTGATAAATGATAATCAAAATTTCTCTAATATTAGAGGCTATTTCTGGGCTTATGAAGGAACTCGCGATGTACAATTGTAAACTGTTTGCATATTGCTGGTGCTTTTCTCAAGTCTATGGTTTTCTTCTGAATAAAATAAAATTTTTGTACTACGACCCAATGAAATCGGAAATTTCCAAATGTTATCTTTTGTAAACAATTTATACCCAACCATAATTATTTTATCAGCACTGATGGTTTGCTTTGTTTGTTATTTGGCTTCTTTTCAACGGCTTGTTCGCGGCCATTGCTCATTATGTAGTATGCATTGTACTTGCAATGTTTTTTTTTAGTCTGTTGTTCCGCTCTGCGCGAGTTTCCTGTCCTCTATACAATTATGTACATATACTGTGCATGTTTGGTACTTGAGAGCTTCAATGCTGAAGCGTTAAAAAGTGTATTCCGCCACAACGGAAGTAAATACTTAACTATGTACTGTGTATGTATGTACAGCTGCGATCAAAAAGATAGTACCGAAATGATATTGTTTGCAACATATTTTTATTTATTTATTTTTAAAAATTTTAATTTTAATTATAGTAACTTTTTCTTCAGCATTTACAGAAAATATTCGTAGCTCACTTAATTTTAGTACATTAAAGTACAATTTTCAAGTCGCTAAAAATTACCGTTGATTTTTTAGCTTTTTTTTGTGGAGGGTGTTGCTGATTTTTTTTTATATATAAAAATAGATTTTGTTCATGCTACGTTATATGGAAGAAACACTCAACGCCCTCCACAAGAAAATTTATGAAAAATCAACGGTAATCTTTAGTGACTTGAAACTTGCCTTTTATTTACACTATTTATTACTACAATTGTATGGGCTACAAAACTGCATATTAAACAATTTTTCAAAAATCCTGAATAAGAAGTTTGAATTTTTGATGCAATTTTTTTTTTTAAGTTTGATTCATTTTTATGAACTTTGTGCAAGCTTTGAAACTTTTATTTATGTGGTTACTGTTATGGATCGAATTATATTTTAAATCAAAATTATTAAAAATAAATAAATACATAAAACATAAGTTGCAAACAATATCATTTTGCTACTATCTTATTGACCGCAGCTGTATATATGTATATACTATGTGCATTAATATGCACTATATTTATAAAAAGTACAAAATCGATGCATACTGTGTATAGTAACCCAGCGAACCAACAAACGAGCCTTTAGCAAATGTCCGAAACCGAGCTCGCTTGTAAGCAAAGAATGTTTCGGAAATTCATTTGATCGTAAAATACTCACACAAGAGCTTTCAGCTTGAAATTTATCGCATTTCACTCGCATGTAGGGTATTTTGCAAAGCATTTGCACCGCTGGGAAGTGCCAATTTTTTGAGATATAAAAAAAACTAAATTTTATGTATTTGCTTTACTACAGCGTAAATTCATGTATATTTTTTTGTAGAGCTAAGAACGGAGATCATCTCCGGTTCCAGATTTATTGGATCTCGAATACTTCTACATATTCTATATATTGAAAGCAAGCTGAACTAAACCCCACGACAGTCAGGTCTACCTTACCGGAACGACGCAGATTCATATCTGGACAAGAACTGTGACTCCAGCATCATTCCCCATTAATACTAAGTCATAAGAACCCAATAGTTTTTTGTTTTTAATTTGTACTTTAAAAGTTGTATCTCATTCGACCGGATTTTCACGCCAAATTCATTAAATCACCTTTTAAAACTGTGTGACTAGATACATTTATATATATATGTACATGTGTGTGTATGTTCATAAATACCCCGATACAAATATATTTACAAATATATATATACATACATTAATACATTTCTAAGTATGGGAAAGTTTTACACATAAATATGCCATCGCCAGCATAGGAAAACAATTCGAAGTAGTAAACAACATTCAAAGGCGTAGTTAGTTTTCACCAGCAATTAAGAGACATACATAAATATTTACATATGTATGTATAAATGAATTTATAAAATATATGCACGGGGGCTAAGCTAAGAGGTCATGTTGCTCCCGAGTTGTGGTGGCTTAATTAAAGTTAGCAATTTGTGTTTTTTTTTGGGCTTCTTTAATAAATTTCATGGTGTTTTCATAGCTGAAGTCGAGTGTTGGTTCAAGGTTAGCATGACTTCCTGAGATGACGCACTCCTTGAGTATGTGTTCAACAGTTAGGGTCGTCCCGCATTGGGTACATTCTGGTAATCTTCCAGTGTCTGGTACTGAAGTTAGCTACACCGACTCTCACAAGTGCTATTTTAATACAGTCGTCCCTAGTGAAGTTTTCGTTGTAGTGTGGTCTTTTAAGTTGTGTGTGAATTTTTAAATTTGCAGTTTTTACTTTGTGAAATTTTTTAATGATTACATTTAAACATGATACTTTCTTTATAAGAGTTATTTGTACAGCTTCCTTGGCTACTTCGTGCGCTAGTTAATTGCCAATTGTACCGACGTGGACTGGGATCCATAAGATCGTTATGCGAGTATGGCGAGAACTGCTTACCACTACACCACAACGGCCGATAAAAAGCTATCCGAGCATATAATTGCATATTTGCTGCCAATTCTGCACTTTCATACAGGAAGATGCGTTGCATTGTTGTTCTATGACCGCAAAAACTCATGAACCATTTTGGAAAGACGCATCATTTAAAGTAAGTGGTTTCGACTGGATGATTGAATTTTTTTTTTTTAATTACCACACGTATTGTTTTTATTCTGAGACATGATCGTTGTCTATTGTTATGTTAGTGCTTCTTTGAATGTTTTCCGCTGGATTTTTACAGCGTTAATTTGGTCAGATGTATCAGAATGTGTTGAATGCTTGAGTCGTTCGTATTACTTTTGATCGTTCTCCTATAGCTATTTACATATATGATACCAGAAAGTGTTCTGTACTGCATGTGAAGGAGTTGTAATGTTGTTATTGTTGTTGTGGTAGCGGCTACAACAACCCCGCCCAGATCGGTTGATATCTCAATCGATGTCGTCAAGTTCTACTAACGGTAGCCCTAGGAAGCGTGCAGCCTCTAATCGGGTCGGTCCACAAGGACAAAGCCGTTAGGGTTGTCGGATTTTCCGGGCATGCGAAGAGATGTTTCGAGTCATGTGGGGTCTCTCCGCATGCCGGACACTCATTTTGCACATCCTCATTCAATCTACTTAGGTAAGGTGTTGTAATCGATTTAGCTGCTATATTGCCGAGCTCCAAAGCAACTAAGACTCAAAATCTTCGTATTGAGCTTCAGTTTTATAATTTTTAGGAACTTCTTTTACAATGCAATATGAAAATAGAATTGATCCGCCAGGTGGCGCAAGTGTCGAGATACATATTTGAAAGCCCCGTATTTATGAACCGATAAGGTTCAAATTTAGAATGTAGTATATCCCAGTAGATAATTTCAGGAGTTAAAAGCCCTTCCGAAAGGCCTTCCTGAGAGTCAAGATGCCTTCCACTCTACATTACTTTCTCTTTCTTCTTTCGCTACCCATGGAACACCTTCCAGAAGGCCTTTTATAGGATGTACTTCAGATGACCTTTCGGAAGAGTTCTTTTAAAGTTACTTCTTCAATTTATAAAAATCATACATCTTTGAAGTATTTGCTTAAGGTTCATATCAAAAATGTTTTATTGCAACTTAAAATATTTATTGAAATTCATTTGTAATGCAAGGCATGCATTGAAGCACTTTTTTCAGCCCTTCCTGGGTAGGCCTCTTACAATGGCTTTACCTAAGAAGGCCTACCTAAATTATCTTCTGGGTACATATGTATAACGAGGGTTTTTATATACAATACGGCCTATCTACAGTTTACACAAAAACTAGAGACTTAACTGTCATTACTGGTTGCAATTTTAAAGGGACACTCAAACAGACGCGGTATTGGAAGTGCGGGACAAGGCGGTACATATTATTATTATTAGTACGTCGGGTATACTCGCGCTGCGACCTAAAAGATCTATTGTGCTAAACCCTGATTGTGGTCACTCCAACCTTAGGCTATTCAAGAAATTAAGCACATTGGAGGGTGCCGTGTTCCAAATCTTGGATGGAGAAGACAATCGTTCCCCAAGGTGCATCAGTCTGCTATTCATGATACGCGGGCAGTCACACAGAATGTGCTCCGAGGTTTCCTCCGCCAGCCCACAGAACCTGCAGTCCGTCTCTACAGAAAGCCCCATTTTGTTTAGATGGTACCTTAACTTGCAGTGTCCTGTCAGGTAGCCTGTAATAGTCCTAAGACCCTCCCGGCTGAGTTCACGGAGTCTTTCTGAGTTCCTCTTGGAAGGAGTTATGAATTTCTTTGATTGTCTCATTCCCTTTGACTTACGCCAGTGGGCAGCAATCTGAGATTCCTCCCAACTCCTAAGTAGTTCTGCAGTGTATCCTATAGATGTACCACAGAAAGGCTCGGGACCATGCATTCGCGTTTGGGCCCCACGTTTTGCGAGATAGTCAGCCCTTTCGTTGCCTTCAAACCCTTCATGCCCAGGGACCCACCACAGCGTAACTCTATTATGGGCTCCTAGGCTATTCAGAAGAGTTTTACAACTGTCCACAAGCCTTGATGTCGTTTTAAATGAGTCTAAGGCCCTTAGTGCTGCCTGGCTATCCGACATAATATTTATTCTGGCCCCGTTTGTCCTTCTCCGAAGACATTCTCGAACACAGACTTCGATTGCGAAGATCTCCGCCTGGAATATGGTTGGGTATGAGCCCATTGGCAGACTTTTCTGGAACCTTGGTCCAAGCACGCCTGCCCCAGTACTCCCGTCTTCCATCTTTGATCCATCGGTATACCATACTTGGGACCCTTTGTCAATCATAGATATTATCGCTTTACAGCAGTCCCTTTCAGGAATTCTGACCTTGTAGGGCTTATCAAAGGATAATTTCGGTAGCATGATATCTGTGAGCTTGATAGCGGGATCATCCAGAAAAGGCTTGAGAACCTCCAAGTGACCCCAAAGATCTCCACTCTTCATGCTGATTACATTGGGCAGCCGTATGGAGCTCCAGCAGGCCTCCTTTTCTATCAGAATAGATAGAGGAGGAATGCCTGTAATTATACCGAGGGCATCCGTTGGACAGGTGCGCATAGCTCCTGTGATGGCCACACAGATCAAGCGGTGTAGCTTGCTCAAGGTGGCACACGCACTTGCTTTCTTTGCTTTTGGCCACCAGGCCAGTGCCGCATATGTGACAACAGGTTTCACGACCGTATTGAAAGACCAATACGTTAGTTTGGGTGATATTCCCCAAGTTTTACCATGGAGTCTCTGGCAGGCATAAAACGCCCTTGTAGCCTTGTTGGTAATGTTAAGGAGATGTGAGTTCCAATTGAGCCTTTTGTCCAGAGTTACCCCTAGATACTTCGCCTCTTCTGAGAACTCAATTTCTGTCCCTGCCAAAGTGGGTTTAGTCAAGTTGACTTTCCTTCTATTGGTAAATGGGACAACGGTGGACTTCTGCGGGTTTATTGACAATCCCTTTGAAGCACACCAGTCTTCCGTTAGACTGAGCGCAGCTTGCAATCTGGAACAAATTGTGTCCTCATGCCAGCCGACAACGTAGATGACTAGGTCATCTGCATATCCATATGCCTTGAATCCATTGCCATTTAGCTTTTCAAGAAGTTCGTCAACAACCAGTGTCCAAAGTAGGGGCGATAAGACTCCCCCTTGAGGACAGCCACGGGTGGCATTTACTGCTTGCCTGTCGTCGGCGGTACATAACTATACTATGTTCAGAAGAATTAACTATTCAATTTCAGAATTAAGGGACACTCAAACAGACGCACCGCACTTCCAATACCGCACTTCCAATACCGCGTCTGTTTGAGTGCCCCTTAATTCTGAAATTGAATAGTTAATTCTTCTGACGAGCGATATACAAGGAAGTAGCACACTTCCTGGGCCTCCCCCTAGCTGAAATAGACGACAACGTTGATGGATGAACCGCCCCGAACGGGGCTTAGTAGCCGCTACAACAATAACAACAGCAAGAGGGAAGTGTGAATTTATTGGTAAAAAGTATGAACGTATTGCTATTTATTATCTTGGAAAATTGTCTCAGGTTAATTTTTGAAGAGATTTCATAAAACAATAATAAATACCAGTTAAAAACAAAATTGGATATAATTAAATAAATACTGTTATCAACCTTTAAAATTTTTTTACTTATCGCATAAGTTGAATGGAGTATAAACAAGCATTTCCACAATAACCTTTGCAAAACACATATATAATTTTATACCTATTAAAACTTTTTGATTTAATACACAGTAGTTTAAAATTTCCGACCATATTCCAGCAAGTCTTTCATTTTCAACAGTTGCAACCCTGTTGCTGGCAAGCGCCATCTTGGCATGTTCATATGTTTATCAATGGAAATTAACATTAGGGTTATCATTAAATTTTGAGATCGTTGGCTATTGTTTACTTATGCGTAAGGCACGGTGCACATTAGAGCGATACGACATGAAAGCGACATCGACATGCGTGCAGTGCACATCTGACCGGTACGACACGCGATACCATATACGGTATGATAGCAAACGCAAGCGATATTGTGTCGCAGCATTGTCGCTCTGCCGATACGCAAGAGATATTATGTCGCCGCAGTGTCGCTGTCGTGTGCAAATGTGCTTCCTACCAATTCACACGTTCTCAGCATGTCGATGTCACTTTTGTATCGCACCGCTTATCGTATCGCTCTAATGTGCACCCTGCCTTACAAACGCGATAAATAATGTAAATATATACGTTTCTTAACATCCGCCCCAAGTTTCATGAAAAAATTCACGATAGTTTTGCTAAAACACCCAAAAAGTGATCTAATGGAAAGCCAACCCACGAGCCCTATTATGTACTTGTAGGAAACATTGCTTTACATCAATGCATAAAAGGCTCACCCTAATGAACAATAAATACGTTTTGTTTGTTTGCTGCCAACTCACTTATCATTTACACATGCATACACACAAATGTTTATATATTTACAACATTCCATACGCTTATGTGAGGTCATACATAAGTACATATGTACGTATATATATATATAGTTGTTAACATTTCTCTTTAATTAATAGCATATGGAGTGAATATATGTACATACATATATTTCAAGCTACATATTAATAGTATTATTGCAATTTCCAAAAACTACTTATTCGGTCTAATATTTATTCAATAATTTATTAAGTAAAATGCTTTTTATCAAAAGCTCACCTTGGTAATTTTTCTCTTTTCACGAAAAATTCAAGCGATTTAACTCCAGTGTAGTTAAACGATTTCTGTACAATACGCGAGGGTTGTTTACAATTGTATTAAAAAGTAGACAATTTATTTCCACATGGCTTTCTTTGAATATTAACAATAACTTTAATTTTGTCCAAATTATTGATTTTTCACGAATAGTTTTGTGTAGTTTTACGCGCAATGGAAAATAATTTAACTTTGTCAAACAACGAGCAAACAACGAATAAATGGCCGAATGAAGTTCGTTGTGTTGTGGCGAGAGAATCGAGTGATGTGTTCGTTCCAGTGTTGCCAGGTTTTTCGGCGTGAGAAAACGTCCCTCTTGGTCTGAAAAAATCATCATTTCCTACCCAAAAACGTCTTTTCCATGTATGCACACAGAATTGTTTTTATTAAACTTTTATTGTATACACAGGTACATATGTACGTAAGGCATCTTAAAATATCATTTCGAGAGAGCACATTTAAAATTCTCTAGTGGTATTCACCATAATGATCAAGTGGCTGGCACTCTGGCAAAAGAGCAGATGAGCTCAAGCAGCGACTGTTCACAACAATTTGGTGAATACCACTATTGTAACTAGTTTGAGATCGTTAATATAAAAATCATTTCATAAATACACTTGTGATCAGTTGATTAAGTCATCAACATTTTGATCGATTTTAGCTGTTTTTCTTTCGTTTATTTAATGTTTATTATTTTTCCATTAAAGCCTAACTCATTATATAGCAAACACAATATAAATCCACATTTGAAACTTAGTGAAACATCCTATAAAAAATCTGGAAAGTTTCAGCTAGATTTTCAACTTTTTATTCGGGTTTTTTAGAATTCTTTCTGTATGCAGTTTGATAGCTCACTAAATTTCAGGGTAATAATATGCAAGTTTTAAGTTGCTAAAGAAACGCGTTAATTTTTAATTTTTTTTTCTTGTAGACATTTGGTTAGGTGATCGGTTGCAGAAAATGCTAAATTACGTTCTGCCAAGAAGGAGCATAGCAATATTTTGGCCTTTTTTGCGTTCATTACATTTTCGATGAAATCTTAAAAAAGTCGCCTACTTTTCTCTAACTTTTTATGCTGCTACAGCTTTTTTGGTGCTTTTGTGAGCGTGCGTGTTGCATTAGATCAGCTCTTCCTAATTTGGCTCTTAATATGCATTTGCAAACATTGCAATAAGCCTCTTAACCTCAAGTGATGACACAACCATCCTTAGAACGCGGGATCCTTAACCCAAGAATCAAAAAAAAAAAATGCGCGTACGCTTGGTTTGCTTAATATTTAAGTCAGATGTGTCCAAAGAAATGTCTTTTGAGGCACCTGCTGCAAAAACACACAGCTTGTAAAGATTTATTAAGAAAGTAATTCAAAATCAGTTCTACTACAAATTTGCCGAAAGTGTGAGCGTAAGTACTTACTCTACAAGCAAATAGTACGCTATGCATTGAATATATTGTGCATAGATAAAAATTACTAGGAAGTCAAAAAACGTCATCTTTTACACAAAAAACGCCCAAACGTCAACAGGATACAAAAAACGTCCAAATGGCGTTAAAAATATCAACCTGGCAACGCTGGTGATGTGTTCGTTCGTTTGTTTGCAACGAGCACACTCGATTGTTCGCTAGAGTTAGTGTGACTAGATGATAATAAAAGCCAGCAACAACCTAATATTTTTTTGAATGTTTTTTGTTGTTATTTTATGAAAATATGTGCATCCTGCCCAGGGTTGCCACTTTGGTAAATTGTTACCAAAATTGGTAGAAAAAATTTGGGTTGGTAACAAGGTAAATTTTTTCTCATTTTGGTAGATTTTTGTTGGAAAAAATTTCGTAGTTATCTTAATATTCTGCCTTAACATGAGTTTCGCCTGAAAAAATTCACCCGGAAATTTGTCATCCGCCCATAGTAAAACCATGGAAACAAAAGTGAAAAGTGAACCGGTTCGGGGAAAATGAAACTCATGATAAGGCTGATTATAAATTTCTATCCAAAATTGCTTTAATTTTTGAACGCTTTAATACACCCTTCTTAGATACATACATACATATATGTAAATGTATATCGATAAAAGGCGAACATATCGTGCTCCATACAAAACTCATTTTACTGTAAACCTGGGGATTGCCTAGATATTTTAAATGATTCTCTAAATAATTACACACTATGACGTTTTTATCAATGGAAAATGTTAAATGAAAAAAAACAAAAAACCAGCGGTAAAAATTTAAAATAAAAATCAACGGGAATTTTTAGCTGCACATTGTTAGTTATACTAAAATTCCATGAGCAATAAAACTCCATACCTTAAATTGTTCTAAAAATTCAGAGCATACAATTTTTTTCAATCCTTTATTTTTATTTGTTTGTTTGAAGCGCAAAAAACAAGAAACTTTTATGTAATTGAAAACCGTTATGAATATTAAAAAAAAAATCACCAAGCCGAAAAGATGCCATTAATATGATCTCAAATACCATTTCATTAGTTAAACAAAAAGTTCTTTGAAGACAATTTTAATTTGTATTGAAATAACTAAAAAAATAGTAAAAAAACAATAGTTTTTATTAAAATAACTAAAACAAGTTATTGGTAGATATTTTCTAGATTTGGCAGATTTTTTTCAAGTGGATGGTAAGTATTTTTTATCGTCAGTGGTAACCCTGATCCTGCCGCCAAAGAGCACGATAGCCGTTTACAAATATGTACATATATAAGAAAGATGCATCTGCGTGCATGCTAGCATATCGGAGTTTGCTCTTAATAAATGAGTTGTTAGCGGGGTAGAAACACTTCCGTTAAAAACCGGATATGATTGCCAGATTCTTCCGGTGGTATAGCGCGAATATGGCCAAAGTGATAAATGCTTTTCGTTAAGTTATACTACATATAAATGGAGAATTCCCCTGCAAACCAATTTTTCAGCGTACTCCGAATTGTAGACACATTTTAAAGAATTCGTAAAGATCTCATCCGATGAATGAAATAAACTCTGCACACTTCGATTCTTTTACGAAATTTCGGAAGAACATCGGTAAAGCAATGAAAATAATGAATGATTTTTTCAGTATTTACTTTATTTTACGTACAGAAAATTCTTTACGAGTTCGTGTCAACCACTTCATATCGATGGCTGAGTGGAAGATCGACCTATCTCGGCAGCCAATACGAAAACGCCCTATCTCAGAAAATTTTTGAACAACGCTCTATCTCAGAAAACTTTTCAAGAACGCCCTACTTCAGAATTTGATTGCAAAATCTGGGAATTTAGTTGAAGAACGCCCTATATCAGCTGCCGATTCAAAAGCGCCCTATCTCAGCTTATTTTCAATGTATTTTCGTTTGAGATAGGGCGTTTTTGAACCGAATTCTGAGATAGGGCGTTATTCAACCAAATTCTGAGATAGGGTGTTCTTCAATGAAATTCTGAAATAAGGCATTTTTCATTCAACTTCTAAAGTAGGGCGTTCTTGAAAAGTTTTCTGAGATGGAGCTTTTTTGAACTGGCTGCCGAGATAGGTCGATCTTCGACTCAGCCATCGATATACATAATATTCTTTGTTGATTCGTATGAGATACTCCTAAAGATTTCGTTAAGATTCGGGAACTCTGGTTTGCAGAGAAGTTCAATCGCAATGGAAATAAATACGATATATTGTGGAACGATTTTCCGTCATCCCTTGTCAAATTTGGTTTGGAGATCGAAAAATGACACTGAAGATGGCACAACGCCGAAACCGGTTTGTCTCCAAACCAAATTTGACAAGGGATGACGGAAAATCGTTCCACAATACATCATACTCCTACCCTGTCGGAAACACAAACAACCAAACAGGAAATAAATACCGTGATTGTCTGAAATCAACGAAGACAAATGAGAAGAACCCAGTTGGACCGTGCAGAATGTGGTTACGAAAACAATGCCTTTTTAGATACTAATTTATTCATGAAAAATTTTAAGTACATTTACATAATTTCAGTATGAAAAGCAATCGCACATCCTTGTTCACCATAATGGAAGGCTAAAAATCTTTAGGACGTGAAAATCAGCATTTTGTAATGCTGTGACTTCGGCAAATGAGTCCGAACGAGAATAAAAAAACTTTACAAAGCTCTCCAAACTAACAACAACCACCCTCATGCAAAATTGCCTTCTTAAAGAACCTTTCTTGCTGTGTTCCACACATTTTTAAAAGCGAATTAAAGACTTCATGTTTTTGGAACTATTACTGAATGGAAAAGGAACCGTGCTATAAGTACAATTTGAAAGCAACCAAGTCCGACTGGGAAGTTGCAGGATCCAAAAGGGCGTGGGCGCGTCGTGCTTGTAATGTGACAAGTGCAAATTGTAGCGCATGCCAAAATTGTAGCAGCTGCGTTGAACAGCAACAGAAGCAACAGAAAAAGAAATGCAACAAAAAATTAAATTTCGGCAGTACGTGTCAATGCACTTAGCCGCAAATTAAAAGAAAAACAAAACTATGTATTAACGTATTGGCCGCGTGCTAAGTGCTTTGGATGGAGCTACCTGACCAATTTGCTTTTTGTGCGATGGGCAAATAAGGCTAAAACCGAAAGGTGCATATCACAAATATTTATACATATTTATGAACGTGTATGCTTGTTTGCTGAGAAGGTATGCAATTATATAGGAGTATGTACATAAATGCATACTTATGTTGTAGGTACATTGTATGTATGTACATCATGTTTGAAATGAACGCAGTTTGTTCAATTGACCATACATATGTATGTATTTACTTGACAGTGCCAGCAAGCAGATGTCGAGTGTCCATTTCGAAGCGTTTCGTCCGAGATGAAATCATTGAATTGGATACAAAAAATTACCGACTTTACCAGCCGACTGCAACGTGTGAGTTGGTACATAATATCCACATATAATCATAAAACAGCTGCAACATGCAAGATGTTTCAGTTTCCCTTAATTTTCAAACAATTTCGGGTTTTGTTTAACGCGAATTGCCTGTTACCACTAAGCAGCGTTCATGTTAGATTCTTCGTCTGAGCAGCATTATAAAAATAATTCGAAATAGCGGTCACCCCGAGTGCATTTCCGCCACGAAAAAGATTTTTATTAAAACTCATCCGTCACTGTATTATAATTTAACAATTGGATTTCCTAAGGGAGTGAGGACTGAGCAAGGTGTTACTTACAAGAGGACACAATAGATCTTCTGGTCACTGTGCCCACCTAAGCTTATATCATCTATCTTCTAAAATTCGACTGGAAATTTAAGTTATATGTATGTGTGTATGAACTTGGAAGCTACACATTAATAAGGAACGTTAGTAGGGGCACTCCTCAAGGTGGAGTGATCTTTCTTATTTTATGCCTTAGCACCATCAACTCAAGCTCAACAAGGAGGCAGTAAAAGTAGCGGCCTACGCTGACGATGTAGTGATTTTAATAGCCGGTTTATTTCCACCACATCATGAAATTTTAGCAGAGTTATGCCGATGGGCCGAGTAATATGGCCTTAATGCTCTTTAGGGCCAGGAATAAGGTCCCTAGCTTTGAACCACCAAAGCTGAATGGACAAAGCCTACGATTGTCTAAACAAGCGAAGTATATGGGAGTCATACCGTATCCTTGGCTTAGTTGGAAAATAAATATAGAAGAGAGTGTAAAGGAAGCGAGCATTGCTTACTAATCCTGTAAGCGGCTTTTTGGGAAGACAGGGGGTCTCAGTCCAAAAGTGGTACTCTGGATGTACACAGCGGTTGTACGTACTACCTTATGCTACGGTTCTCTGTTATGGTGGACAGCCTTAAAGAACTAGTATAATCATGTGAAACTAGGCAGAGGTCAGCGGGCTGCATGTATCGAAACCTGATGCCCTTAATATTATCACAAACCTATTTCCTATAGACCTTCACACAAAAGGCACACCGCATCACTATCGGCTATAAGACTTGGAGAAATGGGTATATGAAAAATAAAAACGATCAGGCATAGCAGTATAATTTCTCGATTGCCGCCTAAGTTGAGACTGGCTACCGATTACGTACGACCTGAAGTAGAGTTTCACAGGCCTTTCGGGGTCATTCTTCTGTCACATTGAT
The DNA here is from genome assembly GCF_001687245.7 of Rhagoletis zephyria. Classification (NCBI taxonomy): domain Eukaryota; kingdom Metazoa; phylum Arthropoda; class Insecta; order Diptera; family Tephritidae; genus Rhagoletis; species Rhagoletis zephyria. The sequence continues at coordinate 517,973 of NW_016157119.1, read as the reverse complement.
GTCGATCGAGGATCGGATCCCATCCTCAATTGGAACCTAATATAGAGACATATTTCTCCACAATCTCCAGAAATCGGATAAAAGGTGACGCACGGCGGCAGGCTGCCGTTTATCCAAACTCATGTGGCCCGTGCACAACCCTAAGAGAACATATAAGAACTGACTAAGTAAACCCAGATCTTACGTTGCAAGGCTTGTAGCGACTCTTTCTAGGCTTTGAACGGTAGGTACCCACGCGAGAAGGCTGGGAATCGCCTACAACTATTTGATGAGAACGAGCAGGAAACAGTGGAACACCTTCGTTGCAAATGTCCTGGTCAAATGAGGAGCAGAAATACCATGTTAGGAGCATATGAGTTCAGATTATTACGAGAGCTTTTTGATATATGTAAGTCTTCACAACATACACAACTTCATCAACCACGCCGGTTGGTTTTAACAAATTCAGTCGAGGTATACCATATACTTAAATGGCACTTAGCTGCTGCTCGGGCGTAACCTATTTATGTACTATGTATACATACATAGTTGATAAAATTATTTTTTTTAAGTAAGCACACTCGTGGCCACGCCAGCTTTACCACCACCTTTTTTTTAATTTGGTATACTTCTGTAACTCAACAAAAAAAAAAAAATTGTAATATGTTTTTTTAAAACTTTTTAATAAATTTGTTTAGGAAAATTTCGGATATGCAGTTTAATAGTCCATTTAATTTTAGTTGTATAATGAGGTGCAAGTTTGAAGTAGCTTGAAATTCTGGTTGATTTTTGACAATTTTTTTTCCCATACGCTGTTGTCCATTTCTCCCATATAAAAGGCAAACACAAGACCGTCGGCATACAAATTTTCAAAAATCACCGAGAATTTTGAGCCACTTCAAACCTGCACATTATTATACTAAAATTAAATAGGCTATTAAACTGCGTACCCATCAATTGATGATTTATTTGCCATTTGAAGCAAATAATACTACCTACAAATGTATATTTTTCGAATGCATCGATTGCATTTGCATTATTATTCATCGCCAGATATTCTACCCACTGTTTATACATACATATGTATGTTTGCATATATTGTTTCGATAAACATTCCAGCACGTATTACCCGAGTCATCGGTATTAGCAATCCAACAATTCTATATATGTGCATTAGGGTGGTCCAAAAATGCATGTAAAAAAAAAGTTAAGCCGGAATTTTTATGCTCTCACCCCTAGGATTGTTCTATATCGAAAAAAGGTATACCCCCATTTTTTTATTTTGAAATCAATAAATATGTATTTAGAGGTCGCTCAAAGTTTCCATGTATTTTATATGAGAAAAAAAGAACTTTTCGTGGAAATGGTATGGAATTCTTGAAAATTAATATTTTTCGATCGGAGAACTCTGCTTCTCTCCAACAGATTCCCAAAAATAAAACCCAACTATTTTTTTAGCAATTTTTTTTTTAGTAACTATATTTTATAGGACCGTCAAAACTCCTAGAAAGGGCCAGAAAATGCAATGGGGGGATAAATAAAAAATCTTCATTATTAAAAAATGGTTAAATAAATCATTGGATATTGTTATTGGAAGTCTCCTGAAGAGAATCAGAGTTTTGCGATCGAAAATATTGACTTTCAAGAATTCCATACCATTTCCACGAAAAATGATTTTTTTCCCATACAAAATACATGGAAAAGTTTGAGCGGCCTCTAAATATTTTTTGATTTCAAATTAAATAAATAGGAGTATACTTTTTTCGATATAGAACAATTCTAGGGGTGGTGAGAGCATTAAAATTCCGACTTTACTTATTTTGGGCCACCCTAATGTACATATGTATGCAAACCTAGTTAAAATTTTAATAGAGACGCAAAACACTTTTTGAACTAAAGTAGAAAGTACTTTTACCCCTGTTTTAAAGATGCCAATAAATCTCGGAGGGATCTAAGTTGCAATTATGTTGTTCTTTCGGGGAAGGAAGAAAAGTTGAATTTTGAAGTAATGACTTGTAAGAGTTTCGTGTTCAAATAAAGTCTAATGGCCTTATTCATAAAAAATAAAGTAGGTTTAAAGAGCTTTATAAATTGACGTTTTCATACTATTTTCAATTTATAAACCTTTTATAAAGCTACTTTATTTTTTATGAATAATGCCCTAAAACTGTACTTCAATAATCTTACTGCCGCGAGAACATTTCTAAACCCTATTGAGCTAGATGAAACTATCTGATGTTGAAATGGGTTAAGTGTACCTATTTACAAGAGAGTCGAAGCAAGGGAAACAAATTTTTTCAGTCATATGCCACACAAAAACAAATTGATTTGGCCGGGAGATGAGGCAGTTCAAAATCATTTGTGGACACTGCAAGCGAGAAATGATCGACATTAGAAAATAATTATCAAATGTTTAATTATCCACGGCTACATATGTATGTATATGAAGAAACTGCATTAAAATATAATTTCCGCATGTACATACATAAATACATACATAATTGCAATATGCTGCGCCTAAGATGTTTCAGTGCATGCTGAAAATATCTAAAAATATAGCCGATATGACGTGTTGAAATGCAGCAAAGTGTCTGATGTCTAGACAGCGGATCTGGGCAAGCAGCCAAAAACATATTTATAGAATGAAATCATTGAGGAAGCCGCAAAACTTAAAAAAAAAATCATTTCTAGCGTAGTTTAGTATGCAAAAAAGGGAATGTACTAGTACTATACATACATATGTATTTAGAGTGGAGTGAATGCCAGTTTTTGAAAACAGATACATACATTTGTATGTACATTTGTATATACTTAAATGCATGTATTGACTTGCATGCGAGTACATTTAACATCAATTAGGTGCATAAAAATAAAAGCAAAATTATCACAGCTTGAGTCATATGGATTGTAAAAGTATATGTTTACGTATGCAAATATATTTATGTGCATTCTCCTATACTCGTACATACATATACGATTACATACATTGTTTACATGTTCACGCTGATAAGGCCTAATTAGCAACGAGTGTTAAGTTCTACATACAAAAATGCATTCATGTACATACATTAGACTGCATCACCAAAAAAAAGTTGCGGTTTTTTCCGCCGGGATTACAAAATTTAGTATATGTATTTGAAAACTATATCCAAAATATTCCGGAAACATATTAAGATTTAAGTGAGCTGGGCCGAATTGAAAATACCTCCCAAAGTGGAGTTTTTTATGAATAAAAATAGTTTCTTAAAGGATTTTTTTTTAATCCCCAGATGACAAAACAGCTTATGCTTAAAAAATTTGCATAAAGATACTAAACAATCAATCAACGGAATCATAATTATTGTATTTTGATGCGGTTTTTTAACTAAATTTGGAATGACGCTCGTTCGTCTTACCTTTCTCTTTCATACTTTGAATGAGTTGATTTGCAAATAAATAAAAAGGGTGCATACCTTTCCAATGATACCTCGCAAGTCTAAATCGGTTAAGTTTTGGCTGAGTTATTCAAGTTTTTCTTGAACCAATCTTTGAAAAAGTTCAAAAACAGCATCAAAAATCTTATTATTATGATTCTGTAGAAACATTTTTTAAATATTTTTACGTAAAAGTATTAAGCTTAATTTTTTTTCATCTGAGGTGATTTTTCAAAAAATTCTTAAAAAAAAATACAATTTTTGTTCATAAAAAACTAAATTTTTGAAGGTATTTTCAAAACGGCGCAGCTCGCGAAAATCTTCATAAACTTCCGAAAAATTTTGGTGAAAGTCTTAAAATATATGTAATAGATTTTATAATTTCAGTGGAAAACCAGTACCGATTTTTTTTTTTTGCATGGGGAGTGATGCTGTCTAATGTGCATACATACATGTGTATGTACCTTGCACCCATTCAAAGGTCAAAATTACTATACGTTGCACTTTATTTTGAAATAAATCTACTCAGGATTGCCAACATCGAAACATTTTGGCGTTTTTTATATCACAGTGTTCGACAAGCGAGAATTGATTTAGTAACTTTGGACCTTCTGAAGGCTTTCGACACTGCAAGTCATGCTTTCGCTTCCACTGTGCTACTAGAGGACATCGAGTCATCTTTTTTCGAACCAGGTTTGAAGCGGTGAACGGTGAACTAAATAAATACTCAGGCTTAGGCCGAGGCCACGCAATGAGCGGCAAAACGGCGAGCGACTTAACACTTTCATATAGCTACAGCAATTTGAAAGCTCCGCTCAGCTCAAAACGTCTTATCTCGGCTCGGCTTCACTTTCTGTGTGAACGTACGCTAAGAGAGTACAGATGGTTCGACCAAACAATTCTATCCCAGACAGCTACTGGGAAGTGCTGCCACCAAATTGGTATGACAAAAAATGGTAGGTATAAGGAGGTGTGACACGTCCTAAGCTAAGGAAACTTTTCATACAGCTCACCTCTTAACGACACTTATACTAAGCTACTGGAAATTGGTGCTGGTGCATAAAGAAACTACCAACACCGCACTAGTAGTAGTTATGACAAGTTATAAATATTAAATATTATCGCTGATACAACAGATTAACTACTTGCCTAGCATGAAAACCTAGATGAGCAGTTAATTTTTCCATTGAATAGTTGCAGCAGAGTTTTCTTTGTTCTTCAATATAATAGAAAACCTATATATGTATATTTATGTAAGCTATGTACATATGTACAACTACTACTTACCGACTACTTCAAAGACATAAAGTAAGATTTTATACTACATATTGTATTTAACTAATAAAATATCCAAGCGCATGACTAAAACCTAAGCTGTCCAAGTAGACGGCCTTGCAAGGCCTTTCAAACTAATAAGTGAATGACCAGCGTGGTCAAGTGGCTTAGCTTGGATTTGCTGCAACTGCATAGCTTTAAAAAAAAAATTATATAGATACCAATAAATGTGCATACATATTGATATATACTATGCATGTGTGTGTAAATGCATATCTGAATTTTTGCATTGTAGAACATTTATTTATTGTGAAGTTGATCATGACTTCATCGCATGCTGAAACAAGACTGAGAGAATAAAGTACTCTCAACAACAATGTTTATGTGCATATGTATGTATGTACATTAGACCGTACGTACCACCTTACAAGCAAACAAAAAAGTACGCCGTGAGTCTTAAGTATTTTTGCAAGGCAAATTCGAAAAAAAAATATGTTTCTTTTGGCCGAACCTAGCGATCGCTTTTTTTACATTTTTCGGTGACATCAAGATTCTTCAATAAAATTTTATTTTGTTTAAATAGTTCTACTGGAATAATCAAAATACTTCCTTAACAAAAGTTAAATGATTTTTAACGAGCTTTAATTCACTGACATTAGGTTGGTACGTTACAGTGGCAGAAACTGGGATCTAGTGGGTAAGTACTAGGACGGAGTACTTGCGATCAATGAATTTCGGAACAAAAAAAAAATCACCTCCTCGTAACCAGAACATCGAAGTATAATACTTTAAGATCCGACTTTAAATGCCGAAGATATAACGAAAAATGTAAAATAGCCAACCCACCCTACGTTCGGTAAAAGAATTAAAAATTGTTTTCGAAATTGCCTTGCAAAACTACTTTATGTAGACTCAGTGGTGTATGGCGAACTTTTTTTCTGCTACGGTCTAATGTAGATATACATATATATGTATGTATCTAGCAGCATTGCTGTATCAGAAAAAAATGTTTCAAATTTCGATACGTTATTCTTGCGGCTAGAGCTTGATATTTGCACTATGTATTTATATAATTACTCATAGCTGGTTTCAGTAGCATAAGCGCTTTAAAATTTAAAACATTTATTTCTCATAACAGGTAAATGTGTAAATTTAGACTTATTGCATTCTCGTGTTAACTACTACTTTTATGCTGGTACTATTTTAATGCATGTTAGAGAAATAATAAACTAGTGGAGATTTATATATCTAATATGCAATATAATTTTTTAATACAGTCCAACATGGATATGCCAGAACTACAAAAAGGCGAAATGAACTTGCGTTCATATTTTGAAATGTTGTTGCTGACAGTCTCCCGCGTTTTATTTCATAAGAAATTCATACTTATATGAAAAAAAGTGCAAAAATCCGTCACCAAAAAAAAAAAATCTCAAAAATCAAAGCGATTTTTTAGCCGTTCGAAACTTGCACTTCATTAGACTAAAATTGTATGGGCTATAAATATAAAACTGCATACCCAAAAATTTTCTAAAAATTCTGAATAAAAAGTTGAAATTTTGATGAAAATTTTTTCAATTTTCCTAAACTTTGTATAAAGTTCGAAACTGTGATTTACACGTTTTTGGTTAAAGCTTAGACGATATTTAAAAAAAAAAATAAAAATTTAGCCTGAAAAATATTCCGAATATTAAAAAAACCAACACATGGTCATTGTTTGAGTCACTGTATATATGTATATTGGCCACCATGGCAGCTCTTCCTTTGGTTCTCAGTTTCTGAAAGGGCTCGACACTAACTAGGAAACTAAATTACACGAAACCAAAAGAACGTGCTCGCGCCAAAAACGAAATTGTTTGTACATAGAAATACAAGAAATACATTGAAAATATATTATACATACAAATTTAAGTACATATGTATATAGAAACATATGTATGTACATATCCTCGTACAAATGTGTGCAGTTGGTATTGTTTTCTTTTAATTATATTTCGAATTCTTTGTATCCTTAAGAGTACGTGCATTGAAGTGTGCCCGCCAGCAGCTGCATGTCAGCACAGCTGATGTTTAATCCCGCAGGACTCTTTTCAATTCGGTGGAAACGTAAAAGTCTAATAAAAGGAATGCGCCAGCTGCCGCCTGATGCCACGATCTTTCATTCTCATTTTTACGCACATAAATACATTTTTCATTTTTTTTTGTATATTCAAGGCATGTTTAATAGAGTGCCGCACGCAGTGCAAGGATATGTGCAGCATTTATGAACGAACAGCTGGAAGTGAAGAAAATTGATTGTTCGGCGCTTAAAACTAGAAACTAAAAGGAAACAATGCAAGGCATACAATTGCAGGCAAATTTATACAGGTATATTTTCAAAAATGGATCCATGCTTGTATAGTTTATTTATTTAATGCCATTTTATTATTATTCGAAAAATATATTTTTCCGAATTTCAAACTTTGTAGAAAAATTCAAGAAAATTTTACAACAAACTTTATATAAAAAAAATAGAAAAAACTAAGTATGCAGTTTTATAGCACATTAAATGCTAGCTTAGAAAGGGCAAGTCTCAAGTTGCTAAGAATTCGCGTTGATTTTTGATACTTTTTTGTTGCGGACCGTGTTATTTTCTTCCATACAAAAAAAATGTCGAACATACTTTGATTGCAAGAAAAAATTATTAATAATCAACGCGAATACTTAGCAACTTGAAACATGCATTTTCTTAAGCTTGAATTTAATGAGCTATAAAACTGCACACTTAGATTTTTTCTAAAAAATTTGTTGAAAAATTTTGTTTAATTTTTCTACAAACTCAGAAATTTGTTCGTAAAGCATGCACTATTTCGTAAAAAAGTTCATTAGAATTCGGTTCCTTGTTTGAAAATAAATTCAAATCTTGCATAAGCAGCAGTGTTGCAATTTTGGTACTTTTGGTGCCAGATTTAGCTCCTTATTTTTCTATTTAGCTCCGAAAATTGGGATTTAACTCCTAGCTCTTTTAAAAATTATGTAGCACTTTTTTAGCTCCAGAAAGTTTCAGTTGTATTTGGTAATATATTAAAATTAAAAATCTGTAATTCCATTCTACAAGTGTTGACGAAAATTCATTTGGCTTTGGTGATCTCAGGCTATTTTCGATACCGTACGCAACGCGGGATCCCGCGGGTGCCCAAAATAGCCCAGAACTCATTCCCGTACTCTACAAAATGGGTAATAGAGAGCGAAAATTGGAGCGTATTGGATCGTAAGTGTCTTCTTCTTCCTGTCCGAAACAGCCCGGACTTTTTCTCCGGGTAAAAATGGATAAAGCGTCAAAGTGCATATCAGCTGTTTTGTGTTTATACCGGGCAGTAATTTGAGCTCCGATAAGCTCAGACGGTGTATTCTCTCTCAAGCGGCCACGGTAGAAAAAGAAAGCCAAAACTTAAGCGTTTATAAAATTACAAATTTCGAAATGCAGTGGAAAAACATACATTTGTATTCACAGGGAAATACAAACTCCACCATAAATTCTTGGATGTAGGTTAAAGAATTCAAAAATGAATTAGAAGAAAATCCTTTATCTGAATGCGCGGATTTTGTTTTTACCTTACTAATTTTACCGTAAGGAGAGAAGCAAAAAAAAAAAACTTTTCAGAAAAATTTTGCGAACAAATGATTCGTAACCCAAGTTTTTATGGTCAATTAAAATATCTTAAATTGCAGATTTTAACAGTTTGCCCAGTATTTTTAGTGCATCGTCTAGTTTATATAAGTATGTACATACATATAAGTGTTATAAGTATCTTAGCAATGAATTCGAAATATATGAACCTTATTTTGGTTAAAAGTTGCTTTCAGCACTTAAATTTATAAAATTCGTTATTTTTATTAAAATTGTGGAAAATGTAAAAGCAAACTTTACATCAATAACTGCTCAACTTCTACTAGTTTATTTAGCTTTTTAGCTTTTTTTCGACCGATTTAGCTTCAAACGTAAGTTTTTCTGGCAACACTGATAAGCGACCGGAGCGATTAGCAACCACAGCGACCTCTTGCGGAGAAAATATACCTTACTCGTTGGAGATCAAGCAAAGACAAGAACCAAAACCGAACGTGAACTAGCGAATAAACGGATATCGCCAAACCAGAGAACGTATATATATACGTTCTCTGCTTCAAACGCGTATTTTTTTATGCACGCAAATTATTAAGAGTAAATATCTGATCCAAGTATGCAATTTTATATGAAAATTTATATGTACATACATATGTATGTATGTATATACTTAATAGAATTTTAAATTCTTGTATCATATCCATCATCTGCTTTTTCAGTAAAAAACAAAAAATTATTTGTAGCAGAAAAATTTTAAGTTATCTTCAAACAAGCATTATTAGCAAAACGTTGAGATTAATTATGATTGAAAAGGCGAAAAGGAGAATTAGCATCAACATTTTAATTTTGACTACATGTACCAATGGGAAACATCTTTAAAAAAAATTCCGAACATATGTACATACATACATATATTTGTATTTAGTACATGCATACAAACACATAATGCATAAATTATAAACTAAAATATTGTACATATTGCACTTTATCTACGGTGAGATCACCCCTTTTTGAGTGAATACTAACTACCGAAAACCCACGCTCAAGTCAAAGCAGTTGCATTGTTTATCTCAATTGAAAATTTCCCCACGCCATGAACTAAAAAATATGCATCCAGGTGCATACTAACATTTCTAAGCGAATGTTTGTTTGTATGTACAGTATCGGTCATATCTATAGCACGCCATTTCGAAGTGATATTGTGTGCAACTTATGTTTATTTGTTTATTTTTGAGAATTTTCAATTAAAATACAGTTCTTTATCTAACAAACCCCATATAAACCCAAGTTTAACAATTTGTAGAAAACTTCAAAAAAGTGCAACAAATTTTCACCTAAGTTTCAAACTTTTTTCTCGGAAGTGTTAGAATTTTTTTGAGTACACAGTTTTTTAGTCCCTTCAATTTTAGTCTGATAATGTGCAAGTTTCAAGTGGCTAAAAGTTACCGTTGATTTTTTAGAATTTTTTTCGCCAAAGGTGTTGCGGTTTTCATCCATATACAAATAAATTGAGTTTATCAATTATATGGAAGCCAATGCGACAAAAAAAATTCTAAAAAATTAGCGGTAATTCGTAGCCACTTGAAATTTGCACATTATCAGACTAAAATTACAGGGGCTAAAAAAACTGTGTACTCAAAAAAATTCTAACACTTCCGAGAAAAAAGTTTGAAACTTAGGTGAAAATTTGTTGCACTTTTTTGAAGTTTTCTACCAATTCTTAAACTTGGGTTTATATAGGGTTTGTTAGAGAAAGAACTTTATTTTAATTGAAAATTCTTAAAAATAAATAAATAAACATAAGTTGCACACAATATCACTTTGAAATGGCGTGCTATAGATATGACCGATACTGTATGTCTAGTATATGTTTGTATGTATGCATCTATTTTGCAAGTGCACAAAAATACGCTGAGAAAAAGCATAACGGCTTGATGGAGTTACTTTTGCCCACATATTATTTATTTAATAAAGCATACAAAATATATTTTGTATATGGTAAAGAGAGAAAGCGAAATTGCATGCCATTGCCTAATACAAGGCCAGTACTAGAGAAGGCAATAAGATAGCAGAATGTGGGCGAAGAGTGTTTTGGATTTATTCTTCTTTCAAGATACATTCCTCAGATATGTCTTGAAAATTACTAACTATTTAGGCCATAGCAGACTTGGCCACGACAGTCGGGTTTACGTAACCGGAACGACCCAGATTTATATCTGGCCAAGGACTGTCACTCCAGCAACACCCCCCAAAAACTCTTTGGGGAATTTGTATGCTGTTACAACAACAACAACAGAAACAGCTGAAATCATTATTTTTTCCCCTGGGATCTGGTTTTAAATCAATAATAATCTGATGGTGATTAAGCGGAACTATAGGAAACGTGTTTTTATGTTTTTCTTAAAAGTGTTCGTATTATTCTGAGTCAAAAACACATAGCTGTCATATTTCCAGAGGACTATAAAATTATGTAGGTGCTGCACTTTTCTTATGCCGCTGCATAGATTCCTGCTTCGAACCATGTTCTTAAAAATTAACACAATTTTCATCTACGGTAGCTATCCGGATCCGCTATACAGATTCAAAAACACGAGTTTAGACTTTCTATTGCTTCTGGAGTAGTGAGATTCTTGGCACCCATTTTACGCTGACCTGAGATAAAACAAAATGATCATGAACTTAATCAAAATTTGGAAGATGATAAAGAAATACGAAATAATATAAATATGACTCTTTTGAAAGAGTCTATATTTTTACAGTGTACTTACGTACATATGTATGAATATATATAAGTATATTTACATAGTAAATTTCACTGCATTTAAAAGCGTGTTGACATTGACATGCTGTTAATATAAAATTGCAGTACACAATTTTCAGAGAAGGGATTATACTAGAACAGAGAGCTTACCATAAAAATTATACAATTAACAGCATTTCATAGAAAGGTCCTAACTAATTTCTTTTGAAATTCGGTTCTGCACAAAAGTCGGTTGATTACTCACTAAAAAATTAATGGAATTTAAAATCAACTACTGTATGAACAAAATAGTTTGTGTGCTTATTAAAAGTACCCAGTACGGCATAGCTCAACTAATTACCTCAGAAAAATTAATTTATTTCTGCTTGCAGCCTCCTTGAGATAAACCAAATGCTTACACTTTTGATACCTTTGCAAATACATACTTGAATATTAGTTGAAAAATCACCTAACTTTGGGCAATTAACTATTTCAGCATTTAGTACTAAGCAATTTTAAATTGGTTGAAAAGACGTCTTCAAAAGAAACATACTGACTTTGAAGTGTTTTAAGCAAATGCATTTTAAAGTAGTTGAAATTAAATACGGAGTCGGATGAATGGCTTGTTGCTTGTACACAATTAAACTGAACATTTGAAAGCATATTTAAATATCTGGCTGTAGCTGAGCGTGCAGAGATGCCTGCTGTTACTTGTTAGCTTCCAGAAGGTCCGGGTTCGAATCCCAAGAGAGACAACATGTGAAAATGATGATAATATTTCTTTTGTATCTTCGAAATATGAAAAAGCATCTGTGAAGTGCAGAACGAAAGCGTATTCAAACGCAACATACTGACTTTGAAGTGCTTTAAGCCAAATGCATTTTAAAGTAGTTGAAATCAAATACAGAGTAGGATAATTGACTGCTTCCTAGGACATCGCCATGTTAAAGTAAACACTTCGTTCCAAGGAAGAAAATCAGATCTTCAATTAGTTTTGGTGGATAAAAAACTGTTTGAACATCAAGATATAAACTAGTTTCTTTCCGTACTGGGCGGTGTAATAAAAAAATTCCAACCAAAGAACTTTAGTTTTTATAAAGTTATATTACTGCTCTCTTAAGAAACAAAAATGTTAGAAAGGGCCTTTCTAGCCGTATTTATTAAAAAGGTTTTTTGAATAGTTTTTTGCTGATCTTAGCTACTTTTCATTATTGATACCTTGCTTCAAAAATGTTAAAAATTTGGTGACATCACTCGGCTAGCTAGTTCTGGCAGGGTACATTCATAATAATTAAATTAAGTTTTGCTGGCATTTTTACGGTACTGAATTATGAACGAGCACGTGGTATAGCGTATTTGCATATTACTTCGCTTAAATTATTGGAATATTTAGAGAAAATGCGTATGTATGAAACTGACCTAGGGGTGAAAAATTAGTTCTTCAAAGTATGCAGGGGCATATTTCCACATGTACATATGTATGTATGTATGTATGTACATATTCAGTTATGTGAGCATTGTTAATCACCGAAAAAATACTTTAGAGTTTATATTATAGGCTAACTAGAGCTACATATGTATATACGTATATGTATATTTATGAATTTTGTAAGCTTTCAAATCATACAAACTAAATTGACCCCCCATAGCTTGTCATGCATATACACATGTTTTGTGTTATATTTCTAAAAACTATTTTAGATTTGCAATTTTTATTTACAATTACACAACTGACCGAAATAATTGCAATTTATTTAGGACGATGAGTAACTCAATTTCTATTAAAAGGAAGCTGCAATTAGGCAGTGCATGCACTTATGCACATATATGTACATATATACACACAAACAATTGAAAATGAATCAATGCGAAAATTTCGCAATTGGAAAAACGAATGGAAATTTTTCATATACATACATACACACATGTAAGTACATACATACATTACATATGCAAATTTTCCTTCGTCCTTTCGAAAATTCAACCATAATGGGTATTGTACTTGTATTTTTCAGCAGGTGCTGAAACAGATATAAAAAATTTGACTTGATTTCCAATAACAAGGCGTTAAATTTGTGAGAAATAAATAACGGGAACACCATCTTAGACGTAGAACCTCCCCACCTAGGCGCAGAAAGAAGGCATCTCTCTGAGCTGAAGTGCTAGAAACAGGATACCATGCGTCAACCACTGGACCCCACGTTGTGCCAGCATTCAATTAACGACATTCAACGGGAGACTATCATCACTTTTACCAGCTCTCATCCAGTGAATACCATCATCAACCACTATCCATTGAGGGGAGAGCATTAGTGTACATAAATGGTTATATCAGTGAAAAAATTGCTTTCGTTTTATATAAGCTGACTCGGACATGTCAGGCATCTGCTGATGAAATCCAATGCTGTATTTCCACTGGGCATTAAATGAAAAAAAAAATTCATGACTTATGCCGAGTTTCCACTAGGCATTGAAATGCAACAAATGTTTGCCATTTAAAAAAATGTCATGTGGAAATGAGCTTAATGACTATTTTTTTTAACGTAATGACACGATTATTTTTTAATGCCTTACTCTGTCATTTGTGTTTTTTTGCCATTTAATGCCTAGTGGAAATCCATTATATCGAATTTCCACTAGACATTTGAATGACGAAAAGGTTTTGCCATTTAATTCATTTAATGTCGAATACGGAAATATGGCATAAGTTGGGTATTAAAAAAAATACGTCATTACTTTTATAAAAATAGTCATTAAGTTTGTTTCCATGTGCGATTTTTTAAATCGCACAAATTTTTTGTAATTTCAATGCCTAGTGGAAATCTGTCATAAGACTTTATGTGAACGATATTCACCGTTCGATGAAAATCGTAATTGTGGTTCAATCCACACCCAGCTTCGGTTGGTTTGTTGGACTCGCTTTACACTGCCAGTTTTATCCTACCCAAAATTGTCACAGACACGACTGAACATCTACTATACGCATACTTCCAGGTAAAGGAACTTGACTTCGTCATCCAAAATCTAATTGAGATTGATGACAACCAGTAATCAAAAAACGGGCTAATTGTGGAAAATTTTACTTTTTTCTTTCTAAGGAATGCAGTCAATCTCAATTAAGTTCCCAAGCATTGCGAATTGCGTTAAATCAAAGAACCGTTCATTTTTCCCAAAACCTTTGGGGAATTGAAATAACATCCTCCCAATATGCATACACATACAGATAAAAAGGATAAGGAATAAAGCACTTGACGCTGTGAGAAAATCAAACGACTATTTTAATATTTGCCTGCCGATTGTTTTTCTCACATTTTTCCCCATTTTCCCACGCCTGCAAACAAATGCTAAAAGCCTAGCCATTACAGCGGACATTGTACTACGGCATGTGAAAGAATCCTGCGGGACGCTCTCACAGTCAAACGTACACACAAGACGCAAGGCAAACGTATGCTTGTATGTGTTATTGCACAGGAGCATGGGAAAATGTAGAAAATGTGAATGAACTCACAAACGTGATTATCAGCATGCGCTCCCGGCACTCTAGCCATAGGGCGACCACCACCGCACATGCATACAATGCTGCTGGGCAGGATAATTGTATGTACATGTGTATTGTATGTATGTAGTTGCAGTTTGTGAAGAGTGAGAGCCAACGAGATGAGTGGATGAGTCTCGCACATTGAATGCCATGGAAGTCAGGCCATCTTTTTTAGTGTTGCGCAGTGAGTATCTAGTATCCTGCAATCGGATGCTTTGCCGTTGTCCTAGTGTTTATTGTTGTTTTTCTATTACTCGTACTATTGCTACTACTAGTAGTATTGTATATTTCATGCGTACTCGAAACTTCCGTTCCACCAGCAACAACAATGCAAGGCGATAAAAGCGAGTTCCGTTCGGTGAGTGAAATGCAACTCAGCGACGAGTTTGTTGAAAAGGACGAGAAGGATATGTATGAAGAATGAGTGCATCAAAAGCATAACGATATGACGAACTAAGCCGAGCGATTTCTAAATATTTCATAACTTCCTCATTTTTAGCTTCCAGCGGGTATGAGTCAAAGAACTTTGTTGGAAGTGTAGCATAATTGTAGACATCAAAAAAAAAAAATAGAACTTACCATTTTGTTGATGTATGTATGTATGTAGATATGATGAAGAATTGAAGAATGATTTTAGAAAAGCTCGTAAAATGCAGTCTGCAGCTGGTTAAAATAATGTGGGCGTGTATTATATATATTTTTTTTTTGCCAATACTTTTTAATTAGTTGACACTCACTAAACGTTTTATGTTTTTTTTTAAGTGCGTAAATACAATTCTGAGACGCAAAACTGGGTTTTTGGTAAACAATCTTTAGAGCCGCGAATCTTTATATGAACGTACTACATAAGTTTGTTATTTTATGATTTTTTTAAATGTTTCGGTACTTTTCAACGTTCGATAGCGAAGTTTTAACAAAAAATACACTCGTTTTTTTGTATTATACGCTGTTATTTGCACTCATTTTCGTTTGTTCACTTATCTGTCGACACAGCGAAACCCTTTCCGATTATTTCACTGATAAACAGTCGTTAAATATACCGTTTACTAATTAATAGAACGTTTTTTATGTTTACTGTTTCTATTGCAAAATAGAAAAAGTCACTTAATTTCACGGCGTTCCGCAACCTTTGCTAGTTGCAACCTGCTGGCCTCAACATCCAATCGTATCTATGCCGCTTTTAGTAGGTTTTGTAGTTTTTATTATACATGTGTTCTTATTTGAATGGGTTTGAGCAGCCGACTAGAACGTATGTACATGCGTATATATAAATATATATACATACATATGTACCTGTATGCATATGTACATATATCAGATATTAAGTAACAAAAATCAGAGGGGTGGTTGTGTCATTGGTAATAGTATGGAGTGGCAAAAGTGGCGATTTTAGAGATGGTGGCTCACTGCCTACAATTGAGTATTCATGATGAGCGCATTTAAATGTGCGAACTATAAACTATTTTACTTATATAATGTATGTATGGATGGATGTATGTTTGCTATGTACCTCCAATTAGTATACATTTTGAATTTGCATTAAACGAGAGCAGTCCAGAGCTTTTTCGCTTTGCACGCGTGCCGGTTCGCTGATTCTTGTTTTTATTTATTTCGAAATTCACTGCTGTACTGTCTTTTACACCCAAAGAATGTACCCACTTTCTCATCTACGAACATTGGCAATTTTCTTTTTTTGTCAGTTCTCATTTCCGAGGGAAACTAGAATTGCCAATAGGCACACAATCATTATTGCGTTGCCCAAATAAATTTTCTTTATATTTTGCAACTTATTATAAGAAAGAACTTCATTATTTTTAAGGATTTTCCCACTATAAATAAAAAGAAGTACCGCTTATAAAAGTGCCGGAGTATTTATTACACCGTGCGACAAAAACAAAAAAATTCGAAACACGAAGTAATCAATATACATACGAAACTGTGGGCCAAATATAGTAAAACTGCGCTTTTAGTTTTTCATTCTGACATCAAGATGTTTTTTATAAGGACTTTGTAGTATCAAAGATATGATTAATTTCAAAAATTATTTCAAAAATTCAGTGCAATATAGAATAAAAATATGGGTACGAAATGGAAGAGAATGTTCTGCTAAATTAAAAAATAAAATTTTTTGGTTAGCAAGGGTGAATAGGTATTAGTTAGAAGGATGAATTTCGAAGATATAGTCATAATTTTTTCAAAAATATCTATCACAAAAATTCCAGGATATTCAAGGATACCAACAAAAATTTTAACCTGCTTTAATTCTACAGAATTTTTTCTTTAATTTGATACCCATACCGGGGTTCTACATTGCACTGAACTTTTTTTACCTTCCTTTTATTAGCTCGGGATGTAACTATGTAATATTGATGCGCCTAAAAGATGCAGCAATTTCTATTCTCAACTTACATACATAGGTGATGACAGTACGAATGGCAATTATAATAGGGAGGTTTTAGTTTTTTAAACTATAATTTAATTATTTTTAATTTGTCTGAAGAAATCATATTTTTCAAACTTCAAAGTTCTTTTCAAACTTCAATGTACTTTAAAAAAATCCTAACATCAGAGAGAAAAACTATAAATGCGAATATACCTATTGATTTTTTTGTGTGTAAAATTTACTGTCGCACGGTGTTACAAGTACTTTCTATGCTGTTTAAATTGATCTCCCTAGGCTCTACACATGAAATGTGTAAGAGCTCAGGTACATATTTACCTCGTCTGCAAATGTCAGTTATAGGAGTTAAAAATCAGATGCTGGTGAAGCTGATGCCACAGACAGCTGTTGTTCCCTTACTAGAAGAGGAACTTTACAGGTATGAGGAATATAATTTTGTGTGAGGTTGGAAGGGCAAGATTTTTTGGAAGTAACGAAAACGCCATTAGTCGGGTCTGCGTAACCGGAACGACCCAGATTCGTATCTCTTCGAAGACTGCCCTCAAGCATATTTTCCCAAAAAAAATTTCGGAGATATGTATGCTGATACAGCATCAACAACATTCATGCTTACAGGACAATCCAAACTCAGAAGCCATCTACATAAGTTACAGATGCTGTTAAATGATCATTATCACTTTAGCAACTCAGCTAACGAGACACGATTGCACCTATTCCCTGAAAGAGTATAGGCTCATTATGGCCAAAGTCTGGGTAAATGTGTCAGATGAGAAATGTCAATAAACCGCAAGTTTTGTTGCAACAACAAGTACAATAAAAATATTTATAGCTTTTTTAGATGAAAAAATATTTACAATTTTGTGCGATCTTTTAATTGTCGTCAAATACGTGAAATCAATTAATCGGTCGTCAGTTTAGACTATGAAATAAACTTTTTATAAAATAAATATGTATGTATGTAAGTAACCCAGAAAAGAATTTAGATGGGCCTTCTTAAAGTCATTTTAAAAGGCCTACCCAAGAAGTGCTGAAAAGGGGGCTTCCTAGCATGCCTTCTATTTACAATTGACACGAATGTGTTAGTTATATTGTTATGCATTATTTGATAATATCATATTATGAACCTTAAATAAATACCTCAAAGGAGTATGATAGTTATGAATTAAGGAAGCAGCTTTATAAAAACTACTCTAAAAGGCCTTCTGAAATACGTCCTACAAAATACCTTCTAGAAGTCCTTTTATTTGTAGTGAAAGCAGAAAGTCTTCAAGTGTCACTACATACAAAAAAGAAAGGAATGCAGATTGGAAGGCCTCTTGACTCTCAAGAAGGCGTTTCGGAAGAGCTTTTAGCTCCTGAAATGACCTCCTGTATGTATGCATGTAAGTATTTCCATATATTAGAACTATTATCTAGCGCCTACCTTATTTGTTACGATTTCCCAATTTGATTGATCGGTGTTTCCAAATTCTTTTTATTAATATTTTCTGTCAGAAGTCTTATCTTTAAATGCCTTTCAATTAATTCTGCGGGACAGTCAATATAATCTATCCCGAAAATATTAATCGCGGGTAGATACGTTTTTTGCAAGTTCTCCAATTTTTCTTTTCTTTCAATTTTATTGCAATCCTTTGAAAATTCCAATGCACCTCGGGGGGTCAGTGGCACCCAGTTATCACGTGAACTAATTGGATTCCACAGCACAACTTCACCAACAACTTCACAATAAAGGCCAATTTTTAATTCCACATCCCAAGTGACAAATTTGAAAAGCCGTAAACATGCTGAGCCCTCAGGCAAGGTATACTTCCTGTGGATTATAAAAAATATAGAAGTAAAGCTAATTTAGCAGAGCAAAATTTATTAAAA
Organism: Rhagoletis zephyria; assembly: GCF_001687245.7. Lineage (NCBI taxonomy): Eukaryota > Metazoa > Arthropoda > Insecta > Diptera > Tephritidae > Rhagoletis > Rhagoletis zephyria. The sequence goes on along the minus strand of NW_016157119.1, from coordinate 499,154 downwards.
ACCTTGGTAAATATGGCAGTTTAATGTTTTCCAATATAAGGTATCCGTCCTGGTGGTGGCTCAGCTTGCCGATTACTGTGCAACGTCCTTGATGAAGTCGTGAAAAGTTTCGTTCCAGCGCCAGTTCCTCCACCAAAAGAAACTTGTTATAAAAGCAGTATTCAGGTAATTCTAAAATGTCAGCTGTTTCACTTAATTCACTTTTCTCCCCTTCATAACCATCAAGCATTATAATTAATAATTCCACGCATTCATTTAGTAAAGTTCTCCTAAAATTTATATTTTACAAACAGAAATAAATAACACCAAATGCCATAAACAGAGATTGCAGCGATTAATCATTTGATTAAATTAATCGATTATTTTCGTTCAATTTAAGATTAGGGTGTGTATCATGAACAAACGACTCAAGATTTTAGTCAAGAGATTTGACCAAGCAAGAAAAAAGCTGAGAATAGTTGCAACTAGGAAAATACATAAGAACTGTTAACCTGGCATCGTAAGGGCTAAACGAAAGTTCCTGGCCAGAAAAGGAACCTGTGATAAGGAAGTTGTAGCATGCGTCATCACGCAAGCGAGAAAACGGCCGGTTACAAAAACAATGGCTTCTCGTATGTAAAACTGTCATAGCTAAACAAAAGCGCAAAATGCAGAAATAACACCAACAAAAGGCATGGGATTTTTTGTGTGATATACGAAAATTACAGTTTCGGCGTTTTCTTCACTTCCTAATGCCCTGTCAAAATCGGATTTTCCAAACGCTGAGCATTGGCGCCGCGTTATTTCGGTATGTTTCATACAAATTGTATGGCAAGAGAAATTTTTGACAGCCTGACAACGCTGACGCTTTTGTTTAGGTATGGCATAAAGTGTTGGTTTAGACTTATCGATTTATCGAGGTTGCCATGTTATACTGTGTTCACAGGAGTTGGCCTCGCAAATGGGGATAATCGACTTATATGTAAATCTAGTATATGCCCATTGTAAAAGCTACAAAACTAAGGCTTTCTGCACATTGGTCGTCCCATCATAGTTGCTTTGTTGTCACAATCATGATGCAACGATTACATGACAACTACACTTTCACACACTAGGTCGTGGTATTTCAATATATTTGGGGTCTACAAATTCGCTTAGAGCAGGTATTTTCTGTTACAAATCCTGCAACTTTATAATTATGAACTTTTCATTTACCTCTCTTCTTTTCTTTTCCTGGATGTGTTTTGTCCACGCAAGCAAAATACTTTTAACAGTTTCGTCATATTTTATTGTTCAAACTCCCACATTTATTTTGAATTGTATTGCAATTATCCACTTTTTAATAATTTCCACATATTTAATGCAAGAAAGTAACGCAAATATTAACTTTTCACTAATTTTTCACCATAAAATGTAAGCAAGTAATTCATGCATAACGCTTAGCAAACGACAGTGTCGTACTTATCCTAGGGATGTCGGAAAATATGGATGCATCGAAAATATCGATGGTTTGCTTAGATGCATCGAAAATTTTCCACTCGATGTATAAATAGTCGATTTATCGATGTTTTTTGAAGACTGACATCTTCGGTTCATTGAAGCGTTATTCCAGTTTTTCAATTGTTCAAAAAAGAGAAGTGACTTTACCAAAAAATTTAAATGGCTGCAAGAAGTTCCGCTAAAAACATAATTACTCAGTTGCAGTAATTTGTTTCAAATGTTCTACAATTTTACTAAGTAACATATTTTGGTGTGAAACATTATCTGAAAAACCCTGTGCAAATCGATGCATCGATGTATGCTCTTCGGTGCATCGAAAAATATCGACGTATATTTGCCACTGATATTCGTAAAGAGCGAAATACACCACACAAGCGGTTTGACAAACCAAGCGAAATTTCCCTTTGCTTCAAGCCATTTGTGCTGTGTATGGGGGTGTTTGAAGGTTTGACGGCGGTTTGTCAAACCTTCAAACACCCCCATACACAGCACAAATGGCTTGAAGCAAAGGGAAATTTCGCTTGGTTTGTCAAACCGCTTGTGTGGTGTATTTCGCTCTTAACTGCACGTCTATACCCGCGCTCTGGCGCTCGCATACGAACTATCAGTTTTATCGCATGCGTAATCTTATCGCTCGGCTGTGCTCGGCTCAAAATTTCCGGACGGGAGGATGTGTGTGTTATAAAACTTACATTTTTGTTCCAATGTAACTCATCTCTTACTACCGAACTAGTACAGTTAGGTGAACTATAGTTCAATAAGGTGAACGAACAAAGAATCAGAAGAGCTAATTCATTGAGCTGAATGAACTAGAAGTGGGCTAATCTTTAAAGTGGACCCAAAAATCCAACTCTAATTTATATGTAAAAAAAACTTTTAGAATTTAAAACATTGCTGTAGTTTTGCTTTCAGTCCGATTTTTCGATCAATTTAGTACTGGATCGATTTTCAGAAGTCCGAACGCTGGCATAGGGTGCCTCATAGTACATATGAATGAATGTGAATTTGAGAATTTGTGTGCATCAATGATATACGACTAGTTTTAGTTCTACCATATAAACATAACAAATTTACCAGAATTAAGTTGTATATTAGAAAAAATAACACATTTGAATTCATATTTCTTGGAAACAAAAATATTAATAGTAAAATTGTGCATTCCGATTTTCTAAAGACCGCCCTGTAAAGCGACACTAAACATAGCCATTTATTCGAGCATTTGCAAAAGAGAATGGCGATAATCGATGCAACTCTGTAGGCGAAAATTTGGAAGAAGTGGCTGAAATTAGAACTGGGATACTATTGATAGTACCGCCCCTCGATAGTTGAAAACATCGATAGTACTATCGTCGTGAAAGGTATTGAATTGACAAGCTCAGTTGCTTGAAAATTAAATTATTAATAAATTTATAAAATTTATAAATTATTTTGTAAATTAAAGAGATTGTATAATTTTTTTTTTTTATTTGAGTGCATGAATCAAACTTATTAATTTATGCGTCTGAATTATATAACTTATATACATACACTTGCATCCCCTTACACAGCGACAGGCAAAATCTGAATATATTTTTTATATGGCAAAATTAAATTCGTATTTTGTTTGTCCCTTTTGAAGTGCAAAGAAGTGAAATTGGCTATAAAAATACATTCATGATACTACAAAAAAAATAAAATAAAAGTAAAAGACATTCGTTTAAATTGAAAACTCACTGTTATAAAAGTTCAACTGAGACCAAATACGGAGGCGCATATCAAAATCCGGACAAGGGAAATTATTAACATTTTACCATATATAAGAAAACGAATATAGTACTGCTCAAAATAAAAGCACAACAACATTTTTTAGCACTTTTGACTCTTTTTTTGTTTATTTGGTGTCTACTAACTTTATATAAAAGTTGTACAAAACATAAAAAACTACAAAACAATCAAAAATTCAGGCGTTTTAATTCGAATTTCCATAAAAATTTTGTGTAAGCAGTTTTATAGCTTATTAAATTTTACTATAACTCAGTGTAAGCTTATAGTTGCTAAAAATCCAAATGACTTAAATTTTTTTTTGCCGACTGTGTTGTAAAATTTCTTGCTTAAAAAGAATTAATGTAATGTGATATACAGAAGACATTGTGAAGTTTTGCTAAAACCGACATCGATAGTTTTCAAAACCTATCGATAGTGGCGACAGTTGTCAACTATCGATACTATCGATAGTATCCCAGCTCTAGCAGAAATTGTGAAAATTTGTACGTGAAAAGATCAAAATTATCGCCGAGGTTGACGAAGTCGCAAAAGGAGCAAATATTTTTGGTAATTTGTGGCGTGAAAATAGTTAAAAATTGTGTGGAAATCTTCATTGAACAATGTTTGAGATACTGGACATTAAGAAAGAAATGAATTAATGTGTGCTGAAGCTTAAAAAATGTGAAAATAAAATTATGAATGTTGGGAGTACATAGAGAAAATAGTCACAAGCAATTATAATAGAAAGAGGGGCGAACAAGCTGGAATGCAAAGTGCAGCAGAGGCAGAGCGTACGCCAGCGGAGCCCCAAACCCCAACCTCAAAATTATACGAGTAGAGATTACTTGGTCGGTCGGTTAATGTGTTGCGAAAAAGTCGAATAATTGCGAGGAGTGGCGGCGCCCGCTACGAATAGATGAGCTAGTTACGCGCAAAACGCACAAAGCCGAAGGACAGAATGTCTGTAACAATTCTCCAAGTAAAAAAAATATACTTATATATATGTATATCTATGTGAAAGTTATATGTAGTGACTAAAACAATTGTGCTAGTTGAAAGTGTACGTATGCCGCAGAAGAAAAGCATACCAAAAAGAGTTAGTGAAAATGGGCCAAGAAAAAAAAACTACCAGTTTTCAGTAGCTTTAAAATATAACTTATTTTAAAGCAACGCATATTTTAAATACTTTATCCATTTTTAAACTATCATATTTCGAACAAACGAACATATTGGAGCACGTACATATGTACATACATAAATCTATCACATCTTTTTTATGCAACTCGGTTCTCCTTTTGTTCCAAATCTTTATCATGCATTCCCTTTTGTATTCTACTACGAGGTTTTTAAGCGGCTGTTGGATTTATGTCAGATTGGAAACAACTGCGATGCAACAATGCGGCTAGCAGACGCGTAGCAGAGACAGCAACGTCAGCGTCGACTTTGTCATTCATTACCTTGCTTCTGAAATATTATTAGTCCGCAATAAATTAAGCATGAATATGTACTACGTAAGCTCAGTGCGGAAAAAACTATTAATTAGATACATAGTTGTTATATAATAACGTTGTTGGCCACGAACGTTTGATAATTTTAAGGGCTACATTGTGCGACGCCGGCAGTGCTCTGCTGACAGCGCTGCCAGCGTATTGTGATCGCGTTCTTGCAGCAACATTTTTATTGTTGCGGCCCATTTTGCTGCGAGCGAATTCTGCTATGTATTGGGGGATATCTTCGGGAGCATTCGGCCCACTTTTGTAATCGGCCTTCTGTTCGGTATTAGGGCTGCCAAGTATCTTAGTACGATTTGTTTATGAATACGTTTGGTATTCATTGTATTGCTTTCAAAAGAACTCATATTTAAGCTGAAATTAGTCGAGAACGCAGAACGTATACTTAAACGCAGTCTGTATACGCAGAATTTTGTCGATTACTGGAGCCCTCAGTGTTGCTTACTACAGTGTTGCCACTCTTCAATGCCTTTTCATAAACTTACCCTTTCAACCACAATTTTTCGTGCTATAATAGATTGTAACTAAATATAGACTACTTAATTTTCAACAAAAACCTTATTTAATAGTAAATTTCAAATATTTTAAACATATTTCGAATAGGAACTTATAACTTTTTTACCATCTGCAAAACTGACGAAGTGGCAACCATCTAAAGAAGGAGAAATCAGCTGACACGGAAAAATCTAAATTCCGCAGATTTCTGCGCTACGGGCTACAACTACAGAAAAATTCTGCGGTGTTGAGTTTTCATTTACATGGCGCTTTGGTAAGACAGATCGTGTCAGCTGACTCGGGTTTACGTACCGCTAGGTTTACGTTCTTGACTAATTTCAGCTTTAGTAATTATTCTTTGACGTAGAAGGTTGAAAAGTTGTTAAGAAATGTTGATCTATGTATTTGTAACGAGTATTAATTCATGCATAATATACAAATCGTTCTAAAATCTGTAAAAATTAATTTTAAAAGAGTTCGCAGAATTTAGATAGATTCCGGGTGGTATGGAGGCTGATCGCTTTTTGGGCTGCGCAGTTGCTCTGTCGACGTTGCTATTTTTTCCTATTGACAAGTGTTCTGTTTTATTTCCATTAACGCTATTATATTTGATACAAAGTTTTTCCGTTGTTGATTTTATTGCCTATATTTTACCAACCGTAGATGGAATAATCATACAAAATATTTATTTATTTATTTATGAAGAACACGAAATAGAAACAAAATGTAATTTGTGCTACGATGAAATTTGATAAAGTATTCGATTTTCTGTTTGTGAAGGAAAAAGAAAAAGTAGTGGACAACGCACTACAAAAAATAGATCTAGCAGAAGTTGGATACGATCAAAATTACGGAGCATAAAACGAAAGGAACGAACGTTATAGCAGAAGCAAAGACATTTGGAGACGAAATAACAGAAAAATACTAAAAAGAAACAAACAAAAAGCACCAAAAAAGGTGGCACAATGCAGTGAAGTATGATAGAAGAAATACGATAAAGTAAAATTGTGAGGAAAAGCAGTGATGTGCAATAAAGGTGCTGGCGTAGTAATCGAAGCGAAAGGTAGTGAAATGTTTTTTTCCCCATTGCATTGTGCGTGCTTGCAGTGAAAGAAAGAAAACAGATAAAGCAGATATGTTAATTAAATCGAACAAAGTCAACAATTAATGGCACTTTAAAACAGCTAAAATACATAATAGCAAAAGAGGAAAAGTCCACAACAAAATCAATACTTTAACACAGTTTGAAAAGAAAACCAAGCGTGCTACAGAAAATCAATTTTCGTGTTTACTTTATTACAGCTATTGCGAAACCATTGCACATGTTTAATGTCCCATTATAAGAGCATATAAAAAAACATATACAATTTACGAAAGCGTAATATTGCATTAACAAAATTTAAAACTGTTGTGTGCGGATCGTAAAACAAGATCGTTGCATTGGGAAGTCGGATTATAATTCAGTTCTCGGTACAATTCAATTAAAAAATCTGCATAATACATACATCATCAGCTTCTTGGCGTGGCAGACATACTCGTTCTGCCTTTGATTGACTGGCAGACAGTCTGATTGGCAAGCAGACGGTCCAACAAATTTATTACAAAATTGGGCAGTGACCAATACGATTTGCCAGCCAAACCGACGTTCATATAACCACAGACGAGACAATTTAGATATAAAAACCTAAAACGTAAAAACATTCAAAATGACTTCACTGGACGTGCGTAACAATTCGGCGGTAATGAAACGAGCCGAACAACTAAAACGCTGGGAGGAATCGGACACAAATCGCCAACCTCCAACGCCACGTCCCGAGCGCGGACGTAAAATCAAATTCTCCTCTGGCTGTGTCTTTTTAGCCGCATGCATGTCCGGTGATAAGGAGGAAGTGCTAAAGTTGCTTGAAAATGGTGCCGATATTAATACAGCTAACGTTGATGGATTAACTGCCTTACATCAGGTGAGATACAACTTAAGTATTGTTTCCTTTCTTTTGTAAGAATATGCTTTTTGTTACAGAAATTAAGATTCAGATGCATAGCTAATACATATCGTCGTTTAAAGTACAAAAGCGCGTATCGTCATTCTGCAAAACCGCGTAACTTACATTTGCTGGCAAATATTGGATTTGCTCACACAAGCCCTTGGCTCAATCGTTATCTAGGTATTCGTTCTGAAATATACTAGCCAGAAATGTTATTGCTTTATAAAAAGAGAAACATTTTGAAATATGAGTGTTTTTACTATCTAGAAAATGATTTTTGCAACCTTACATAAGCGGGTTTGCATTATCTTGATACGCGGTTTTGTACTTTAAACGACGATATGTATTTTATCTATGACATATCGACACCTCCAAACCATACCATGCTAAGTCATTAGAGATTTAGGCAGACTTAGCATAGTAAGGTTTGGAGCCGTCGATATGTACATATGTTGTATGTATGTATATAGAACCCTTTGGTGCATATTCATAGTCGAAATAAAGTAGCTTCTAAAGTTGAAAGCAGCTTTTTTGGCATACATAAATTCTACTGAAAATTATGTCAGAAAGCTGCAACTTTGTAACTTTAGGAATACTCTTTTTTTGTATCTATAGAATTTGAAAAAAAAATAAATACTCATTCCCACCAGAAACGCTACATTTACATCCTAGACCAATGGATTTGCCCAGAGCAGCGTTAACGGTCGTTGTGGCTGAATGGTTAGAGGTGCATACTACCACTCCATAGGACCTGGGTTTCCCCCCTGGTCCGGGCAACATCTAAATTAAAAAAGCTTTTTCTAACAGCGGTCGCCCCTCCAGCGTAAAACTGTAGGTCCCTCCCCTTTGTGTTACAACCGGTGTTGCCAGATTTTATTTTGAAAAAAAAAAAAATTCCCAAGAAGAAACGGTATTTTAAACCAAAAACTGTAACTTTCAAAAACGAAGGGATTTTCAGAATGTTAAGGTTTTTTAACCGAACCCTTTTTATTCAAAGGAGGAAAAACTAGCTCTAGTGTCACTTAAAAATTAACTTAAAAAAATCAAAAGAGAAATGTGGACAACACTGTAATTTGTACTAGGAGGTAATTTAAAAAACTGTAAGCTTGTCTAAAAAACTGCGATATACATTTTAAACTGTGAAAATGGCAACATTGTTGACAACATCAAGACGCAGATCACAAGTAGGAGGTGGGTTCGGCCAAACACTCATCAAATTTGTAAGCGCCAAAATATTATCTATCTTTTGATAAAATTGCCATTTCCTAGCCAAACTATTTCTCGATGAGAACCAACTACTCAAAAATATTTCCGAACTAACGAGTACATGTATACATATGTACGTACATATATGCAAACACGTGAATGTGCCTATTGCGTCAATACAACTCAAGTTTATTTAAATATAAAAGAAATTCACACTGCCAAATAATAAAATCCACTAATAAACTGTAGACGTTCCTTTCGTTCGACTCTTTTGATTCGGCAGTGTATACCTACAACCCCATTGTCATCGCCGTCCAACCATAGGCTCTGGCGCGTTTGGATGCCACAAGGCACAACGTCAAATTAACAAATTCGTTTCTAAAGCAAACGGACGATTTACAAACCCACCAAAAATATGAGCTATTTTTAACTATGAAATTATTTCGCAGGCGCGCTTCTACGTATGTTTTTCGCAAATCATTTGCTTTTGCTATAGTGAAATACATACATATGTATATTATTTTTAATTTCGTTCATTAGCCGTATGTTTTGTTCAATTTACATAGCGTATGGCCTTTTTGTCCATCTATTAGTTTTCGGTTTTCTTTTTAATGCTGCCCTGCTGCTGTGCTCTTGCATTTGCATAGAGAATATGACGCTGCCGAAAGCCTAAAATCATGTGTAAGTGATTAAAAAGCAATGACGAATAGGGCACTGTCGACAGATTGCTGCAGTATATACAAATTTTTGGCTTGTCGAGATACACAAGGGGTTTGTTTGCTTGACTTCATACGATTGCAAAGTTTTTGTGGTGTTTTATCAGCGGTATAGCTAAGTCGTTTCACTTCAAAGACTCGTATGTTTAATTTGTCTTCAAAAGCGTTAAAATATAAAAAAAAAACCCAAAAATAATGCTTTTTAGGATCTCAATAGACGGTTTAAAAACAGTACAGTCATTGACCGAATGGGTACAATCCTTGAATGTCCTTGTATTGTCATCCATATATTCGCGTGATCATTATCGCCAGGCCGAAATTTTCATCGGTAAGCACGCTTCGGCATATCTTCAGCATTCTTCGGTGGGTACATCCAAGGATCGAGTGACCAAAACGCTGTACAAACTGCGAAAGTCAAATCGCCTAAGGAATTCATTAGCCTCTAAAGAGCACTATCTTACCATGGTCTTAGATCTGTAGATTACCGCTCTCATCAATCCTGATATGTTGATAGCAGAAAGTCTGCTCCTACTACTAATACCGGCAAAAACCATCAACAAAATTGTAATAGCAGATGAAAAGCTTCAGCTGGTGCGTGCGACCATCGTAATTCTGGCACAGTTAAGGTCTGAATACTGCAGTCAACTGTCCGCATACTTAACCAGATACGACGTCGAGCGGTGCCTCTCCCTTTATCCAACCTCGTCGAAACTGCACATTTTCTGAGCCCACCCTTACTTAGTTAAGCTTGAGGACAACGTTCTTACGATAGCCGGGTAAACGTAACAAGCACGACTCAGATTTATATCTCCCCAAAGGCTATCATTTCAGCAACATGCTCAAAAAGTGGGCCGCTTCAACAATAACAACCAACAAAAATAAGTCTTAAAACTCGGTCAATATTCTTTCCCGCTTTTCCTCGGTAACGCAATATGCACTTAGATAACTAACTTTTGGCTTAGCCGAATTTTCGAAAGGCTTCGACACTTTTTGCCACTCTATGCTAGTAGAAGACCTTCAAGCCTCCCAGTTTCTCTCACGCGTTACTTATTATCTAAATGTTCGACAATCGTCCGAAACATTTCAGAGGTTACACATCAAAACCACGAAAATGTTCTTCAGTTTAAAGAAAAGCTCACCAGGCGGAGCTTTTAATGCTTGAACAAAAAGTTGCAAGTAGCAGAACGTCTTCCTAGGTCAAAGGGCAGTTCTGCGAGCTACATTCAGGCAATTAACGGAATTACTCTCAAATCCTGAAAATTTTGTCATCGGAGACCTTCTGCTTTGACGTATTCACGGCCTGGATACTGCAGTAGGTAAAGCACCCATTGATCTGTACTTGACTCCAATATATCCAACGCATGATACCATACTAAATACATACATATGTATCCCTTTACATGCTGAGAAAAAAACTCCTTTCCTGGGTCTAAAGTTAGATGAGCTCCTCAGCAACACTTAATGGACTTAGTGATCTAAGCAGCTGATACAAAATAATTGAGGCATCCTCAATGTAGATACATATGTATGTATGTATATGGATATGTCCACTTGGAATTTTTGCGTATAAATCACCATGCTTTCTGTCCACCTTGACGATTATCAACAGACTTAAAATATAATATGCACAAAAATACATATTTAAAAATATTTGCAGGGGTAAATTGAAATGGCATTAACCTCTCTTTTTCAATGACATGACGACCACAATGTCAGTGTTTGCTGGCTGCTGGCTTTTACTTTAATAAGAAAACAAAATTATAATAAAATTAATATATCATCACACCACTACAAGGATAGCTGAGTAAATCACAGTTACGACATTGGCATTGATGAAATTAAAACAAATAATAATAAAAAAAACAAGGCGTTGAGTGGCGTTGCCGCCGCAAGTGGGCGGGTGATCACCCAATCGGTTGGTTGTGTGTCTGTTTGATGGTCGCTCGGAAAATTTGTGTGAAAAGTGGCTAAAAATTTCATTTTAGTATTGATATGTACATACATACATATGTCCTACATTTAGAAAATTATGGAGCAAATGGCTTGTTTTTTTGAACATTTTATATAATTAATAATTTGAATGCTAATGAACCCATAGAAAAATATATTTCTGGTTAAATTGTATGTGAATCTGTGACTTTTTTCCATATCTCTCCACTCAATTCCTTCAACTCAGTTTCATTCCACCTTTTTTTTTTTAATTACAAGATTAATGTTAACTAAATAAGCGAAATATTTCGACCTTGTTAAACCTAACTTATAAATATGGCAATAAATGAAATATTTAAATTTATTTAAAAATTACCAGTACAACTAAATTCTTTTTCCTCCATTTTCCAATACTACAAAGTCCTTATCGTGGCACACACACAGTTTACTAAGCCGCTTTTAAACAACGCTCGTAAGCCTCTTTACAATTTTTTCTATATGATTTTGTCTATTTGCTTTTTGACAAACCGAAAAAAATGCAGCTGAAAAAAGCAAATAAAAAAACAACAACAATAAATGTTTGTTGACGTGTTTAGTAGCCTTGGCCTCGTTCTAGGCGATTTTCTATCACAAATCAAACATTTCACAGGAGGCAAATGCTGCGGCTAGCGGCAATGCAACAACAACAACGATCTTGGCAACGGCAATAACAACGAAAAAATATCGCGAAAAAATAATGTAGTTTCATTTGAACTTAATTTGATTTTAATTTTTTTGCGTTTGCTTGTTTTGCTGTATTTTTTCGTTAATACTTTAGTTTATATAATTTATAGTGTAATTGTGTTACAAATTGCTCCAAGCTTTTTGCACTTTGTTTTTGCAAAAAAAAAAAAAAAATGAAACAGAACTGAGAAAAATACTAAATTGCGCTGATTTATATACTTATGTGTGTACATTTGTGACCGGTACTCAAAGTTTTGCCATGGGTTATGTTTAAATACCGAGTATCTCGGGCTTCTACAACTTTCAGATGAGCTGCAGCGGAGACTTCGGCTTTTATATCGATTGTAACTTTGTAGAGCCTCTCGATTTTATTCTGGAATTAATTACTCCTCCTTTATTTATTATACGGAGTCCTCCTTCGAGATAAATAAATAATAAATAAATATAAATAAATAAATGATAGCTGAAGCGGCCAGACGGTATTGGCGAACAGCTTCAAACAAGTGTTCAAGTGTTGATTTTTTTTCAATTATTCACAACGTTTTACAAGAAAATTTTTATATACATACATAAATCAGAGTTTCAAAATTTAGGTACATTCAAAAAATTTTCATTAAAATTTCGAGCTTTTTTATCTGAATCTTTACAACATTTTTTAGTATGCGGTATGCTAAAAAATCGCGTTGATTTTTAATATTTTTTTTTTTTTTTTTGCTGACGAATTTTTGCGCATTTTTCACGTGTGTCAAGTTAGCACTACATACCATTTTTTCTTAAAAAACGAGAGCTACAAATTTTTTCTTTCCACAACAAATTTACAACAAAAACACTACAATTAATGCCGTAGTTAACTTTTCCAATTGCGAAAAGTGTAGTGCTAACTTGACACACGTGCATTTTTCCATATAAGCATATAAAATACGGGACGTGATAAAAAAAATATAGTAAGGTAGATCCGCTGAAGGACACTTTTAAAATTCTTGACGGTTCTAAAAGGGCCGATACATGGAGCAATTTAATTTTAAAATTTACTCACAAAGTCACACTCACAGATTTTCACATTTTCATTTTTATTTTCAATCTCAAGCAACAACAATTCTGAACAATTTAATTTTTTTATTTTCAATTTTATATGATTTTAAAATGCTGGCAAACTTAAAAAAAATATCATGGCCGACGAATTGAGAGAACAGTTCTACCTTACTATATTTTTATCATGATACGAGAGACCGTTCACATTATTCACATTAAAATTTCAAAAGATCAACGCCAGTTTTTGTAAATTGCACTTGTTATATGTATAGATTTAATAAAGAATGTGCCCGAATAAATTTTAGCAGTTTCAGGCCACAGCTCTCCCAGATGTGTTTGCCTTTTAAGATAAAAGTTTTAACTCGCGACGATACGTCATAGCTGTTCAAAATTACACTTTTGTCAAATTTTCGCTATTAAAATTTTTTAATATTTTTTTTTTAATTGTCGTGGATTTCTTTATTTTGTACGTAGACCACTTAAATTTTACACCAGTGCAATAGTGTATTCGTCATTACAAGAGCTCACTAGTTTACAGTTAAAAAAAAACTAGAAAGTATTCCATCCTATTCCTAAACAAGATCTCTGATTTTCATCATAAAACAGGAAGTTGCTGCGGTTAGCATTTAGAAACAGTCCAGCCATTGAAATCAGCAGTTGAAGTAATGGACTGTGAGAAACAATTTAGTAGAATTAAGCAAATAACACTAAACGAGCCTGAGGACCGACGAACTGTTCCAAGAAATAACTAGGTTAACTTGGCAGGGGTACTTACGCTGTTGCCATCGTAAAAATAATATACCGGAGGAAGTTGGAAAACACCCTGTGTGAAAGACTCCAGCTCGGACTCATTGTAACAAAACAAAATGGTATGCCAAAGTGGGACAGAATGTAAGTCCAGCAAAAACCGCCATAGCCCATTCGCAAAGAAATCTAAAATTGGTAGTCTAAAAACGATAAGGCTAGATGAGTAATACAAGACCAAAAAATACTCTAGAAAACACGTGGAGGAAATTGCGAAGGAAGTTGTAAGATCATTTATGGCGTGTAAGTCCATAGAAGGAAAGAGCTGAGGATGCTTCTATACGGCGATAGAACGATCCATGAAAGCTTATGGACCTATCATCTGGGTCGAAGGAACTGCACAACTTGGGACAAACAAAACGTTCAACAGATACAAAAGCGGGCATGCGTATGCAGAACTGGAGCCTTGAGAACTTGTCCAACCACATCCTTGGAAGTTCTTCTAGATCTTATCCCTCTTCATATTCATATACAGACTCAGGCAAAAAGGGCTCTGCTAAGGATGAATGGGAACATGCATCCGAAGTTTAGCCTTACTAAGAGATAAAAAACTGACCTAAGTAATAAGAAAAGCTGGACAGCCATTCCTAGACATCGGGCACTCCAAAACATGATAACCTAATACACTTATAGCTTATTAACGCAAAGAGGATACCGGGATAGGTGTAGTTGGACCGAAGTTGAGATACTCGACACTGATGGGGAAAATAGTATATGTCCATTTTCCAGGCTGAAACATACACTACAGAAATATGTAGTCCGCGCATCTTATTCTTGACGGACAGTCAAGCGGCTATTAAAGCCTTCAGATCTCATCACGTAACATCTAAACTGGTGATGCCTTGGAAAGCAAATACTCTTGGTCTGACCAATCTAGTTCTTTGGATTCCGGTACAAATTGGTATTGAAAGAAACGAGATTGCAGATGAACATGCCAAGAAAGGAGCATCAACCACTTTCATCGCCCTAGATCGCAGGGGGACTCTCGTCCTGTGAACGCCGTTCTGAGCACACAACCACCTGACGTGGACGGGACGGAACTTAGTCCACCACATTAGCCCAACTTTGCTCTGCCTATTGCAGCAGGCTAAACTAGAATAAACGAAGATGTGCCAAACGAGTGCCCGTCATGCGGAGCCTCGTCACATGACTCACGGCACATCTTCGCATGCCCCTAAATAAAACCCCACCCAGCTAACGCCCATGTCCCCAATATCCCCATGGACAGCCTCTGTCGAAGTTGGATGAGCCGACTCGAGCGGGGTTTAGTAGCCGCTGCAACAATATCGCTCCAGAGCCCTTCTGTTGCTTAGAAAAGGGGACACGCTCTGCCCTAGCCCGATTGGTGAAAAAGGCTCAAAGAAATCGATACTGGGACAATCTACCAGGTTTAGAGAATTCCAGAGCACTTTTAGGAACATATAACCTAAAACGATTTAAGGAGTATATGAGCTTATCCAAGAATAACTTAAGAATTATTTCAGGGATCTCGACAAGACACTGCAAGTTGAACTATCGCCTGACCGAACTGGGAACTTACTGACACTAGCGATGCAGATTTTGCAGGACGAATACCGAAGCTGCTCGGCACATCTTGGAAGGTGTCCTGCACTGATGCATAAACGTAAAAGACACTTGGGTGATTATTTAATAAGCAAGAGCGTATTGAAATCCTGAGATTTAGGGTCAGTACTAAAGTTTCTCTCGGATACTGGATTAATAGATACACTACAAATCCGTCGTATTTTTTCGTTTTATACTTATTTCCACTAACCCTTCTGAATTTCTTTCATGTCAACGTCACTGCCAATATTTTTTTTTGATAAATTCGTACTATTGTATCATTGTCAAAAATTTCGCAAATTTTATTTTTGTACAAAGTGAGCGAGCATTTTAAAACATGCCACAAGTTCCGACAATGCTGCTACTTGATGTTAATTGTTGTTGCGCTTACTAGTGTTTCGCTTAAAAAAAAAAAAGAAATGGACGCTGAAAATTATGACGACAAGCAGCGGGCGGTCGGCACATGTGTTTGTGAAATATTTTCGTGCACTAAAAATATTTTAGTGTTTCAAAGATCCAAAGTTTTCAAAAAATAACAAACATTCGAATGCAAGAACAACAACAGAGTACAGAGAACAGTAGTTGGCAACAGTTGTGTCTCGCCAAATCAGCGATAGTGATAGCCATCCATGCTGATGGCGATGGCGATGGAGATGGGAAGCATAAGAAATTTCACACATTGACGCGTAAAATATGAAGTTGTTGTTTTTTTATTTGATTTATTTTTTGTTCTAAAATATTTCATTCCAACACTTGCTACATTTCACTAAACAGTGGGTGGGTGGCTCATTGAGCTGAGGAAATACGCTAAACGCACCCACTCATTCGCTTTTGCCACCTACTGGGAAGGATGCTCCCGCCGCCATATGTACAACTGATGAATGATTTGCTTAATCCAAAAATAAAAATTCGAACTCTTGCAAAAAGTGTAGTCATTAGGAGCATGGAAAAAATATTTGTAACGCGCTGGAAGCGAGTGACTATGACCGCACACACATGCATGCATACATGCACTCCTTCTAGCAACTGTGAGATGAGCGCCAATACATAGTAGATATGTATGTATATTACGCGGAAGCGTGTGTTGTTGGGACGAGGAGCGAGATATGTACGTCGAAAAGACCACGCCTCACCAGTATGCTTGTGCCGCCGCAATTAATGTTAATGGCTGGCTGTCGGTGCGTTTTTGCGCGATTTTTCAGCATGTGAATAGATCAGTTGCCTTACACGCACACACACGCCGAAGCTTATTTAGTTTAATGTGGCTTGGTTTGCTTAAATCAGAGGTTCCCAAACTTATTTTTCTCGTAGACCCCTTTCAAAACTTTACTGGTTCATCAAAAAATGTGGCGATTAAATCTAACGATGAAATTTTGCATTGCGTGTGAGTTCCAAAACTAAATTCGGAGTGGCAAAAATAAAAATAAAATATTTTCTTGTGTTTATTTATTAAAATAATGTGATTACACACTTGCAAGTTAAAAAAAAAAGATAGCTCGTAAAGCCATGAAAGAACTATTTCGCTCTGAGGAGTTATATTTTTTAAGAGCACTAAATAAACTCCTCACATAATCGGCTCACTCATGAATTTGCATGTGATGTATTTGTCAAATAGTTTATTTTTGTTGATGGCATTATTTTTAATTTTATCGCTCCGAGTTTCAAAGTGAAGCTCAAGAAGTGTTCCACCGTTTCATCCTCTTCAAAGCAGGATGGGCAAATGGAGTTGTCATTTACGCCTATCACAGTCAGCTGTTTGTGCCACGTGAAGTGACCAGTCAGCAGTCTCGTCTTCTCAGTGAGGGGAAAAAACTAGATAGACCTTCTGAGATTGAAGGCAACATGAGTTTTGCCCACCTGCATCGACTCGATGGCTCCCAGTCATTGCTGAGCGAGGTATCCACCCAGTTTCGAATGGTGGCTTCGTTGTTCGAAGTGGGGAGTGCTATAACTGGTTGCTGATTGAAAAATGCCTGGTCTAAGACAACAGTGGCAAAAGGGTCAGATGTCTCATTTCCAGGCATTGTCGAGTTGCCCGGCACCCAGAGTAAAGCAAGCTCGTTATCTTTACCAACATAACTTAGTCGAGACTTGCATTGCCGAACTACAAAGTTTGGAAGTAATTAGATAGAGGGATAGCCGATGCCTTAAGTGCAGCTTGGTTGTACCTGTTGACACGTAAACTCCTTCGCCTCCACCTATTTTTCACCACGTAGTCTATGGCTTTGGGGATTGTAAATACCTCAGCCTGGAAGACCGAAGCATATTCCCCAATAGAAAAAGTGAAGCTTATCCCCATTAACTGCGAGAAAAATACTCCAGATCCTGACCCTGAGTCAGTTTTGGAGCCATCAGTGAAGATTCGACCGCGGTGGAATTGATCCAACATTCCTCCTCCGGGAACTCTCTCACTCTAGAATCTCTTCAAGAAAGGTTATGGTGGCGTACTATCCTGTAGCATTGAAAAGACACAAGTGTTCAAATATCTACCGCCGGCGTTTTTCGCATCGCTCCACTCAGTGTTATACCAACATCGGTTTCTTTTTAGCCTGCAGGTGTCCCTTAGGATTTTCCCACGTATGATGACACAAAATGACTAAGGTCACCAGTGCGTCAAGAACACTATACACCACTCAAAAAAATTAAAGTTAAATAAATAGTCTATCAAGCAACCATTTTAGTTCTTTACTATCGAAACCAGATAAATTTTCGCGGACCCCCACTTATAACTCGTGCACCCCCATATTTTTTCACGCCAACGTAGACCCCTGTTGAGTTTTCCGTGGACCCCTGTTGAGTTTTCCGTGGACCCCTGTTGAGTCTTCCGTGGACCCCTGTTGAGTCTTCCGTGGACCCCTGTTGAGTCTTCCGTAGACCCCTGTTAAGTCTTCCGTGGACCTCTGTTGAGTCTCCCCTGGACCACTTTGGGAATCACTGGCTTAAATGATATACGATTAGCTGTTGCCGTGCTTTCATCACTTCCTTGAGCTAAATGCATGCTCTGCCAGTACTCTATTGTTCTGGATATACACATGATTATATACATACATACAGTGACGAGCAAAACTGTAACATGGAGTAACACTTTTTATTTCAGCTGTCGCTATCTTTCCAAGTTCTAACGACATTCATACTGTTGTTGTATATTTTTATTGGTACATCTTTGCTTCCTCTGTCATAACGATTTGAAGTCAATTTAACAACATTAACAAAACCAGCAGACAAAAATGTAAATTAAGGCAAATGTTACAGTTTTGCACTCACATATTTTTAATAACATTTTGACAATTTTCACAGAAAAAAAGAATTATTAACAGAATGTTCAGTATGCTTTTGCTTTATTTAGTTCCTGGTTGCAATTTGGAATACCTAATGTGCATGTCTGTAAAAATTCTGGAGGTATAGCCTCCCATATATCCTTGGTGTGCTTTCACAGCTCATGTACTCCATTGGACGGACTTGGATACTTAGTAAGATGCGCTTTTAGTTGATTTCGCAAATTCTCGATGAGATTCAGGTCCTCGGATTGTGGAGGTCATTTCAAATTAGCAAATTTATGCTTTTGTTCCAGTCTTTGCGAACATGTGCAGTGTGTTTTGGTTGCTTTTTCAGCAGAAACTCTAATTTTTTCGACTACATCTTGCAAATTTTGTTGAAATTTGAACAGATACTGTTCCTTAGGCATAATGCGTACAAACGGATCAACAACATTTTTGAAATACAACCCCAAACTAATATTGACCGACCACCGTGATTCACAGTTTGCCTTACATGATGCGCTTAGGCTTAATTTGGGCCTTTGATCCAATACCATGCCCGGCCATTTGATTGAAAGCGATTAATTTAGTCTTGTCAGACCAAATAACCCTCAATTAAATCTTAAAAATGTGTTTTTTATTGCATTCTGTAAGGCCTAACATATCCCAATAGGCAACGGTCCGGTTTTTGTGCGATGCAGCAAAACGCTGCCACACTCGCACATGTATTTTGATCAAATTTGCTTTTTTCTTCGTTTATGATACATTTTGCTCAATTTGGCAATTTTTCGCCTCACTATCTACTGATTTGCATTCAATTTTAATGCTACTACTTGCTACTAAGTTCTCAAGATATCGGACTGAAATATATTTTGACACACTTCCTTTGTCCTTAGTAACACTTTAGGCTATATTTTTTCTCAGTCTTAACATTTTCATATGGCAAACCCCACAATTTTTTGCCACTTTCACTGCGGTCCCGCCTTTCCGCAGTAAACCTATTATTTACATTTATGCTTCCTGATTAACCATATTATTTATTGGTGATCACTTCTTGAATAAATTAAAATACAGAAAAAAGTCATCTGACTTCCAACTAAGCAAACGATAACTGTAAAATGCAAAACTGAGAGTGAGTGCAAAACTGTAACATTTGCCTTAACTTACATTTTTGTCTCCAGGTTTTTTTATTGTTGTTGGATTGACCTCAATCGTTATGAGAGCGGGAGTAGGGGTGTACCAATAAGAATATACAACAAAACTATGAAAGTCCTTAGAACTATGAAAGATAGCGGTGGCTGAAATAAAAAGTGTTACATCATGTTACAGTTTTGCTCGTCACTGTACGTATGTGTAGTATGTATGTAGTAATTCTCTGCATATTGCATCGGCTTTTATATAAAATATTGCCACTTTGTTATACTTCCTTCTTTACTCCCACTCAGAGTAGGGCTAACGAGATGACACATTTTAATTTGATTGTTCCAAGCGCTAAGGAACGATAAAAAAAACCACTCATGCTCAAATTACCCATACCATCGACAGTAGATAATAGCGTTAAAATAAATAAAATGGGCTACAAAACTGCATACTCAGAATCTCCGGAAATCTAATTAAAAAAGCTAGACATTTTTACAAAAGTTTGTTGATTTTTTTTTTTTAATATTGCACAAAGTTAAATCTTGGATTTACACGTGTTATGTTAAAGAACGAACTATATTTTTATAAAACAATAACCAACATTAAATAACAACAAACATAATATGTTAAAACTTGTCAAAATGTAGTGCGGCTATTATTATTTCGATCATTGTATTTACTCAACTGCGCAACTGATTGCAGGAATTTACTTTTTCTTTTGTTACCAAAAAAATTCCTCGTGACTTATTTACATTTGTAAGGATTTGTTTAAAAATCGTATTTATAGATTTATTAACTCAATAGATTTTTAATTTGCAGAATTCGTACAATAAATGCCTTGAGAAAATCGTAAAATTACAAAATATTTGAAATGTTTAATTTCATCCCAAACCGCAAAACATTTTATGGAATTCGAACATTTCCAACAACCACGAACTCATGTATCTATGTATGTAACAACAATTGTGCATTTGATTTCCATACAAGTGCAGCGCTATTGTGCAAGTATATTTATTTAGAAAACCAGCAAAAGAATCACATTCAATACAAACTCTTTTCAAAATTACTTTTCCATTGGCATAACCAAGCAATAATTCACAATTCCAAAATACGCACAAAACAAGAAATATTCCCCACACGCCCTCTCCGTGTGTGTGTGTATGTCTGTTACGCTTGTATGTTTGTATTTTCATCCGCACAGGGAATTGCGAAATACATACATATGTATGTATGTACGTCGGTGCGTGCATTGCGTTTCATTGCAGTTCATAGCGCGCTATCTTCCTCTGCGTCCCCACATCCTCTCCAGCCCATCGGTTGCACTTGGCTTCTTACTTGCCCATACATACATATTTGTTATTTTACTTGCGGGTATGCATGTGATTGCGTGTGTGTGTGTGTGTGTGTGTGAGTTGCATGTGTCAGCGCTGTTGCAACAATTCTGGCAGTAGCGTCATGCGTAGCCTGTCAAATTGTTTATTGCCACAAAAAATACATAAAATGCAACTTTGTTGTATGATTTGCCTTTTGTTGTTGTCGCTGAATTTTGTTTTTATTTTTTATTATTTATACTTTTGTTTTTGTCTCTGGTGTGTTGCTTGCATTCTTACTGCTTTTTTCGTGCAATTTTTTCTGAAGTTTTCAACAACATTCCACTGTTTGGTTGCATTTTTTTCGTTTTTTTTTTGTTTTTTTTTTGTTTTACTTTTATTGTTGCTGACATCGTACGATTGATATTTTTCATGACGTTGACATTTCGTCTCTTTCGAAATTGCATTGATGACGTAAGATTTTTGCGAATCTGTATAGAAGTCACATGTGTGCGTGTAATAAAAATTACATTTTTGTAAGATTATATTTTTAGCAATTTAACTACCATTTTGATCAGGCAAATCAGAAAACATTAATTTGGCGATTTTTTGGACCTAAAATTTGTGAAGTTTTTCATGTACATACACATTCGACCTTCGATTAATCGATTCACAAATGGCATTTCTAGATATTAAGTAATGGAAAAGGGAAAGTCTTCCTTGTTCTCTGAATTAGAAAAAATTGTATTTTAAAAGCTTAAATTCTACTTGAAAAATGTTGTATACTGTTTCCTTTTAGTTGAAATCAACGATTTATATTTTTCATAGAAATAATTGCGCAGCATGGATATACATTAGAGTGGTCCAATTTTTGTATGGAGAAAAAAGATTTCATCCAAGAAAATGGGACACCACCTTACATTTTTCCTTTTGACATTTTTAACATCTATACCAACGTTCAGTTTTCTACTGCAACCAATACAGGGTGCTCAATGGCCTTGAAATGCACTACTATGAAACTGGCAAAAATATTGGTGATTTTTATAAAAAGCGACTGTTACCATGACAACTGAAGCGTGTGGTATTTTTTTAGATAATTTAAATTTGAAATATATTTTAGGTTACTTAACCAATTTTTTTTTTATATATGTACACAATATTTCTATAGTAAAATATGAGCATCCTCTAAATTTACATATACCTAACGTAAAGTTTGGTATCAGCACCTCTTTCGACAAGAGGAAAAATTTTGGAAGGTGCCCCAAACCCTATCTTGGAAAAAATTTTGTTTGGACCACTCTAATGTACATACATAGTCACATGGGTACATTTGAAATAAAAAACATTTTTTAGGAAATTTTTCATTTTCATTTGATTTTACATTAAAATCATTATGTGGCTACACAGCGAATGCGAATCAAGATAAGAGCATATTTTTGGAATACTTAAGCATTAATTGCTAGAATGTGAATTTTGAAATTGCAATATGTTTTTGATTTAAACCTGGATGTTTGCCAAACAATTTATTTTGAAGAAATAAGAAATCGCAAAACGGCTAGTCGGTCAAATGGCGATCGCCCACTCAGTCTTGGTTGAACATAAATATGTACTTAAGTACTACATATGTATGCATGTATTTATATGCACATTGTGTACATACATACATATGTATGTATATCGCCATGTAATTTGCTTTGATCTATTATGTTTTCCTGTTCATTAAGGCGGAACTTATATTTTGAAGGCAATGGCAATAAATAAATGATGGTTGGTAATTTTTCGGAGCTTTCTAAAAATTTTGGAGTTTTTCAATAAAATTTCGGATTTGTATTTTTTTAATTTCTCAATTTTTTTGGTTTTTAAACTTTTAGCTTTTCAAAATTTTCCTGAGCTTTTAAAATTTTTTTTCGGAGTTTTTCGAAATTCGGAGTTTTTCAAAACTTTTTCTAAGCTTTACACAGTTTTTTTGGAGTTGTAAACTTTTTCTTTTTTTTTTTTGAATTTTGTTTTGGGGTCTTTAATTCTTTCGGGGTTTTTTAATTTTTCAAAATGTTCAAAATATTGACGAACTTGTTGCTCGTTATGGGTTTTTAAAAATTTTCGAGGTTTTGAAGTTTTTAAAATATTTTCGAAGGTTTTCACACTTTTTAAAATTTTTTCGTAGGTTTTGAAATTTTTTCGAAATTTTTGTATTTTTTTTTAGGTTTTAATTTTTTTTTGGAGTTTTTAAAATTTTTTTTTTAATGTGTACCAAATTGTTTTCGGAGTTTTTCCAATTTTTTCAGAGGTTTTTCAAATTATTTTCGGAGGTTTGCAACATTTTTTGGAGGTTTTCAAATTTTTTCTGATGCTTTCAAATTTTGTCGGAGGTTTTTGAATTTCTTCTGAGCTTTTAAATTTTCTCGGCTGTTTTAAATTTTTTCTGAGTTTTTAATCCTGGAAGTCCTTTGTTAGATTCGACTAACAACAATCGTGTTTCGCTTCGTACCTCTGAAGTTATTTACCTTTTTGTTTATTATATGTAACAGAAAATAATATGTATTTAATATTTTGTTAATGTGTTTTAAAAATTATAAAGAACTAAAAATCATAAAATGTATTTTCTTTTTTTTTAACTTTTTTTTTTTTTTGTTATTTAAATTCAAAGTTTGTATTAGTCGTCTCGACTAACAAGCCCGCAGACAGGTTCAAAAGTTTTCGAAGCTTTTAGACTTTTTTTTTGGAATTAAAAATCTTTGTTTGTTAAATTTTTTATGGCGTTTTTTAATTTTTTTCTGAGTATGTATTTAAATTTTTTCGTAGTTTCCATTTTTTCCTATTAATTTTTTTCCGAGCCAAAAAAAAATCGTAGTACTCAAAAAATTTTCAGAGTTTTTAACCCAAAATTTTGGGATTTTTAGAATTTTTGTTATAACTTTTAGTGGTTTTTTTTTCATATACTATATGTATATCATATACTATATGTATGTATATGCAACGATACGCGCCTTTTCTTTGCTCAAAAAATACCACGCAAATTTTGACTTAAAAAATGAAAATTAGAAATCTTCTAAGCGTAGTACAGAAAAGAATAAAATTTCCAATTATACACATTTTTTTGTTTTAATTCTAACGTTTTGTAAAGTTTCTGATGTTATATTTGTCTAAGTTTTTTTTTTTTATTGATGAATTGGCATAAGGACACCAAGAAAATGCATATGATAAGAGTAAAATTATTTGTTGACTTTCAGATGCCTAACGAAATAAAATTCAAATTCATTGATGTAATTAAGTAGAATTTACCTTTCGGCATACTAATTACTTGTAAATACATACTTATGTACGTACTTACTTACTTAAATATGCACAAAGCAGCTAGTGATAGCGAAATTCTTGCTTTCAATGAAAAATTCTCAAGCTTCTTCCGACGACTGAGTCTTGTCGTTGTCCATCTATCGCTATTGTCGTCGCTATAGCCCAAAGCAACCACGCTGAAATGCATTGAAGAATGCAAAAGTCTTAATTTTTTCGTGGTTTATTGTCACATTGGCAGTAGCAGCAGCAGCAATAGCGCTGCCGATTGTACTTTTACTTTTATTCTATTCTAGGTTTGTATTGTGTTTTTGTGCGTTGTTTTTTTTTGTTTTTTGGTTCTGATTATTTTATTTTGTTTTTCGTTTTTTTTTTCACTTGCTTTTGTTGATTTGTTCATTCTGTGCGCACCAACAACAAGTGCGCTAAGAATTGTGCGCTGCTGCGTCGCTTTCAGCATAATAATAGAAACTATTAGCGCAAGTTTAATCAAATAAAGTGTTATTCACCCCATTTGTTACTCAAGCGCATGCATACCCAATGCGTCTGCGACGAAGTAACAACAACAATAACAACAACAACAACACCAACTAAAAAGTACAATACTCGCTCACTGCCCAGTAATGCAACTGCATTTTTAAGTAGTAAAAGTGTAAGTGCTAGAAAAGCAGCATACTATACTCGCATACCTACATACATACATACATACCTATGAATATTTTTAATCATGCCCATGAGTATGTACAAACGTACTCTTAAGTATTGTTTAGTAAATATGTACATATGTATGTATGTGCATTCTTGTGTACATAGTATGTGTGTAGGTTTTTGAAAAGCGAATGTAAACAAAAAGCATTTCGTAGCTAACAGCGTCATGCGAATCAACAAAAATCACGCAATCCACGATGTAAATATTACTGAAGCGTAAAGAAGATTCGATAAAGAAAAAAGAGATTTCGTTGAAAGCGTTTCCAAACACACGCTATGTTACTCATACGCCCCGCCCCGTGAGTGGTCAAAGCGCTGTTTACATGAAATTTTATGCTACTTGTGAGTTTTTCTAGTATATTCGGGGAAATCTCTATGATCGGAAGAAAAATAAAATAATTTTCAATTTAATATTAATTTTGAAAAAAGATCATCGCGGCCGTTTGGGTATAGTTTTGGTTAGATATTTAATTTTGCTTTTCTTTGGGACCACATTGACTTGCTGCAGTATCAGGGAAGAATATCTATATATATAATATGCGAAGGTATTTTTTGTCCAGGACAAAAGATCTGTACCGACGCCCGATTTTCAAAAATAACATGTCAAATTAAAGCGCTTGGTCTGCAGATGTGGAAATTGGGTTTACTTTACTTTAAAAAAAAATTATATTCAAATTATTAAAAAAAAAACTAATCAATTATTTCAAAGTGAATATCAATCGAAATGGTTTTGAAAAGCTTTATTTCTTAGCTGAACGATAGGAGGGTTGCCACCTGTTTAAAAAATCATATTAGTTATGTATCACCATATGGGTGGCAAACGAAAGAGGTTGGAGGAGGAGGAGTGTTAAAAAATCTTTATTTTGAACGCTAAGAATATTTTTGAGGTGTTGGGAGAGTGTTTAAAAAGTTAAATACAAATTATTTGATAAATTAAATTAATTATTAAAATATGGATATCAATTAAAGGGAGTTTGAACAAATTTTATTTCTGAACTGTATTTAGCGGGGTTGCCACCTATTTGAAAAATCAAATTCCACTTAATTCATCAGTTAATTAAAATATCTATCGCAATGTCCGGCGAAGGAGAGTTAACAAGGATTAAGCTAGAAACTACTTTTGAAGAGGGCTGCCACCTGTTTGAAAGGACTAACTTAATTAACTAATAGAATAGGTATATGAAATAAAAAAAAAATACCTTAGTCAAACGAAAGAATGTTAAGAAATCTTTGGTTTGAATATTTGAAATGTTTGAAGAAGGTCGCCACGTGTTTAAAAAGTGACATTCAAATTATTCAATAAGTTGGATGAATTATTAAAAGATGGGTATCAATCGAAATGGGTTTGAAAAGGCTTTATTCCAGATTTTTTATTTATGAGGGTTGCCATTTGTTCGAACAATCAAATTCAAATTAGTTCATTAGTTTATTGAGATACATGTGTATCATAATGTCAAACAAAAGAGATTTAAGAAGATTTTAGTTTGGGAACACTTTTAAAAAGGAGTTTCAAAAATGGGAGGTCAAACTTTTTTAATCCGTATAGGGTGATTTGAAATCTGACGAAATTGAAAATATGCACTATGCCAGACTGGCACTCGGATCTCTTATAACTCTGACTAATATTTGGAATATTTTTTAAGTTTTTGCAATTCGATTTTGGGCGTTTTAACGCCATACGGGTTCACTAGTAAATAAATGCTACTCTACAGTGACATCAGACCTGAATTTTAACGCTTATATGACGGCAACAATGATCCGTTTGGATGATCAGTCCTTGAGCCTGTTTAGTATACATACTATACCTAATTAGTGGCAAGTCTAAAATGTTATTGTACCTTTGAAGGCCACGTCCTTTAATTTAACACCCAAAAAATGCCTTCGTGTATTATATCTAAGGTAGTAATTTTTAAATATGTGGCAACCCCACTAAAAAAATAAAATAGAGGCTTATTGCACATCCGGAGACCATACCCTTTCAATAATGTATTTAAAACCAACGCGATTTTTTAACCGTTGAAACGTGCACTACATTCAACGGCCACATATATGTATATGTAAATTCAAGACTTTAAAGCCTTTTTTTCTAGCCTTTGATTTTTTGGATTAAGACACTCTTGCATCAAATGTGAGATATGTAGATTTGAGCCCTTTGTGGAACAAGGAAAGTTGTTTCTTGGATCTCAATTACATTCGAAGCTCAGCTAAATTCATATGGCATCAGTGACTGAATAACAAATAATAGGTTAAACAGACACATCTACTTAACAAGTTGCCAACAACGACCCGCCCCAATTGAAAAGCCCTTTATTTGTATATTACATCGGTTAAAACTCCGAATTCGTCAAAAAATATAGGTTAATACTACGATTAGAACGTAAAACAAATGTATGTATGTATGTATGCAGGGCCGGATTCAAGCACAGGCTAACTAGGCGCTAGGAGGCCCGTGCCACATGAAGAATTAAAAAAATTATAAAAAGTGAAAATTTATATATTTACAATCTTTAAGAACCGTAGCTGGCACTGAAGGTGAGTCCTTTTATACCCTAATCGAAGAGAATTAACATTATATGTTAGTAAGCAAAGGAAAATGCGTCGATTTGTCGAGTCGGCAGCGGGTAAAGAGAGCACGCGTGCCATCGCCACAGCCATAGGGATCAGGTCTTAAGCGATCGGAACTCAAACATAGCGAGGTAGAGAAGTGGCAAATCGCACCACAGAAAGAGCCTAGGGGCCCATAGATACTAAATCCGGCACTGTATTCACATATGTATGTAGTATGTACTATTTACATGTCTGTGTAGTTTATGCAAATATGCGCCTGCAGACCCATTGACATATTCGCTGCGTGGAATTATACAGCTTAAAAGGCGCTGAATTTGCGAGCATTCATATTTTGAATTGCATTGACGGCATCCACCCAATGTTGTGCAATCCCTTACATTTCAAATATCATTTATACAAACTATATACATACATATAGTATGTACATAGTTAGCTTAATCGCTTTCCCAGATGATCCAGCCATCATTTGTGTAGATTGTGCAAACTTTCAAATCGTTTGTGTCGCTTTTGGTTCTATAAACACACATTTCTATGGGCATCCGTTTGGATGTTTGTATGTACATACATTGAACTTTTCTACATAGAGCTTAGTAAATATTAGGGACCCGCATGGAATTTCAGCTGTTTAAATGTGTGTATCCTCTCTTTTTGTACACATCAGCATATCAGCGCAAATTTGGAGCGTTCATCGGCCTTTTTGTTTGCATACTTTGCCACAGTCGTTTTATTTTTTTTATTTGAACTTAATTCTATTTGCTAAAATTCTTTTGTAGTTTTTTTGTTTTGTTTAAGTTTTAATCTTCATCTATGGCATCTGTTAGCATAGTCTTCATTGTAGTTAGTATGTATGTATGTATATTTGTATATTCAATGATGTCGTTCTGTTTTTAGCAAAGGCAATAAACTAAAAGAACTTTTTACAGATTTTAGCCGTTAAAAAGGCGGTCATTTGTCAATTTTAGGGCTGAGAGTTCTATCCATATTTTGTTTTACTATTCGTATAATTCGGTTATTCGAATTTAAAAATTACGAATAAAATATATGTAGTAATATTTATACATAAATGTAGCGCAGTTTCTTAAACACCTAATCGCATTCCTCATAAATTTATCAAATTCCATAGCCTTCCAGTTGTGTTAACACAAATCTTCTACATACATACATATGTACGTATGCAAATTGATAAGGCAAACACTAGCCGCACTCAGTTGCGGCATAAGCAGCCAGCGTCGCTTTAATAAATTAACATTTAAAAATTCTTTCAAGACGTATCAAAATGAATTGTTTGCCAAAATAGAATATTTTTAATGGCTTTTTGCTTTTGTCTTCTATTCCTAATTTCCGTTATCAAATTTGAGGCATAAAATTTAAACAATGCGAGCGAAAGCAAAGCCAACACTCGCAAATAAACATACATGAATATGTACATTAGAACGTACCACCTTACAAGCAAACAATTTTTTTTTGCCCAAATATTTTTTGGCCTTATAACAATTTTATTGAGCTTGAGGCCGTTTCTAATGAAAAATGTTGCGTAAAAAATAATGATTAACACCTGGTTGAATTTATAGCTAGACAATAAAGAAAAAATTGTTGTACTGGAATAATCGAAATTCTTCTCTAGTAAAGTTTTTGGTAAGCTTTAATTTATTGACATTAGGCTGGTACGTTACGGTGATTAGAACTGAGATCTGGTGGGTAAGAACTAGAACGGAGTACTTCAGGAGGTCAATGAACTTTGAAGAAAAAAAACTGCCAAAGATGTGACAAAAAAAATATAAAAAGGCGACTCTTACGTTCGGGGAAAAAATGTTTTGTTTTTCGAAATTGCATTGCAAAAATACTTTAGGTTCGAAGGTCTACGGCGATTTTTTTTTTCTGGTACAGTCTAATGTTCATAAGTACATATGTATGTAAAGCAATCTGTGTTTTTGCACCTTCGCTAATATTTTGCTTTTGATTTTATGTTATTCAAATGTACGTATGTTAGCGAAAGAAGCGTCGAAGCATATGTACTTACTCTTCCATCATAGCGAACCACCTTGCGCCCAACAATCAGGTCAGCAAATTATCGCGGACTGGAAGAAGCGATGATATCATCGTCAATATTGTTGAAAATCCATTTCATTTTTCTGTTTAAATTTATCGCATTGGTTTTATTTTTATTTGTTTTGTTACTATTCTTCTATCAATAAATACTTTTTCCGTGAATTATTTTTTTTTTTGTGAAATTTAGTTTGAATTCATTCCAATTTCTTATACGTTGAGTGAAAATTAGTAGGTTCCTTTTTTTAAATGTAATTATTTAATAGCTCTTCTTCCGTTTTTTTTCCATTTCTAAACTTGATAAAATTCTTCAACGTATTTAGACATATTTTGTAATTCTTAAGGAATACTTTTTTAAGATTTTACGTTCCCTAAACAGCTTCCTGTCTATGATCAGGGGCAATTACTAGACCCTGTAGTAAAGCCGAAAATTCCAATCAAGGGAATCTTGTACATTTTAGTGTATAAGACCAATGCTGTCTGTGTTTTATTGAAGACGAGGTCTTTGAGAGCTGTAAATTTTCGATAAATGCTTCGATAACGTTATTGATAATTATAAAAGCCGAGAATGTGGTGGAGAATCTGAGAATAAGAAAGTGAGATAAAATAATTTATATAAGTGCGATAAAATGATCGATATTGTCTATTTAAAATTTTTTCACCTTTTATAAAAAAATCTCCCCCTTTATCTTTTTATTGTAATTATTTCCTTTTAATGTATCAACAGCAAAGTTATTTTATCTTACCACTATTACTTCTTTTTCATTTAAGGCTTGCATTGATGATAATTTAGAAATTGTTGAATTTCTAATCGAACATGGCGCTGATATAAACAGACAAGATAACGAAGGTTGGACGCCGCTACACGCCACAGCCTCATGCGGGTGAGTAAGCAAAGTGCTTTTGAAAGCGAAATTAAAAAAAAAAATTAAATGATTATTTTCTTCTTCACTTAAACTCTTTTGTCTCATTTTAATTTTTTTCGTTTTGTTTTTTTTTGCTTTTCCTTTCATTTCGCGCCAGCTTTGTGAGCATAGCCCGCTATTTGGTGGAGCATGACGCCGATCCGGCCGCTGTAAATAGCGACGGTGACTTGGCCGTGGACTTGGCTGTCGATATACAACATTTGCCGATGATGGATTTCATGCAAAAGGTGATGACTGAACACAATATCGACTGTGAGAAGGCGCGACAGGCGGAGGAGCAGCTAATGTTGAGTGATGCCAAAAAATGGTTGCGCAGTGATGCGTCCGAAGTGGATCGGCCGCATCCAAAAACTGGTGCCACAGCGTTGCATGTTGCAGCCGCAAAGGGTTATACTAAGGTACTGATAATTTTCATATTTCTTTTCAATTTTATTTTTAATTCTAACATCTATTTCATCGCTGCCGATAGGTTATAAGTTTACTACTCGCCGGACGTGCTAATGTCGATAAACAGGACAATGACGGCTGGACGCCGTTGCATGCTGCATCACATTGGGGCCAAAAGGAGGCAGCCGAGATGCTCGTCAATGCTATGGCCGATATGGACGTGCGCAATTATGCCGGTCAGACGTGCATCGATGTGGCCGATCGGAAAATGGCTAAATTCTTGGAGGAGCTGCGTAGCACCAGCAACAAACGTGTCAAACGTCGTCCTTCTAGTCAAATCAGGTTGCAAATTTTAATTTTTGTAAACACTGCATGTTTTGTAATTTTGTTCTTTTCTCATTGTTCTGTTGCCACAGAATCTCAGATAAAATTGAAAATCACATTGACAATACACCAACTAAAATTATACGAGTGGAAGTGAAGTCGGATCAGTCGAAGGATCAGGCAAATGGTACGTATGAACGCATAATAGCTGCGTTACTTAAGCTACGCATTAGATTTAAGAAAAACAACATATGTATGTATGTATATAGATATCTAATTAATTTATGATATTTCTTAAATTGCCTTAAACTGATTATCTTTCACAAATTTTGTTTCTTATTGCCAAATCCCAATGTTTGTTGCCGTTTTGTTTTGTTTTCTATGTTAATTTCCATTAGGTTCACATGGTCGTTAAATCCATTATGCACGTGCTTCCATTTCTCAGATTTTTGTATTATACATATTTTCGATTTCGACAATGTTTTCCACACTATTAAGTTCGACAAAGCACTGCCATTTGCATCTATTTTTTTTACTCATTTCTTTCGACACTATCGGTGGCGTTTACCACACGAGATTGTTGTAAATAAAATAAGTATACCAAAGTTTTATACATTTTGTATTGCATTGTTCCCAATTGTAACCGAATGTCTGTAAATTCTCGTTGCAACAAACACCCAATTTGTCCTTTTGTGCCACTACCGAAACAATCAACTTCAACCTGGCTCATCGTGTCCATTGTGTCGTATCGTTGGTTCCGTTTTTGTAAATACATATGTTTGCCTAACAGCTTCCATATCTGATATTGAACTGCCAATGATCGATAGTAGTGATCAACTGGATCAAGCCCATAATCTAGCGCGTATAGCTGAATATGATGAAACCGATTCTGAACTCACCGACTCAACAGAGAGCTCACATTCGACCAGCCTATCCGAACCTGAAGGTATCTTTTGTAAATGCGTGTGTCTGTGTGTTTGTTTTATAATGTGGAGCTGCACCATTTCTATGTACAATTAGAAGTGTGAATGGTTAAAGAATTAAATGTTTGAACAGGTTTTGTACGAGAGCTGACTCCGTAAGCACTTCTGCAATATAGAAATGGTGTAGCATGTTGGAAAATGTTCGTTTGGTGGTTGAAATTGCTTTTTTATTTACGACAATTTTAAGACATACACTTTTGGACTGTTGCGATTCATATGATTTAGACTTTTGAAAAGCTAAGTCATGCTAAGTTCAGTACAGTTTTATTTTAGCATTTCGTTGACCTATATCCTACTGATAGTTAACCTACGTTTTGTTTGGTATAATTTGGTTGTTTATGCGGAACTCGAAAGAATTATTATTTTACTGTTGCGTTCCACTCTAATTTGTTTATACAAAATTGAATTATATTTTACTTTTTTATTATTAGTTGGAGTGTATTTGAAGTATTGGCCTAACAGTTAACGCATATCTTTAATCAATTACAGATGAAAAATCTAAACAACCGACTGATTCATCCACAGACAACCAACCTGTTGAAGAAGAGGCGCCTTGGCGACGCAATAGTTTGGCACGTGTGCGCACACAAAATGAAAGTCCAACGAAAAATCGTGAGTGTTGCGTTATAAAATTGAAATTTCATACTTTAAAGAAAAATAACGAACGTCTTCACTAAATAACTATTTATTCCTCTTACATCTTTTAGAAGTTCCTGAAAAAGAAGTTAGTAAAACTAACAGCACCACAGAGCCATCAGATGTTATTTTGAGGCGCACACAGAGCTTCGAACACGATGAGAAGTGAGTAAAACGAGCACAAACCTATGTGCCACTAAATTTTAAACTTTTCCACGTGAAATTTGAATTTATGATAATTTGCAAGTTTATTTCTTTTGCCAAATTTATGGAAACATATTTTGCTACCATTTCTGTTTTTGTGTATGTGTTCAATGTCGCCTTTCATGCGTGTTATAATTAAGCTTTTCAACGATGATTTCCGCAGAAATATTGCAATAATTTTTTTTATAAGCACTATTTGCACTGAGCGGCATATTTGATTTTCATATTGGGCCGTATTCTACTTTTCGTACGAATCGAAAATCTTGAAAATTTCCTATCATTTTGTATACAAAAATTTCAAATTTTTGATTCGTACGAAAACCAGAACACGTCTCATTATTTAACATGTACATATCGTTGCTTAGCGAATCGATGACGGCTAATGACTAACTCCAAAGAAATTTTACAGCGCAGACAAAATGCTGCTAATATTCTTTGTCTGTTGTTTAGAGAGTAATTCCCTCGTTATACTGTTAGAAAATATAAATGATTGTATCTATTTTATTTATATATTCGGTCTGATTTCTAAGCAGCAAATAAAGACTGTATATTAGTAGTTTTTGCTGTAAAGTTTCTTTGGAGGTAGCTAGCAGGTTTACACTCTTAAGGCGACGATATGTATGTATCTGTGTTCGTATGGAATAGTAGCTTATGTCGATGGGCTGGCTTTAGTATAAGGCAGCATTCGCAGCATACGATTGCGAATGACTCACTGTCTCATAAAAAAATTCCTTGACGTTTAAAAAATAAAGGGAATGCTGAATTATACTAAATCCAGCCTCCCGACATAAAACTCTCGATCTTCTTTTGATTTTGCCGCAATTATTCAAGTCATATGTATTTCTGAAAATGATATTGTCCATTTACTGGAAGACCTTCGATATTTGAAGAAACACAACTCGGGGGGACCCTAGTAGTTGTCATTGCAATAGCATACATACTCAGAACAGGTTTTCGTTAGTAAAGGTGCATACTATCCCGAAGGGCAAGATACATTTAATAGGCTGTTGTGAAAACGGCCTTAGGAAATAATTTTGGCGCAAAATCTAGTCACTGCTTGACTCACATTTGTATTTGCTAAGCCGCCAAATTTTTATCAACACTTCAGAGTTTTCCTGCACGGTATGTAAGACAACACCGTCTTGGCATATTTTTCAACCTAAATAGCGAGTGGCAAAAATGATTTCATCACTGTATTAATAATAAAATGTGCTCATACACACATATATGATTTCTATTAAAAAAAATGTGTACTCAATCAATGATGATAAGATTGCAAACAATCGAAACGAATAATTGAAACATTTGCTTAGATATCGCTCGCTGCTTATCGGCAATACCTATGAGAGCGGCTGCTGCTTATTTGGCCATGTCACAAATAATTCAAGGTATTAGTTGCAAATGTGCATTTGTGCGGTTCTTAACATTCGTACGTTGGCCAAAATAGGCTCGCTATTTTAATTGTGTCTTTAGAAATAAACTAATTTACGTTGCAACACATATACAAACAACGTGGTAAAATATGTTCGAACTCGTGAAAATTAAAAAAAAATATATATATATATTTTTCGCAATGTTTATTTGTTTTGCCAAAATTACTAATACCAAATTTTATTTGTTTATTGTTTTTTTTGCATACTCACTTTAAATATTCCATCAAACCACAACCACAAACCACCATTACTACTATTCTCACAACCACAACCAACAAACACCATCACCAATCACCATTCAACAACCACAAATCGTCCTGCTAACAATAACAAAATGAAAATCGATGAATGATTTAAATAAAATGGAAACATAAAATCACTGAAAAAAAACATTGGCGCTTTAAATGCATACAAAAAACATCAAAAAATAACCAAATTTCTTACGCTTACGAATTGGAAATGAAATGAATTGGACTTACAAACACATGCAAATGCTTTTGTGGGGAATTTCATTCAAACTAAATCAATGCAGATTCTATCAAAAATATCACGAGCTGCGCGCACGCATAAAAGCCAATTCATGTCCCATACTGCCGGCCACACAACTCAATAGTAACAACAGTAGTAACAGTAATAGCCGCAATAACAATAGCAACAGTAGCAATAGCAATAGCAATAACAACATCAACAATAATAGCAATAACAGTAACAATATAAATAACAGTAAAAGTAACAACACCAATATTATCAATAATCCCACAAGCGCATTAGGCAACGTTTACACGCCCATTCCAAATTATTCGGTACAAAGATCGGCTTCACTCAAAGATCATAGAAATTACAGGTTTGTTAATTTTCTTTAATTTAAATTTTAAAATCAAATTTCAAAAAAAAAAAATCATAATTTTTAAACCATTTCGCTGAGTCATCAATTATTTTGTTTGTTGTTTTATCTTTTTGCTATACTTAATTCATTTTCATCGCTCATCGCTAAATAGTTTGTATGCGACGAAATTTGCTTACTTATAAATCTTATAAATTAATGCTTGCAGTAAATCACTTTTGAGATTTTATATACTTTTAACTTTCTTAAAAGCATTAAACATCGTGTTTTTTATTTTCAACTTTATTTTTTGTACTCTGCCACAGAAGCAATTCGACAAATACGTCGACCACATCAATAACGGCGGCATACACCACCAGCAGCACGCCATCAACAGCTGATTCGACTGCGTCCATAACGACAAGCACCACCACCACCACTTCATCGACAGCTGCAACTACGACACCGATTCGCAGGTGAGTCTTTAATACGAACATCTACTCTGAACACAAAAAAAAATAAATAAATAAATTCGGTACTGAATAAGTTAACTTAGTCACCGTAAACTCCGACTGCGCACTTGGTGGTGACATACCTACATATATTCCCAGACGTTTCTTTTAACCGCAATCATTTATTTATTTTTTACACATCATCTTCTATAATTTCTTTTGAACTTCATAATTTTCCCCCACTTCATAGCACACCTACTAGTTCGGCAAATGCTGCTGACAAAGGTGCCACAAGTGCTGCCAGCACCAGCACTACCAACAATAATAAAAATAATCAAAACAATAATAATAATAAAATCAGCAATACGATCACAAATTCAAACACTGCCAATAATAACAATGATAACGGTAATAATAAGATTGATAATGACCCTAAACAGTCATCGTCATCGTCATCATCAACTTTGTCCGGTCCGTCTACTTCCCCCGATGCAGCTGCGCCAACCACTACTACAAAGCAGAAAATGTCGGCAGGCACAATTTTCAAAAATTTCTTCAAGTAAATATTCACTCTACGAAGTGGAAATTTATTGCGCTGAATTTCTTTTATTGTTGTTTGTTTAACTTTTGTGTTTGCTTCTAATGTTTGCTCTAAATTTTTTGTTTCTAACTGGAATTCTTGGATTCAGGCTGCGTCAGTTGCTTATACTGTTGTATTTATTTGTTGCATATTGCGCGCCATCTTTTAAATGCACTAACTCGACGATTGAAAATTTAAAATTTATTAAATTAATTAATAGTTATTGTTTTTATGTAAATACTAGCCGACCCGGCGATCTTCGTCCCGCCCGTAATTAGATTTTTAATTTAATCGTTTTGGTCCAACATTTTCTCCAACAGTCCACGATTTCCATTGGCAAATTCATCGGCTAAGATTATGGTTTGGTGGTCGTTTGGTGGTCGTTTGCCGCCTTAAATAAACTAACCAAAGTGTTATGTCCATGAAGAATAGTGAATTTGCCCTAAAAACTTTATCTTATAGTTGGTGGCAATTTCAAAATGGATGCGTATCCTTGTCCAACAGAAATACAATATACATACATGAGATGAAATACCTTAAAAGCCAGTTTCACGAAAGCAATTTAAGTGAAAAATTTTTTTTTTTCTGTCAGGTTCTATATTAAATTCAATTAAAAAAATAAATCTTCATTAAATTGCTTTTATTAAACTGGCTTTTAAGGTATTTCGACAGGTAGTGGTTTGAGATTTACCACTGCACAAATCAACCCTGGTATGTCCGAATGAAGCTTTAACGCATAATAATATTGGCAAAACACATCCATTAGGCCAATCGTAATACACGAGAGTTCGATATACTGAATAATGCAACAGGTCGATTTAGTCTGACATTCACGGCAACTTTTCTCACTTGTCGATTTTTAGTAATAACTCGGCCTCAGCATCACCTCACATCTCTTTTTTGCAATTGGACTTCCTTTACCGTTTCCAATACATGTTTTGAATATTCGTCAAATCGGATCATAAAAAAAAGGTTTTTAGTAATAACTCAACTCCAGCGCCAACTGGCGGGTTAAATTGTGAAACTAAACTATCCAGGGACTCACTCAAACACACACACACAACCTTTTTGAAGTCCCTCCAGCCATTTAAGATTTCACTCAAACATACCTACAGAAGAATTATATACACATTCAAAGATAAGGAAAAGTCAGTACGCTTGTACTTTGCCATGCCCTCTTTTCAAAGAGACTACTTTTCTCCATGAGTATGGGATTGATTTCATATATCTCCATACGAAGTTCCAGTACTGTACCATGAACACTTCCAGAGATATACAGTGTGAAAAAATTCGGTTGTATATGAGGTGCCACAACCATTTTCCAATAGCTCCAATTTTTCTCCATGAATATGTGATGGATTTCATATATTTTCGTACCAAGTTCAAAAATTTTACCAGGAACGCTTCCACTACTTACTTTAGTTAGGATTAGACATAGGTTAGCCAAGGATTAGAGACATGAGCCTCTTAAAAGTAATAAGGGGTTTGATATTTTTTTTTATTTTGAGTTGCGTCGTTATTGCAGAGGACCATCGGCATGTGAATTCATATATTTCGATAATGAAATAAATTCGAGCATAAATACGATTTTTAGTTACATATAGTACATATTATTTTTCCTGTTATCAATACATATCTTAAATCTGAGGATAATCGGACCATAAGCCCGATTTTTAGTAATAACTCGACTCCTACGCCACCTGTCGGATTTTTTTTTGCAGTGGTATTGTTTTTCCTAAATACGGGTTTCAGTAATAACTCGACTCCAGTGCCACATAGCGGTTGGTTTAATAGTTACTCTGCTATTCGAAAGGTAGACAAATTCAAGAAACAAATATCATAAAAATCGGTCCAGCCGTTCTTGAGTTATAAATGGTGTAACTAACACGACTTTGTTTTATATATATAGATGAGCAGATAAACTGGATGAAAAATTTGGTCGGTTCGGTTCAGCGATTTGAACGATTTTTGCACCTTTGTATTGGTTCGTCAAAATGCTTTGTTTATTGTTTCTTTGAACTGGGGTTTTAGTTCGGTTCAATGATTTGGGAATTTAAACAAGTTATTTTTAAGCAAAAAACAAAACCGACTTCAATTTTCATATACAAATTTAACAGTATCGTTAATTTCTTCATGATCCATTGATCGGATCTAAACCAAATTAATATGGGACCATCTCTGAGGTACCACCTTTCTTTAGAAAAAAAGAATTAATAGAAATCGGTTAACGTGGTCCATGCGGTAAAATACACAAAAAAATAAATATTCCGACGAATTTATAACCTCCTCCTTTTTTTGAAGTCGATTAAAAAAACTATATATTTGTGTTATTTTTATTCCGGAACAATCTAATATAAAAACATATTTAATTGTCAAACGCTTTACATAGTAAAAAAATTTGCTGATTAGTGGAGAAAATGTGTCCATTAAAAATTGGTCGAAACGAACATTAAACCTTTATAAAAGTAAGTTCGGTTTTTGGTTCGGATCAAACTTTTGTGGAAGAATTTAGTTCGTTAATGGTTCAGTGAAGTTTGCAATTGCCTTCCGAGGGGTGGCCGCTTATAAAAAAAAATCTTTGTGCTTTGATGTTGCCGGGAACAGTAATTTAACCACGGACCTAGAATAAGTGCAACTATATTAAATCAGTAATAGCGGTGGATTAAGCGAAAATAATGTAGGTGAATGTACACTGCTCGGGGTAATGCAGAAACACAAGAAAGATTTACTTGCCGACATTTCGTTGTCGGTTCCCCTAAATTCGTACACATTTTTTATATTCGAAGTCCTATGAATTTTTAAACAGTCTTCTCTGGCGTAACAATGCTGATGCGAGTATACTGGCAATATTTTTTTATTTACCATAAATTTTACCTCTTAAGTTTGCTGCGTTTCTAGGAATTTATGCGCCCGATTTTTGTTTGTTTGAAGTGAGACAGTCTAATTTATGTATATATGTATGTATGTAGACTAAAATGTCAGTGTATTTAATTAACCACATTTTAAACTTACGCATAAATCCAGCAGTTATCGCATTTAACAACTCGAGCGCCTTTTCGAACTCGCGGAAATTCTTCGATTCCAGCGCCAGCCTAAGCGTACCCTTGCATGCCTTATGATTATTGTTCTTTAAAAATAGTTCACTACTTACACCAGCTACATTATATGTATATTTGTATTATACATTATCTATGGTTTATATGTATTTAATGTCACTCTCTTACTCACTTGCAGATCCTTTGTGCCACCGGTGCGTGACGAGGAAAGCGAAACACAACGTAAGGCACACGCTAAGCGCGTACGTGAGACGCGTCGCTCTACACAAGGTGTAACGTTGGACGAAATTAAGAGTGCCGAAGAGTTGGTTAAGAAGAAAAATTCAACCATGAATAACAACAATAACAGCAGCAGCGTAAGTACACAGTTAAAACAAATTCCGAACTAAAAATTGGCA
Source organism: Rhagoletis zephyria (assembly GCF_001687245.7). NCBI lineage: Eukaryota > Metazoa > Arthropoda > Insecta > Diptera > Tephritidae > Rhagoletis > Rhagoletis zephyria. The sequence goes on along the minus strand of NW_016157119.1, from coordinate 459,446 downwards.
CTTGCCGCATACTCGTTAATATCTAAGTGCAAAACAATTAAAAAAAAACAGACTATATATTGTTACTATTTATTGTGCTGTATATGCATACATACTTACTACATACATACATTTGCCATAACGTAGCATTATTTCATCAAAATGGAAAAATGTCAACATGCATAAAAGTTATTGTTATACATATTCACATAAATTTTTTTTCCCAAATATATGTGCGTTTTAATAACTGTATTTGTGTAAAACTTGCAACAGTTAAAAACCAATGCGAAAACTCTCATCTTGTACCACCGTACAACAATGTCCTGCAGGAGTTTGTGTCGCCATCACCAATACCAACACCAACCCCACCACCACTTTCACCATTTCCACAGACGAACAGTCAACCACTGCCACCTTCAATTACCTAGCCCATTTAAAATTTCTATATTTGTATTGTATTTGTCTCTCATAAAAAAAAACATGTTGCACAGGTTACAGTCAATATCAAAAGTAAATACACAAATTTAAGTTGAAAGAAGAAAGTAATTGCTTTGGAAGCGGTGCTGTTATTTGATAATATTTAAAATGAATTTAGGATTTTACATACTTACGTATATATTATATTGTTTGTTGGTTTGGATAATCGATTAATCGTAGTACCAATTTCATCACAACCCAATCAATCCAAGCAACCACCACCAACCAACCAACCAACCAACCAAACAAACAGCCAATGCAATCACCCACAGTCCACATGTACACTTCAATTCTCACTAAACTACGCACTACTTGGATTTGTGACCAACCACCTAGGGGCTTTGGAACTACTATAACTGTTTATATATTGCGGTGTTGATTTTTGTCGGTTATGTATCAATGTATAAAATACTACTATGTACTTTGCAAGGAAGAAGTGTTTACTACTTACTACAGCACATTAGGAACAAAAACAAAATGGAAACTTTATACTTGCATTAAATCTAGACTTAGACTTGCATTAAATCTACATGCATTTTTCCATCAATAATATTGTGCATACATACATACATACATGACCTGTATTGTGGCATTTTGAAGCTTTAAATATGTATGTACTTTTAATGCTGTAATGTATATGGTGCTGTTTGTTTTAGTTTTTGCTAAAACATGCCATTAACCTCATAGCCTGTGTTGCAAAAAGAAGCGAATTGATCTTTTAACAGCGTTTAAAAAGCAAAAAAAACAAAAAATGTTTATCAAAAATGAAAATAAGCTTNAAAAAAAGTTTCCGTACGTCATGCGGACTGCGCCCCTCGTGTCGGTTGGGCGGGAATGGAGGGTAAAAAGCCGTTGGGATTAATTAAAAAAAAAAAAAAAAGTAGCGCAAAGCAAATGCGAAAACGCTTAAATAATGCTCAAAATTTGACAGCAACCGCCATTAGTTCCTTTAATGCAACTGAATATACTTATTTAGGAGCATCTGCACAGGATGATACGCGCCTTTCAAAACTCTACTTCTACTTATATATCTTTACTCTTTAACTTGATTGAATAATTTCTTAGGCAGCACTAGTATTCGTTACGATTGCGTCGTTTTGTATTGCATAGTCGTTCCGTTAGTTTATAAGTATTTTGAAATAAATAGTGAACAAAATATATATTTGTATTTTTTAACTAATTTAGAATGCTTTTATCTAAAAAAAATGTTGTTAAGTAGCACAATGATGTGTTTATAGTATTTATATGCATATGTTATATAATTTTAAAAATATTTGAATATTAAATAGCGTAGTCATCATTAACAAAAGGCCATACATTCATACATACATAATATGCATGAAGTTCTTATAAAAAGATTTAAATGATATATTAAGTTATATTTCAGATTTTCATAATGAAACTCATAATTTTAGCATTAAATTTGAATATTTATATTCAGATAATGTTTGAACGTAGATTTTTAATTTTTATTTTTTCGATTTAAATTATTGGATTTAAATTTTTTCTACAGTTATGCTTTATTTCCATTTGGCATTAAATGGCAAAAATTGTAATGACAATGTTGGGCATAAAAAAATATACGTGTCATTACGTTGAAAAAAATAGTCATTAAATTAATTTCCATATGGCATTTTTTAAATGCCCCCATTTTTTTTGTCATTTTAATGCCTAGTGGAAATTCGCCATTAGTTTCAAACACAAGTTTTTGGCGCTTTTCGGACATACATACATAAGAACAAAAACCTGATTGAAAAAATTGGAAACCAATCGCAAAGGTCTAAAATTATCGAAATTATCAAATCTTCGCGAATTAATCTGTTTTGATGCGAATTTATCTATCTGTGTTCAAAAAATAAAAATCACAAAAAAAGATTAAAGCTGGTCGAGAAAATAACAATCAAAATACAATTAAAATTTAAAGCTTCCAATTAAAAATTTTGTTATTCGAAAATATACCCACAAGGTTTATTTTCTGTCTCTGGATTTATGTATACTCGAAAATTTCGAATTTCCAATATTATCGTTCTAAAGTATTTTATGGGCAATGTAAGAGCGAGCAAACGGCATTCAAAAATTTCGAAAATATTACTTTTTTGTTAATGATGACGTTTTTAATTTTTATATTATCTATACGTAGTAAGTACTTAAATATGTTGTATGACTCTTGTATTATAGTTGTTTAAATGCGCATTCGTTATTATTTTAAGAAATATTCGAAATTGAGATTTCGTTTTCTCGTAAATTGTCGCAAGTATTAAATAGTGTGCTATATATGTATGTAAGTACAGTTATTCACAAATAATTGGAGTGCGATGTTTTCACCAGTTTTTTTTTTATTTGTTTAATGTTCATTTATCACAAATCCAAATTTCAAACCTGGTGCAAATATTATAAATTTTCAACAAATGTTCACCAAGATTTCAAATATTTTAGAAAAATTTTAAAGGGTGAAACCTACTGAAAAATAGGTTAATTCTTGGCAGTTTTTTTGTTAACGCTGTCATGCATTATATTCCAAAAAAAAAAAAAAACAAAAAAAAATTGCCACAAATCGACGGGACTTTTTCGAAAAATTCGGAATAAAAAGTTGGAAATTTTGGTGAATTTTTTTTTTAAGTTTTATAATGTTTGCGCAAGTTTGAAATTTGGATTTGTGGGATTGTTGGTAGGTAATGAGCTATACTTTTAGACTGAAAAAAATCGTTCATTTTATTTTAAAGACCAGCCTATATGTACTTGCCTAGCATCATACTCGGCAGGGAGTGTTTCCAAAATGAGATAAGAGTTTTTGTTTACACCCACTAAATCGCCTCTTTTACTGCATCAATGAATGCAAGGACAGCATATTTGTGAACCTGTACTTTTCCGCATTTTCCTTGATTTCTTCCTTTTGGACCAGAATTTTGTGAGTTATGAGCATAATCCAGTTTTGGAATTATTCGATTAGTTAATTTGACTGAATTCAATAGGGTTAGAGTTAGGAATGTTAATCCCGGGATCCCGGCATTTTTAAGGTCCCAAAAATCCCGGGATTTCGGGATTTGTAATTTGCACTGATGGCAATAATAGAAACTCCTTTTCTTGACCAGTATTGGCTATATTTCTTTTCCTTTATTTAATAATTAATATTTTTTTTATAAATGTCTAGCTCCTTATGAATTTAAACCGCGCGATAGTAAATTTTAAACACAAATATATTCGCGAAACCATGGGCCAAATTTGGTAAAATTACGTTTTTGGTTTTCACTCTGACGTCAGTAATTCAAAAATGATTTAAAACATTCAGAGAAATGTGCTTAGAGGAGAAATATGGGTAACAAATTAATGAGAATCCTGTAGAATTCAAACAGATTCAAGTTTCTGGTGCAGAAGGGCTGGTAAGTATTGAAAATGCCCTTTTAAAATTTTATCCTTGAAATTTCGCAATATTTGTTTTTGAAAAAATTATATTTTAAGGACTTATGTAAACACGATAACATCCTCGATTTCGTCCTTCTAACTTAATCAGGTTAAAAAAAATCCTATTCGTCCTTGTAAATCCAAAAAATTTTAATTTTTTAAATTCTAAAAAAAAAATTCCTCTTACATTTGGTACCAAGGCACATTAAACAGGTAGTATCATCAGAGCAAAAACAACATTTGCGTGTATTTTGTTGTTGCTTCTGGTATCGAAAGTGTCAAAAACTGTTCTGAATTTTTTCTTCTATATCAAAGCGTGCCATGTGAAATACAAAAAATTATAATAAATAATGGAAATTGGAAAAAATAAAAATTGATGCAACTTTCTTTCCTAGTAAATTTGTTTGCTTCTCGAAGCATTGATCCATCCTTTGCAAGGCCCAGTAATCAGCGGTCGTGCTGCCGAGTTGGGCGAACGTTCCAAAAGCTGCTATTCAATCGCTTGTTTTGTATGGAAAAAGGTTTCACATGCAAATGGATTTTAACAATTCAGAATTTTTATGAAAAAAAATTAAAAATATTTGACATTTTCGAGACCAAATAATTTGAAAATAAATCAAATCAGCTGCTCTACTGATACTACCTGTTCAATGTACCTTGTTTGGTACCTATATTTTTATTCTACATTGCATTGAATTTTTTTAATTAATTTTTGGAGTCAATCATATCTTTGAAATTACAGTCATTTAAAAAAATCCTGACGCCAGAGAAAAAATAAGTAAAAACGCCACTTTAAATAAAAAAAGTAGGTTTCAAAGCCATTTATTTATTATTTGTTTTAGGGTAGGGGAGCTTCTCAAACAATATAGAAGCAGTTTTTTTCCATTTAAGTTGTTGAAACGTAATGAATATCTAGATCCCGGGACTCAAGAGAAATATAGTCCCTATGTGAAGCACATTCACTCCCTGCAGCCTAAAGCTTAAAAGCTGACATTTCACTACACAAATTTGTGTATTTACGTATTCGGCAAGATTAGATAGCTTAGAATTAGGTGATTAATGTTTGACCTACTTAATTTTAGAATGAAGTTCAATTTGGTGAAAATTTAGAAGGAAATTTGTTATTGAATGTCGGAGGAAATTGGGCAAAATTTGTGACGGAACAGTTCAATCCTAGTGAAGCTATTCTATACCAAATTTTTCTAAATCCAAGAACCCATAGTCCGGTGCTTTTTAAAATGCTTAATGGTTGAAATCAGTCTAGGTTATTAGTACTCGTAATTTTCAAGAGATCCGGAAATGTGCTTTATATTCTCATCGAAATTCCTTAACGGCATAAAAGAAAGGAAATTTTCGCAAGCCGTAATGGCTTTAAACTGTATCGAAGATAACTTTTACGCACCTAAATATACTACAACTGGTAATCAAACGGCAATTTGAGTTGGTAAAACGAAATCTTTTTTTTTTTTCATTTATTCAATATTTGAACGTTTGCATGGTATGCAACTTTGTATATGCATGGATATTTTTATTTTTATACCGATATTTTGAAGATAACCGCATAGACAAATTCGTAAGAAATTTTTGAATTTTGATACTTTTTGGCGCGCATGCGTTCACAAGATGAAACGAAGCGCGAGAAAAGTGATTTAGTGTTTGATGAAATGCACTTTTTGAATATGTATGAAAATTTTGTTAAAAAATATTTATAGTATACATATATTTAGAAAAGTTATTTTATTTTGTAAATAGAGTATGTTTAAACTTATTTTATAACTCAGAAACTCTGCTACATACAGATGTACATACATATAACTCACCAAACAAGAGAAAAAATTTGTTTTTGTTAAATTTAAAAAAATAATTATTAACAGAACGAAACGCAAGTAGCTACAGCAACAGCAGAAAATCCATCAACATCACAGCAGCAAGAAGTGGAGCCGCTGACGCAACCGCCAATAATAGCGACAGAAACAGAGGCTAGTCCACAATCGCCGCCTCGAACAGACGAAAATGAAGCACCAATCGTTCTCAGCCCCACCACCAATGCCGCAAAATGCGCCCGAGACAAGGAGGATGATGATAAGGAGGCACCAGAGGATGCCGAAAAGGATGAATGCGCTGTGGACAATGATGGCGAAGATGTTTCTGCCTCATTCACAATCGTTGCACCAACCCGAAAGATCGTCACACCAACAGAAGATGCAACGACTGATGAAAACACCGACGATAATGACGAAGAAGTTAGCGCCTCGTACACACTGACCCCGCGACATTCGTTTATCGGCAGCGCAGTGCCCAATGAAGCGGTGGAAACGACGATAGTGGTCACTCCACCGGAGATGACTATCAATGAAAGCGCGGTCGCTGAGGAGGTAACGGTCAGGAAAAAACAAGTTGCGAAAGAAACCGAAAACGATGACGAGAATGCGGAAGAGGACGAGGACGACGATGAAGATGAGAGCAGGGATGACGACGAAGAAGCGAACGAGAATGAAGCCGAGGCTGCAAGCAAACGTGAATCGTTAAAACAGAGCGCTGCAGAAAAAAGTGCAGAAACGCTGCAAGTTGCAGCTGCCGATGTGGAGGCGGAAGATGCCGATGAAGAGCAGAACGAAAACGCAGATGAAGAGGTGCAAGGTGACACGGAGGATGACTCAGATGAAAGTGAAACTATTGAAGTCCACAATTTACAAAATGCAAATGAAAAGACTGAACGCCCTGTGCCGAAACAGATTGAGCCCAGTGAGAATTCCACTACCAAATCCCCCGTCTTAACCACCAGCACAACTTCCAACGAACGTTCCCGCTTAAGCACACTAACACCATTGCCACTAGCAGTGACTACTGTGGGCGCTTCCGCAAGCAAATCCTCAGTGCATCCGACTAGTGCAGTTACTACACCGATTACGCCAACGTCGTCGTCGTCGTCGTCGCCACCGCCACCTACACTCGAAAGCCCTGTGCGCTTGCGTGAAAAACGAATACCCCCCTATGAAACTGACAGCAACAATGCCTTAACGCTTGTCGAGCGGCTGCGTTACGAAGCGAGTAAATATAGTGGGGCTGGTGGTGATGAACTAGTGGCTGTAAGCAAAACACGCTCGCTACCACCAACGTTACAAGGCGGTGGCGTCGGCGGCGGCGGCGGTGGGACTGAAGATGGCGCTGGCGGTGGCATTAACGCTTGCATTGACAATAATGAGCCAGCGCTGGCGCCAACAACAACTTACAGCAAAATATTTGGTGGCAGTCGGCGCAGCTTAGATTCGACTTCACTGCCACTACAAAGCCATGGCAGCCTGGCAACGGAACAAGCGAATATCAGTGCTTTTGGTAGTATTAGTAGTTGTAGTAGTATTAGCGGTACGGCGACAGCAACGTCGGCGGCGTCGGGCAGCCATGCTAGTAGTACGACGGCAGCGGCGTCATCGTTGTCCTCCTCCTCCTCCTCGAATACGATGGCTGAGCGGCGTCCATCTTGGCGTTTGAAATTCGATGCTGGCTGTAAGGTAATACTTCGTACGCGCATGCGTACAACACTTTAGTACAAAAACAAAAAAACAAAAAACCAAAACGAGAATAATAAGTTCAATATATTACGAAACAAACCACCCACCAAATAATAGATCAATCCAAAAAACAAAACGTTCAACTATTTCGAGGGGTTTACAATACGCGTGTCTTCACTCGTTTGTTCGTTCGTTCGTTCGTTGAGTTCAAGTCCGTATACTCGTAGTTGAGACCAAGTACTTGTACAAATGTTTTGTTAGAAAAATATGCCACCTGCAAGCAAACATTTACTAGAAAGCGCAAGCGTAAAGTTGGTGCATACATACTAGCTATTATCTTGTAAGCCCTGCATAGTTTTATGTTGTTAGTAGTGCCTTCACCAACCATCAAAAAAAAAAACAAAAAATCCATTAGCGTTGCCAACACAAAACACAAGGCTTTTACAACTTTCTTTAAACGCATTGAAAACGCAAAAGTTTTCTTTCTGTTTTAAAGACAAACAAACATACAGTCATGTACACAAAAATGTAAACTCTTGAAAATATTTTATTACTGTAAATAACAATTTAAAATTACAAAAAAATAAAAAAAAATAATTTTAAATTGAAGAAATAACACAAATATTGGTTTACGGTCTACTAAAGAATTGAGAAATATATTACATAAATTTAAACTTGCAAAAAAAAAATGTATGTAAGTGAGGGGTGTTTTTATAGAGGTTCGATTATCTGATGAATTTGAAACAATCACAAATTAGTCAGATCTGGACACGATTTTATCAATTTTGTAGTAGTCTGTAAGAATATATTGTTTATAGGCCATAATAACGCTTGGAAATTGTACAAATTTATTTCGAAAATAATGGTTCAGCTCGGGAATGCCCATTTGTGAACTTTGTGTAAGCTTTGAAACTTTATTTATTTTTTATATGTTTTTTGTTATGTGTCGAACTATACATATTTTAAATTAAAATTAATAATTTTCGAATTTTGCACCTATTCTTTTCTCCATGCGTGTATATTTCTAATAAAGTCAAGTGAGTTTGGAATTAGGTAATTATTTCAGTTTAAAGCTCTATACATACACCTCTAGAAGTACACTCCTTACTAAAATAAATCAATATATTAATAAACTGTTTTTGGTAAAAAAAAAATCACTACCTTATCGTACATTAAATCAAAAATTTATATTGAAGCTTAAATTTATGTAAATATTTGTATGCTTACCGTCTTAACATGTGTCTCGAAGCCAAGTCATATGGAAATCATTGCATAGTTTTAGTCACAAATAAGAATGGAAAATGCTCTCGCAATTACCTTGAAAAAAATATATCAACCCTGCTGTGACTCAACTACGCGGTGCTTGATAAGACCGTTAAAATGTTATAATTTATTTTGAAACAGTAATTTAATTTTACTTACTTATATAATATTAATTTTATATACTTATTTATTAATGGATTTTAATTTTATCAAGTAGTTTCTAAATTGAAAATGCCTGCTTTTTATTTACTCCTCTACTGTAATTGGAAGTAGTAGTTTGTATGGTAAACTTATGTCGCCGCCCAGCAATGTCTATCACCACTCTACTCATACTTTCTTTTTGTCTTCCTATCGCTGTTGCTACTACTAATTGTTGCTTTATTTGTATTTATATACTAAATGTATATATTATTAGTGTATATAATTGTTTTTTTTTTTTTTTTTAAATTATTTATTAACAATGCCTAAAATTATTCACATCTCGTACATCAACCTTAACCTGTGTCTCCTACTAAGCGTCTATACCCACCCTAAATTATGCTGTTATGTATTAAATGTAATTTTTTTTTTGTATTCTTAGATGTGCACTATATTTATGTATATGTACATATGTACACTCATATGTATGTATTCATCTTCGATCTCTAAATTTCCATTTAAAAACTGCAGCTTTTGCCGACACTCACTGCTATCACATGTACATCTATGCGTTTCCATCTGTGCCTAAAACTCGCATTTGAAATTGCTTTAAATACTAACAGGAGTGCCTTAATTTTAACAGGGCTTGAACTAGCAAGCTTTACTAAGCTTTTTTCGAAGCGTTGAAACAGGCAAAAATACAATAAAGGACAATTTTTATTCTCCTTTAACAATAATAGGTTTTATCTTACTTTACTTACGTTCCGAAAGTGTCCATTTTGGAATTCAGTTAGGCAGAAAATTAAAATTTTTTGTTATAAAATTAAAGACATTCGTAAGGGTAGTATTAGTAAGTGTCACTAATGATAAATAAAAAAAAATGTTTTCTTACTACATTGGGTTAGATTTAAGTGGCGGTTAGCATTCAATGTAGGACTAGTCTCCATGATGGCCTGATGTACAAAAAAAAAAAAAAACAAAAATAAGGTAAAATTGTACCTCTTTACGGCAGAGCAATGATAGAAATAGCACTCCATGCTTTCACTTTTTTCTCATCACGGCAACCGCGTCCGAACTCCTTAGCCAGCAAGCCCTTTCTACTTGCGTGTCTTCCCATTAAGCGTTGTCCGGCTTTAATTTAGTCGGATGCATACATATATGCAAATCCATAGCTGCGCTATCCACTATTTCGCGAAACATTTTTTTAAATTTATTTCACTGAATAGATTTTAGCTCAAAAATAATTTAATTATTTTTTTTCACTTGTTAACAAATTTGTTTAAAATCCTCGCGTGTTTTTTAAATACAAGTTCCTTGAATTTACTTTATAGATATATCGGTCAAGTCGGCTATAGACATATTGAAAATTAACCATTTTACATACATTTGAATACGCCTCATAAAGTACTATTTGGCATTTCCGGATAATGTATTTATTTTATGGCCGTGCATTAAATAAGTTTCGTCCCGCCAAACAGTGGTCCAATTTAGCTTGACTCTCGTGCGTATATATTTTATAGTACGTACATATGTAGGTCTGAAATTTCTGCGTATAGAACGAGCTGCTTATTGGCAAATGGTGACACTACTTATTGGTCCGAAATTTCTTTTGTATGGAAACTAATGCTCATTAACTCAAATAAACAAATAAAGAGGTTATGGTTAAAAAAAAAACACGACAAACTGTAATTGCAAACTGAAAGGCAAATTCAGTTTATAAAGTAGAAAAATACACCTCCCGCAAACCTGTATGTAGATTGCCATATTTCTCTTAAAATGTTTTGCGTTTTTGTGTGCACCCATTTACCAACCAACGTAGAACGTTTACCACCCTTTTGAAGTACTCGATTACTTAATGTACCTACACCTCTATTAACGTGCGGTTCCGAACTCTTCTCACACAATCAAGATACATTTTGCCTAAGTAGCCTAATAATTGCATAGATTTTAAATTTAAAGTAATAACACCCGCCCATAACCTATTGTTAATTAAAAATATTTTGATAATCCTAAATTTAGTTCAAATTGGAAGATGCATCGAGTGGGAATACATTTCCGCCAAATAACAGCACCATTATACCGAGTGCGCCAGCTGTTATTGCCGCCGCCAATCTATCGTCAACCATATCACAACGTCGTATCAATAGCAATTCATGTAAGTCGCTACTCATATTCGTTTGTGTCCTCGATATAAATATGTACATATATATCGTTGAATAACATACAATTCACACATTTTTAATTACAGTGAATTCCTCGAATCAATCGCTGAATTCAATTGGACGACCCGTTTCTGCACCGGTTAATGCCAGCACATCCTCCACTTTGCTCAGCAACGATGCTCAGAGCGAAGGTGTTGGCATTTACGGTCGAAGACTCACTTCCGGAAATGCAAATACTTACAGTAGCAGCGGCAGCAGCACTGCTACTGCAACGGCGGCGGCGACCACATCCACAACCACAGCCAACGTTACGGCTTCTACGGCTACTGTGGCGTCTAAAGCCAATGAGGATAAAGGTATTTACATATATCATCAATATTTTAATTCGTTATTTTATATTTGTTTGGTCTGTATTTATTAAATATGCTTTCCATTTTTACCCACATTTAGATAACGACAAAGAAAACGATAATCGCAATTTGGCTGCATCTGCTATACAGCGAAGAAGAAAACCAAAACGAAGATCCACCGGCGTTGTACATATCGATATGGATGTAAGTACATCATTTAGAGATTTTGACGCTAACAAAAGCTGTATAGTTAGTAAGAAGACTAGCAACAAGTTTTTAATGGTTTTTGTCGGCCAAATCAAAATCTAACCTAAAAAGTATTGAGCTGAATTTTGCTTTTTAGCAATTTCAGATTGAAAACTGTAAGAATACATAATTCTCGAACATTCGGCTTCTGACATTGTTGTTGTTGTTGTAACAGCATACAAATTTCCCCAAAAGTTGTTGGGGATAATGCTGGAGTCACAGTCCTGAGCCAGATATAAATCGGGGTCGTTCCGGTTACGTAGACCCAACTGTAGCGGGCATTCCGACATGAGATTGAGAGCTTTTTATTCCAAATTTTGCAAAAATAATGGAGAGCGAGAGCTATTCCATTTTGGAAAGGTCAACTCTTAATCCGTTCCGCCATTTCCACTTTGAAATGATACCCAAAAGCAAACAATGTAGACCTACACATATTTTAACTTCTTTCCTTAGTTGATTTTAATAAGCCATTTACAAGGAATAGCCAACATTTCAAAGAAAAAAACACGGATAAGTAACATGGATTTCGCCAAGGAGAAATGCTTAGTTACTGTTATAAAAAAGTTGTCTGTTATAGGGTTTCTGCGAAGGAAACTACTTTTTCTTTCACTTCTGAAAAATTCATAAAAAGCCTGGAAGCACTTTTTAAGACCACGTGCAATTAAGTTACTGTACTTGTGAAGAACGTGTGCGATATTTCGTGCATTATTTACTCAATTACTTAAATTCTAAATGCTAATTCATATCATCGTTGATTTAGGCAGTTTCCGTTTTTCAGCAACACCAAGTTAGAAAAAAAAGTGCATGAATACCAGTATTAAAAATACCCTAAAAAGTTATTCGTGCCTGCAAATATCTTACATCAAATTTCAGCGCTAAATCAAGTTAATGTAAACACGTTGTAAAATTATGTCAAAATTGAAAGATAGTACGTGAATTCCTAAAATACCATTTGTGGCATACAAACGTTTAAAATGCATACACGATTTGCAAAAATAGATATTTGAAAGCGCAATAAATTTTGCAAGTGCTAGTGTCTGTAGCTATTATAATTTATTGTAAATTTTAATTTCGAAAATTCATTGGGCGTCAGTTATACTATTTACGTATATACTTATATGCATACATTGACACGCGCCTGACTTTGATTAATTAGCTGTAATTTATGAATTTATGGGCATGTTGCAAATATTTTTCAAACTATAAATTTAAATTTTCTTTCTTTTCTGCTTTTACAGGATCTCGATCCAGAACGACAAGATTCGGCCAACGATACGGAAGAGAAAGATAAGGATAAAGAGGTGAGTGCTGCACTTTAATAAATGTATTCTTATATATATTGTATATTAAAAGATACATAGAGATATACTACTGCGTGATGGTAGTATATAAATATTAGTAATAACAGCAACAACAACTATAGAAATAATCATCAACTCAAATTTTTATGAATCTAAAATTAGATAAAAAATTGCGATTCTTATACAAAAAGTAATGATGCAGTAAGTGTAAATTTTAAAGGTCTATATTTACGTACATAAATAAATTTATATCTATTGAATTTGGGGCGAAAAATTTAAAGTTTGAAAATATGTCAACAGTAGAAATATAATTTTTTAGTATGTGTCAGCAGTTGTTTCATTAGAATTTTGATGCAATTTTTTAAGTTTATATTAGGTTTGTTCCACACGAGCCCACGGGATCCCGCGAGTGCCCAAAACAGCCCAGAAAGCGTTCCTCATGCTAGAAAAATGGGTAATATAGAGCAAATACGTTCCACTTTTGGATCGCAAATGTCTTCTTCTTCTTCGAGTCCGAAACAGCCCGGACTTTTTTTACTAGCAGAAATGTGCAAATTCAAATTGCCATAACAGCTGTTGTTTGTTTACATCTGAAAGCAAATTTTATAAAACACAAAATGGAAATTACCACTAAAGTTAAAAAAAAAATGTTGGTATTTGCTAATTTTATTCGCCATTTAAGATAAATACGCATAAAATCCGTTTTTAGAGCTGATTCGTTGATTCCGGGCACGAAATGTGGTTTTTTGCGTTCCTCTCGCTCTGGGCACTTTTAGCACATTTTGACAAATTTTTTACTTATTTTTACTCTCTAATTGCCGAAACAGCGCGGAAAGCTTGTGGAACAAAGCTATTATTTTCCCCTATAGAATGATTTATTGAAAAGGGGTGTACCACCACAATATCCCCAAAATCAAAATCTTCAAATTTTTAAAAGAATTTAACCGTGTAAAAGCAAATAGAAAATACAAAAGATAATGAACAAGAATTGTTTTCAAGTACTTGAATCGTGTAAATCGGGTGTATGTACCTACGAATTAGAACAATACGATCGGTAATAACATTTATTCAAAAATTTGGGGATTTTGTGACACTGTCACCAAACAAATTTGGGGATTTCGTGTTTAGGGATTTTATTTTTGGGATAATGTATTTGGGGATTTTTTTTTTAAACTGGGGATTTTGTGTTTGGGGATTTTGTTTTCGGCGATTTCGTGGCTCTCCCATTGCAAATAACATCTGAACAATATGACAAATTTGTAAAAGTAGTGTGGATTAGTTACCGCCAAATGCTTTATAAATATCATTGCCAATATAATACCAAAATTTCTGTGTTGCTTAATGCTCGAGATCGATTCTCCAAACTTAGAAGAACTGAACAGGGCGTTTGCCCGGTATTTTAAAGTGAATGGTTATTCAAACTTTATTCACTTCACAGAACCGGACCCTTTTCTCTATGAAATCAACAAAAACCTTTTTTAACCACCTGCACGAAGGAGGTCGAAATGAGTTTGGGCAAACGGGTCGATGAAATAATAATTCTGACCGTAAATAATCTGAAAACTTACAACTTGCTCTTCCTCTCTGTACACACAACGTCAATCGGCAACAAAATAAAGTCCTAAAACTGTTCACCGACAGCACTTGGGGGGGTAAAGCAAAGAAACTTACAAGGCGTTTGCGCGGCCAATTCTAAACTATACAACGCCTGTGTGCCCATCAGGGTTTAATAGGACGCAATGGGCGAAACTTCACATTGTCAGAACGCCACATTACCTTCTGATGTCGCCTGAGCATCTTTTACACCGCGAGGCCCAAAAGCATAACATCATGCTGGGCAAGCGATACCGTAGTAACCACCCATGGCGCATTAGAAAAAAAAACTAGGTTCTGTCAATGCTAGCTAGCCATAAACAGGCCTTAAACAGGATCAATCGAAAATCGATTAATACGTTCGTCAACTCTCGCCTCTAAAAGCCGCCATCAAAGACCAAGCAACTACTTGTATCGTACATGAAGAGTTCGAGTAAAAAAAACCGGTTAGAAAGACACTTATCTTCGACATTTTCGAGTTAAGGCTTATTTTGTAGAAAATAAAAATTTCAAAAGATGTACATATGTGTCTATGATGACGGCAATCCATGAGTTTGCAAAATTGTCTGGTTTGGTGTTTTCAAAATATTTGTGTAGGAAATGAAACACTTTCTGGGATCAATTTTAAAGTGATTTATGATAATTTTCTTCCTTCATTTTATATACCTTTCAATTGTAATAAAAAAAAAATCCTAAAAGAAATTGATCATTAAGAGCGAAATTTATTTTAATTAGTTCCCACACAGTAATTACAAGAAAAATTCAACACTTTGCACACGCGTACATATACCCAGCCATACATGCACAAATGTAAATTTACTGTGTTAAATGTGTTTAAAAGGAAAAAGTAATTTCCCTAGGTAATTACGTTGCACTGGCGTCGTAATTTCCCAACTGCAGCCATTCGCAATTGTGGCTGCTGCGTAGGATGCGGAACTCAATAAGCATTGGCACTAGATATGTATCTACTTATATGCATATATGTGTATATACATAAGTGTATGTAAATATGTATTAAGTGCAATGCAAAAAAAAAATCCCATTGGTAAATTTGCGCTTTAGCCAATTCATGGCATGGCATTTTTTGTTGATCAGTCGGCGAGGCGGGATGCGACGCACATTCCGCGAGCACCACCATTGTTTTGTTTGTCTGTCCATCAATCGACTGTCTCACGCAACTGTTTAGCTTTAATTACCTGTTGTTGAACGGCTGCAATGACCCACTTGCTTATACGCAGATTTGGCTTAGTTAATCTGCTGATACTCGTATAATTTGGTATTTATGTATGTTTGTATAGATCTATATATGTATGTATGTGTGCTTGCAGTCTGCATGGCCTACTTATTATTATTTATTTTCACTTAAGTTTTCTCTGTGAGGTGTCAAAACGTACAAATTTCTAAGATTACCGTCGCGTCTAGCCGATATTTTGTATCGCAATCAAGCATTTGAAATTCTGTATTTACATAAGTACATATGAACATAATATATGTGTGCATTTGAGTGGCGCTATATATATATATATATGCTTCTTATATAGTTTCTACATATACATATCTCTCGGTGTGCTTTCTTACGACGCGCCATTCTGTCTACAGTCGATGACACATTCACTTGTCAAATTATGTGCACAATTTCAAGTAAAATATTTTCTTTTTATTGACATTGAATGTATTTCTAAGCCGATTGCTTATTAAACATTAAAACATTAACCAATTAATTTCAAATCCACCTCATGGTTGAGGTCAGCGGTATTAGAGCGCAAATTGTCGGCAATAATTTTAAGCGAGGCAACAATTTGTGTTTCCACTTGTTGCTGTCAGAGCTCTATCTTTTTTTTTGCACAAGCTTTTTTTCGATTGAAATTGCTGATTTTCGTAAATATTATGCATATAAATATACTCGACTACTTAAAATTTCCCCCAAAAATAATAGAATACAAATTTGTCAAACTCAATATATATTTAAAACTCTTAGTGTTTCTTAATCCCCACAAAGCGATTATATTGTATAATTGTTGCTAAAGTTGCATTATGTATGTATTTCTTTGTTGCGTTCGTATGAATGTTTGCCTTAAAATTAGTCAACATTTAAACATTAACATATTTCACACCTCATCAAACAATAGCAACTGTTTAACGAAGCGTCTATATGCCGTATGATTGACGATGTCAAGTGCGATTATGTATTGTATGAATCTTTGTACATATGTATGTACATTTTGTATGTATTTAGTCAATGTAGTTAGTTATGTGTTTGCCACATTAAGCACAACTGAATCATCAAGTACAACTAACTAAAGCTATTAATGGAAATGGCTAAAGAAATTCACTTAAAATTTCATACATCTTTTGCATCTGCTGTACATTTATTTGGCACATTCTCGTAATGTAGTATGTACATATGGTTGGGCAAATAAATGTTTATATTATTTTCTTTCACTCCCATATAAATAATAATCTAGGTATAAAGTCTGTATGTTTATACAAATGTTGCAACGTAAAAGCCAAAATGAATTTTTCTTTTGCGCCTTTTATTAATTTTTAAGTAATGCAAGGTTAGTTGCTTAAATTTAATAGCGCCATAAGTTTTGTTCCAATATAGAGAAAAAATATTTTTTTTAAACTTAAAAGATTGTGTGCTATGAATAGTTTATATCCGTAAAGCTTATGAGAAATGGAAAAACACATTAAACTGAGTTTTTCGGAAGAGAAGTGTTCATAATTTTGACAGCTAAAACTCATTCTAACACTTCCTGAATCGCAAAATGAAGAATGCACACAATTTGCAGTGTACACGTGAAAACTCACAGTTACAGAATTCAGCCCCTGGAAACTGTTAAACAGCTTTCGCTAAAAACGAAAAATTTTGATTTAATTTTTCAACCACCAAAACGGGTTTAGCGCGAAACTCCACTATTACACCACTAGAAAATAACGACACTTTCCGTTGTTTGTCTGCTTTTTCTTTTTGTCAATTAATCAAACCTCGTCAGTAACCCTAGCTATCTCCGCAAAGGTATTGTTAGATGAAATTATGCGAGAATTAATTAAGTGCAGCATTCTGATTTGTGATTCCAACTAGCGCACACTGCTAGGCAACCTATGGACCTATGAACTATGGATGGTAGGTCTTATTCGGCCCACCCTGGATATCAAAATGCCCAGAATGAAAAGAGAGAAGCCGATTATAACAGATCTGTCTGTCCGTCTGGTCTGTCCGTGTAAACGATAACTCGAACAAAAATTAAAAATCTCAACGAAATTTGGCGTATAGGTTACCCTTTATTATACGGCAACCATGCGCACTTCCCATATAACGGTGTTTTCGAAAAATGCTAGAATTACGAAACTACGGAAACTACGGCCCACTTATGAAAAATTTCAGTATCCCAGTGCACTGCACTGCAGTGGCCGTTTCACCAAGCCCCACCAAACATTGCTTAGGGTACGTTCACACAGTAAGCCGAGCGTCGCCGAGCGAAGGAAAGCTTTTGGTATTCACACTGAACGAAGCGGAGCGGATCTTTTTGTATGGAATCGACCGTAAAGATATCACAAAAGTTACCTTCAATGAAAAGCGGCAAAAATATTTTTTCAATTTGCTGCAATTGCTTTCTCTAAAAATACATTTTTACTTATCCAGATGTTTTGTTCGCATCAGCGTCAAGAGGCTGAAAAATCAAAAAGAAATTTTAAAATTAAAAAAATGCTTTGCTTTCAACTGCCTAAAGGTTCTGAAAAAGCTCGCTGTATGCACACTTTCATGTAGCTATATTAATTTCAAAGCTTCGCTTCGGTCTGAACCGCTTCGTTTTGCTCGACCCGCTTCGCTTTGCTCGACCCCTTTTCCTCTGTGAATGTATCCTTAGAGTGAAACTAAGACATCTGCTGCTTATCACGTAGTTTTGAGAAACCTTATAGTAAGTTGGGTTTCGCCCGAACGTAAACTTCTCTTCTTGTTTTTGTTCGACTTTCTTAAATTAGATTCAGATCTAATGCAAAAAACTAGTGACCAGAATATTTGTTTGAGTTTTTCAAAACAAACTTGTAGCTTTTTTCTTCCAAATCAAAACCTCATTTCCTCGATATTTTGTTGCATTTCTACATAACATGTTGTTGGTTGACATATAAACTATTCGTTCATTGAACTTTTGACCATTTTCGAAAGACATCGTTTAGACCCCTAAAACACATTTTGTACGATTAAAAATAGAAAGTATTTAAAATTCATGTATGTATGTTTATACATATATATGTATATGTGGTTTGTTGTAGCACTCGAAACGGTCGGCCTACTCCTCACCATAAAGTTGGGTGTGTTTGCTCTTTTGCAGTGGAGTACTGGGGACTGCTGTCTCGTGATGCCGCATGTTGACACACAAGCAGGGCGGCAAACACACGCCCGCCACGCAATATCTAATAGGCTATTAGTACATATAACAACAAAAAAAAAAAGTCACGCTGTTTTAGTCGTAGCACATTTGGCCTGGCCAAGAAACAGTCTCGAAACACTGTGTGGCTATAAATAGTAGAACTGAAATACGCACACTCTTTTTGACTATTTTTTTTGTTTTTATTCCTTTAAAAGTTGAAGCGTTCCTTAAATGAAATGCCACGCTGTAGAGGCTTATTATTTATGGTAAACGCATATACTTTTAAAAAGTAATTAGAAGCGCAATGAAATATGCCACCTGGTTATCGATAGTATTCCGTTTGGCGCAAAATTAAATTTATTTCAAGATCAGTTAGTAATTTTTATAAAAGCATCTTTGAAATACGGGCCGATAGAGCTAAGTTGAATTCCCATTTCATTACCAACTGACACCCAACATACAATCGTATATGCAGGTGTACGTACATTAGAGTGAATCACTCTTCATAAAAAAAATTCGGTTATTTTTTCCATCGGAAATATAAAATTTATTATATTTTAAGACCTGCGCCAAATTATTTCGGACAAATATTAAGATTTACGTAAGCTGGATCGATAAGCTTTAAAAATCTATTTTTTTTATAAATAAAATTAGTTATTAAATTTTTTTTCTAAAAAATCGCCTCAGATGATAGAAGAGTTTAAAATCGGTCTAGCTCACGTAAATCTTAAGTTTTCCGAAATATTTTGAGATAAAATTTATATTTTCGATTTTATAGTACCGAGTTTTTTTTGTTAGGAGTGTGATGCATTTTTTATTCCGGAGGAAAACCGCAACTTTTTTTTTGTTTGGTGATGCACCCTAATGTATGTACTTATATACATATATACATAAATATACAGGTATTGTCGTCGAAAATGTTGCTTTAAATTCACTGGCTTGCTCACATCTTGAACTACTAACGAAATTATAATTAAAAATAAATTTCGTGGCAGGAAAAGTCAGGTAAAAAACGCTTGTCCATTGTTTTGACGTCGGCACAATTTTTTTTTTGCATATTTTTTAATTTGAAGGTAATTGCTTCTGTCTATTTTGTCTAGAAGACTTTCCCCATTTTGAATTTATGGCCAACTCGTTTCTATTTTAGGTGAATATAATTTCATCATCATCTAAATTTACGATCAGATATATGTAAGCCCCAAATAGAAAGAAGCTTAAAAATGCAATTATTCAAACTCATAAAAATGTAGTTAATAGAATTTGTTCTTCTCGTTTGGCGCTGAAACGGCGTAGGCCAAAAAAGCAACCAATTGAAAATGCCAAGTGAAGTCAAGTTCTTCTCCATTAGGTCTTTCCATCACATAGAAGGGTTTTCTCTTCCTCTGCTACTGCGGGATCCACGTTGAAAACTTTCAGCCGCCTCCTCGGTTGTTGGCATTGTCCATGCTTTTTCGCCATATACCAGCACGAGCATGTTGAGTGACCTACATATAGAGTGTGTGTGTTTTTTTTTGTACGTCTGTCCAAAGTAGAAATTTTTGGCAAAAGGGATTCTTCGTTGGATTTCGAGGTTGACATTTTATTGGTGTTAATGCTGGTATCCAAATAAACAAAGTCTTTTTTTTTCGAAATTATGACAGACAACTATGACGTGAGTGCCGAGCTGCGAATGCGCTGACTGTTTGATGACAGGAGATATTTCGCCTTTCCTTCCATATCCAATTTGTAAAAGGCGGTACAAAAGGTGCTGTTGACGCCGATGATGTCGATACCATCGGCAATCAACTTTTATGGGCTCTTTTTAGCATTTTATTAAAGGTGTCTCACAATAGAGAGTCGCCCTGTCTGAAACACCGTTTGGTATCTCCTTGACTCACGGAGATTGCTTAACGTAATTTTATACAGCCGTATTAGTTTCGTGGAGAATTAAGACTTCGCGTCATAAAGAAACTTCCTTTCACGCTGTCGAAAGGCTCTTTGAAATCCACAAATATCTAGCGTATGTCGATCCTGTTCTCGCGGGTCTTTCCCATCCACTGGGAGATCGGATTCATCTTCTTTACTAAGTTTTGAGTGGTGCTACCATTTAAGAGGTTGGAAAAGTTTTCCTCCATAATTTAAGTTATGGTTGTTCTTGGTGTTGAAAGCTTCCGTAAGTCGCCTAACTCTCTGATAAAATTGTCGGCCGTTTTTCCTAACGGCCAACATTTCAAGCTTTTCGCACTCACGCATTTCGGTCTCTCTCTTTTTATTGCGGCAAATACGTCTCGCTTCCCTTTCAGTTCATTATATCGATCCAACAAAGTTCTCGTTGCGCCCAATCGCAGTTCGCATCTTTTTTCTCTATAGCTTTGTGATTGCTTTCTCATCGTACCGATTGTTCTTTCGGGCTCTCTGTGGTTCCACTCCTCGCATAAGTCCTTCCGTTGCTGGACGGAAATTTTTCTGCTGATCTGAATCAGTGTTTGGTCGGCGGAGTGTACGCATATCCAAAACACTGGAAGTGTTCTTTCCTTCTATCACAACATGAGGATCGATTAGTTTCTCAAAGATCTCGCTTTGATGCGGATTATGGCGATACGCTTGTCCACTGGGTTTGAACGACAGTACTCTGCGACGGTGTCTCTCTCCCAACCACAAAGCCCCATCTATCGCATTTTTTGGATAGCGGTGATTTCAGCCTTTGTCTTCTCAAGGACATCAACCAGCCAAGCAGAGGTATCTTCCTCATTAAGTTTAAGTTTACAGTGAAAATGAAAAAGATCGGGTCACTATAACCTATAGCTTGTTGAGATATAAGGTTTTATTTTAAAACTGCTTCATTTAGATAGCTAAAACCGAGAAATTCCGTGAACTATTTATTAATCAGACATGCAGGAGTGTACAAATTCGAAACTGCGATCATCCATAGCCATTTAAATTTTCTTTATCGTTTTTTCTTATTTCTTTTCCTCGTGCAAGAAAATTACTTTCAATTTACTAAATACACATATATGCATATATATATATATATATATATATATATATGGGGCATTCCATGTCAAATCGACCAATGGTTGGAATCAACCATTTTTGGTTTGGATGAATTTTGATCAGAACTCTTCTTTTATCGTGTAACGAAGTTCTGCCAAAGGAATGACATTTTTTTTCGAGTTTCAAAATTTCACGATTTCCCGGATTTTGCAAGCTTATTTTTTTAATATCTCAAAAACGATTATAGTTACAAAAGTGGTTCTGGTCCCTTTAAAGGTGATATTTGCGACTATATAAAAAAATGTATTTAAAAAAATCTAAAAATAAAAATTTCGTAAAAACAAAAATTCGTATAAATCTTTTACTCTTAACAAAATTTTCAGTGTTTTTTTTCAAATATGAATTTTTTGATTTGTAAAAAGAAAAATTATACTGCAAACTCTTAATTAAAAATAAATTTGAATTAAATAAAAAATTATTAAAATATCTACTCTACTTAGAGTTTGTAATTTTTTTTTTTTGTTCAAAAATTCAATCTTTAAGAACACTTTCAGCATCTCTTAAGATCTGTCGCAAGTATTGTAAAAAAAAAATGTCAAAAATGTTTATAAGTTTTTGCTTTTAATGTTAAAATTCTTAAATTTTTTTTTATTTTTGAATCATTTTGTTTTAAATTTTTCTTTAAAGCTCTAAATATCACCAAAGAGACCAGAACAATTTTTGGAACTTAATAGTTTTTTAGATAGGTGTTAAAAAAATAAACTTGCAAAATCCCGATAATAATGAAATTTAGAATTTTTCAAACTTTGCATTTTTTTCGTTTCACAGAACTTTGTTATATGAAAAAAGAAAAGTTCTGACCAAAACTCGTCCATAAGAAAAATGTTTGATTCCAACCATTGGTCGATTTCACATGGATTTCCCCAATTCACTTTTCTGTTTATGTCTTTTATTTTAAGCTAAAGTAAATTGAGGAAGAACAACAAAAAAAAAAATATTCAAACACTTTCTTTTACGGTCAATGTGCCGCGCGCGTTCCTATTTGTACATGCTACATGAATTTTCCGCATTTGCGGCATTTTCAATTTACATACAGGCCATGCAGCTGTACACACACCACCAACCGTCCAAAAAGCAGCGGTGGCAATATATATTGCGACGCTTACATTGATGCTAATGTAGGATGCGCCCGTGATCACAAGCTTTCATTCGCTGTTTGGGAAAGCTACATCTCTCTGCTCTCTCGCTCTCTCTTCTCTCTCTCTTTCATTATCGAACGCTTTTCCCGTATCGCTGCTGTTGCGCTCATTTTCCTTAGCATTGTGGGTGCTTGTGGGGCGCTCTGAGCAAGTATTTCGGCAAATGAATCTGAAAACTTAAAAATAAAAGATTTGAAAAATATCGCTTTAACATTTAATTTCAAATAAAGTGCTACGTTATGATTTCAAGAATTTAGTTTCATTTTAGACGTTTAGAAGTTCGCTTGTCGAAGCAATCACTAGTACAAAGAATCAAATTTATTCGCTCGTAGAAGAAAATTAAATAAAAAAAAAATCTAAATATTGCAATTCTCAAGAATATAAATTTTGGTTTGTTAAGCGTTTTTTTTTGTTTTTGCGATTGCCTATTGCATTTTTTTTATAAATCGAATGTAATAAAAAACGATTTTGTGGTCTCGCAGAAATTCGAGATAACATGTGATCGTATTGGATGTTGGATGATCTACATATTATAAATTTACATGAAAATTCTTTTGTGGTTTTGGGCAGAAGTTATTAAAAATATCAACAATAATATCGGCTGACAAGGCGCACAATGCAACGCAGCTGCTGCAAGTAACTCGTACAACTTTGCTGGATAGAATTTCGTTGCGTGTTTTGTTTTAACCGCGATTTTTTGAACTTTGTATTTATTTCGTTTTTTTTTTATTTTTCTTTTGTGTGTTTTCTTTATTCAAATCCATCAGCTCTTACGCGTGCACTTCTCTGCCCTCTCTCCCCACTGACGCCATAAGCATGTCACAGTCGATGACAGTTGAAATATTTATAACCCCCAAAGTGTATTACTTTGCTTGCTTGCTTGCGGTGTATGTCAGTTTGTTGTTTACAGGTATTTGTAAATGCCTTTTTTTGGTGTTGGTCTCTCGAGACGACCGCGGCAGCATAGCAGCGCATCTATGTGCTAACTACTATAATTTTGCTACCATTTTTGTACATTTTTGGATTTTTTACAAATAGCTTAATTGCAAGTCGCTCAAACGGCGCTGGGGAGATAAACAAACTGACTGACATTCGCACTGACGGACAAACGTTTGAGGCCATAAATGAAGACTTGAAAAATTATTTGCCATTTTTTTTTATTACTCGTTCTTTTTTGCACTCAATTTTTTTGTTTTTGTTGTTGTATCTTCAATTTGAATTTACTTGCCGCAAAATGATGTCATTTCGTTGCTTCTGAAAAGTTTTAGTTAGAATTTAGCTTTTGTTGGGGCAACAATTCGTGCTGTGTTTTATAAAAACAAAAATAAGTAAAGTATTCAGAACGTCTAAAATTTGTTTAACACAAATTTTCAGTGTTGCACTCACCGGCTTTTCTTTGCGCGTTGACGAATGTCGTAGCGTGTTGCGTCTTTTTTCGGTTAAATTGTTGTGGTTTTTTTTTCATTATTTCGCAGCTGACACGATTTGAAAGTGTGACGAAATAAATTATTTTTAAACACCGGGAAAGCTTAGCAGCTGGCATTGCGTTTGTGTTGAGAAAATTCACGTTCATCTAATAAAATGTTGCATTAAGGTGCAGAAATCATCTTAGAATTAGTGCGCGCAGCTGTTTTCAAAACATTTTTTTTTTTTTTTTGTTTTAACAAAATTTCGTAATTGCGGTCGTGTGCTGGCGCTCCATAAAAAAAGACATAAAAGTTGTATAGGTTTTTATATTCCGCGCGTTTATTAAGTAGGTTTATTGCGTAGACATTTTTAATTGTGAAGAAAGTGTGATTTACTTGAAACGAAGTGGTTCGTTTTTTTTCAAATGTTTGTATTATTTTTTTTTTAGTTTTTGGTATATATTTTTAGGAATTTGGGTGTGTTATTTTATTTGCTAATAACCCCAAAAGCAACGAATCATTATGTCGTTTGACGCAGAAACCAGTGAACAATTAAAAAAACTGCGTTGGTGCAACAAAAAATTATTTGTTTTCATGAAATTACAAAATTATAAATAAATTGCTTTGTTAACAGAGCAGTTTTTTTAGTTTTCTGAAATTATCGATTCAATTATGAGTCTTGTAAGCTGCAGGGTTTTTAAATTCTGTAAATTTGGAACGAATTGATGTCATTCCTTGATAAATTTGGTTTAGGGGTTTAGATTTAGGGTTTCGGCGTTGTTTCATCTTCACTGTTATAAATCGCTTTGTACACTTTTTCATTCACGCATTTTAGAGGGTTCGCTGCACAAAGTGTTTTAATATTTTCAATAGAAACGATTTTAATTTACGTGCAATAAATTATTTCTGACCTTTTTTAAAGTCATTAGGGAACCCATGCGACCAGATTCAGATCTTCGCTTCAGTTAGATAGTGCAAATGGATATTTTCTTTCGAGTTGTTTTTCTTTAGTAGTGAAGCCTTTTTTCCTTATTGCAAATACCTTAACAAGACTGTGAAAACTAAACTAAAAGGACTTCAATTTTCTTGGTGGTGTTGTTATTTAACGCTAAAAGTGTTCTTAACGAGCTTCGCCCTACGGTCATCTTGAAGAAAAGGGCACTAACAGCCCAAGGCAATAGAGCACCTAACGTGGACTCCAAATAGTCCTTTATCATATCAATGCATCCAGAAGCGTTTACATTTCTATTAATGAATACCAATTCACTAACACCAAAGTACTTATATACAATTTTGACTCTCATAAACTTATATCCCAGAATCTGGTTGTGCGCTGGGTTTGAATACTGCCACATAAAACACGAAACGGTAAAAGATGTGGCTCTCTTTTGATAAAGAAAGGCAAAAGTTTTGAAGTACTATGCAACGTGGTAGCCGCTCTTGGTATCAGAGGAAGATGAAGGCCTCCTCTGTGAGTGAGAACAATTGGCTTCATTTGACATTCTCAAATGGCGCCAGTTGGCACAGAAGAAAAACGATTAGCATGCTTTATTGAAATTATTGAAGTGAAACTTCTTACAGGAGTTTGGAGATGGTTGCGTTAAATATTTAACACCAAGTCATAAAATCTGTATCGTCGGTCGATTTTAAAATATAAGGTGTCAAATGAACGGGAATAGAGTATAGATATGATATGATTTTAGTTTTTAAATAACAATATCGATATCAAAATCGTTAAAAATATCGAATACAAAATCGATAACAAAATCGATAACAATGTCGATAAAAGTATCGATTATTATATCGATAAAAATTTCGATAACAAGATGAATAAAAATATCGATAACAAAACCGATAAAAATATCAATTATTGTATCGATAAGTTCCGAGAAATCTCTAAAATCCCAAAATAGTTCCCAGATTGAGTCTCTGTGTCTCTATAATTACCATTCTCTATAATTACCATTATTTTAATCTTTCTTCCTCTATCTTCATCTTTACTTTTATCGGTATCTGTATCGGTATCGGTATCTTTGTTTTTACTTTTATGTTTATCAATTTCTTCATCTACATATCCCCCTTCACCTTTGCCCTTATATAAGTAAAGTGTTTAAATTTACCTTGGTCTTCATTTTTGCCTAACCTTTTATTAGCAAGTTTTTGTTAAATTAATACCAAGTGCATACACTCAAGAAGCACTTGTTTCAGCCCCAACCATTTCCGTTGCACTATTTCCGTGAGCAATTTCCGTTGAATTTGCCAATTTACTCCCAACCAACCGACCGCCGCTAAAGAAGTTTCATAACACCTTCGTAAACTCTTGCTCTTTAATCGACCTTACGCTACACTTTTTCCAATAGTACTTCAGAAAGCGTCAAATGTACTTCAGAAAACGTAAAATGTCATTCACAATAGTCAGTTGTAAAATAAACTGGTGATTTTTTGTTAAATACTTGCAAGGTTTTTAAAGTTAAAGTTTTTTTGTTATTTTTTCAAAAAAAAAAATATGGTTCATGCTTTAACCAAAACTATATACATAAATGAAAGTTTCAAACTTTATACAGAGCTTAGAGAAATTTACCAAATTTTCATTAAAATTTTGCGCTTTTTAGTCGGATTTTTTTTTAGAATTGGGTATCCAGTTTTGTAAATTTAATAGTTTTAGTATAATGAAAAGCAAGTCTTAAGAGACTGCAAAAACGCGTTGATTTTTAATATATATATATATTTTTTTTGCTGGCGGCTTTTGCGGGTTTTTTTCGTATAACTAGTGCAATTTATAAAAACTGGCATTGATTTTTTGTTTATTTTAATTTTCTTATGGCGATTTCGTTTCTACAAGAAATGTTGCCTTCTCATCGCTTTCTGCTTAGTGTTTGTGCGTAGAGGGCAAAGAGAAGGTTGCATTTTTCGGTAGAAACGAAATCGGCATAAGCAAACGGTCTTGCGCGTCTATCGTATCAACAATCAGTTATCAATATCAATCTAATCCATTTGATTTCAATGTCATACGTTTTTTTTTCTCTCCAACATTTTTTGTTGATGCTATCTACAAGCGTTCTTTCAAAATAAAAGTTGCACCTACATTGTATGTATGTATATATGTATGTGCCTATGTGACTATACCAGCCACCCTTCCGGCTAAATTTAAGGCTCAACACTTGAACTTTAGAGCAGCATGCATGCGTATAATTATACTCATACAATCACACACTTTTTTCCTCGCGCATTTTCTTCCTCATCTGTGTTGCGTATTTTTAGTTTTCAAAAAATTTACTTAACACTGCGTGGGTGATTCAGCTGCCAGCCGCTGCGGCTAATGGAATAAAGCAAAATGACTTTCTTATCTGCTTTTATTATTTCAAAGAAAACATTTTCTCTTTAAGACTTGCGCTATCTGCTTATTTCTTCTTTTTGTTTCCTGGTCACAGTGAGCTCTTGTGCTCTTGCATGTATGCATGTGGGGGTGGGGGTGTGTGTGTGTGTGTGTGGTCTTTCAAAATCGGAAGCAACAACGCAATTTTCTCAACAAATGTGCGATTTAAGTTTTGTTTTATTTTATTTATTTGCTTTATTGTGATGGATATCTCTTTTCTGACGTCAGTTGTGACCGGGTGATCCTCGACGCTTTTTCACGGTTGTTTGGAAATTTGTTTCGTTTGCCAGCTTAGTTGTTGTCCATTTATTATCTGTCATTAATCTTATTTTTTGTTACTTGTTCGGTTTTATTTCATCCATTTTTCTTCTTTAAACTAAAATAGAAATAGTGAAATGTTTTAATAGAGTATACAAAATTGTATTTTTCGTAATATGTTAGTTCATGACATTAATTATGGTGGCTCAGAAATAGTGTTACCGCATGCGATAAGGAAGAGATTTTCTGTGCCATTAGACTTCTTGCTGTCAGAAAAAAAAACAACATAGTGGAATAGTATTTTTATGATTGAGCTCCATACATCGTAAAAAATTTTACTTCGCTTTGTTAAAAGTCGATTCTGGTATAAGGTTTAATTTTCGGTTAATCAGTAATTCTGATTTAGTGTATTGGCTCTAAATAAATTCCCTCGATGCATAATTACTGTGTCTGTACTAGATCTTATCACACAATTCTTGGCTAGATCTGTGCTTCGGCAACACATTCGTGCCATTCCGGTACCTGACAGATGCCATTCGTCGGAATCAAATCCTTCGAACTCGCTTGTTATGACAAATGCTTTGAAGCATCGGTGTTAAGAGTTTGACTCTCAGGTTAAATGTGAATGTGTTTGTTTTCCAATCCAGATCGAATGACTGAAAAGATAAATATGAAATAAAAGCAACCTTTGAAGTTTATTGAAACGTAATATGGTTGCAATTCTATGGCGTTTTCTTTTCTACCGAAAAAGATTATCTTCTGCAGTGGAAGAGAAAGGAAAGGACATTAAGAGTTCACGTCCCTTGTCGGACCAAAAACGTTTTTTACAGGTCACACATGACCCGGATGGTTTCACTGAGAGTTTTGTCTCAAATTAATTCCAACTTAGCACCTTACCGAGGGTAATTCCATTTTTTTATTTCGTCTAAGTATTCAAACGTAACTGAACCTACTTTCAGGCCGTAGATGCCTGAGCAAAAAAAAAAATCCCCAAAAAAAACCTCAGTCTAGGCTGCTTAAAGCTGGAACCCCTCCTAATTCATATTAAATTGGACGACCTGCCGAGAGATCCCAAAAAAAAGCTAAAAAAAATATATGAGGTTTAACTTTACACATAATTCCGAGGTCTTTTTCCCCCAATAGGACTAACTGGGACAATAAGCAAATAAAACCCCCGCATTTGATGTACTGACGTCTTCAAAAAGAAGAGCGGAAGTATATGGCATACAACTCAGAGGGCTCCTTTTCGCTAGCATGGGGTGAGTTCACTCTGCCTTTCAGGCATGCTGTTGTTAGGTCTGGCCTTCAGAATCGGGTTTACCTCATTTGGGTACCGGAACACAGTTGGGAATGAATTGGCAAATATTCACGCCATAGAAAAGCCTGCACAGGGTTTCCTAAGCCGATGAACCTTTATTGGTCTGCCATGGAACGTTAGGTGAAATTACTGTATTTGGATGAAGAAGAAAAGCTCAAATTGGACAAGTACAGAACCTAACAGAAAGGCTAAGTCCTTTATCCTGAAAATATCAACAAGGAGAACTAATTCAAGAAATTGCATAGCGAATTATGTATCACTATGAAGCACTTGCTAGGCCCGGCTTTCGCTTCCTAGGGTCACCAAATCTAATGGCATTCAGGCAAACGAGTTCGCGACGTTCCTTTACAATACTTAGATGAAAGAAGACCTCAATTCTTGAGTCTTAACTCTCAAATTCAGTATATGAAAAAAAACTAGTTTGGAGGAAAATGTTATCAATAGCTCTACTTTATAATACGTACAATCACCCTGGCCCGGGATCAATGACAGGTGTAGCCATATGCCTAGAAGGCCGGAGTATGACAAGGTTGAGCCCTGGAGCTTCCTCAAGTCAGTGCAACACCCAGAAAAATAATTTCTAATAGCGATCGCTTCTTGGCAGACAATCTTCCAAATGTATTTATGTACATTAGGGTGGTAAAAACAAAACACGAAAAATGCTCTCATCCCTTGGGATTGTTCTATATCGGAAAAATATACCTCTGCTTTTTATTTTAAAATCAAAAGCGTTATTTGTGGACCTATAAAAAATAGTTAATATTAAAAAACTGGTAAATAAACAATTGGGTATAATTATTAGAAGTCTCCTTATAAGAAACAGAGCTTTCAGATCGAAAACTATTGATTTTCAATAATTCTATACCATTTGCTCGATAAATTGTTTTTTTTTTTTTTATATAAAATACATGGAAAACTTCATGGGCTTTGAGGCAGTTCTAAATATAAATTAAAAAAAAAAAAATAGGGCATTTTTTCCTTTTAGAAAAGTCCTAGGGGCGAGAGCTTAACATTTTAACATTTTTTTGAGAAAACACTTCACGGTAAAAGTAACTAAAATTTAACTTAAAATTTTAGAGTATTTGAGGTTAAATAGAGATTAGGGAAATCTAGCTAGCTAGAACTATTATATACTCGTACTTTGTATTCATTTATTTCCATCTATTGCCGCGTGCCGTCATTTGCCGTTATTGAAATTTTGAGCTACAATATTAAAAATCTGCATAAACAAACATGCAAAAAATAAACAGATTTACATTCTTAAACGCCCAATTTAAATATTACGGTTTAGCTGCGTTGCGTTGTGTGCGCAAATTGTACAAAGTGCAATATGCAATTTCAAAATAAAATGTTTAATTTAAAATTTTTTTCTTAAGATTTGACGTAATTCTTTCGCAACTGAGCGCATCCTAGTTAATTGCGCTGTGGAAAAAACAAAATTGTTCCGTGGATTCATGCCAATTTGTGTAGACCGCAATAATTCGGCGTTCTTATAGAATATTTCCAAAATAGTACATAGGTACTCGTAACAGCTGAAAATCATTTTGTGGTATTTTTATTGCGCCAGCCAACGAACGACCTTTTTAACTCTGCGCGCACACAAAATTCGAAAGCCTTCGCAGGGTCGCTGTAATGTCTTTTCGTTCCCGTTCACGCGCCTCCCAGCCGCTAGCTGGCTCTTCGCATCGTCGTTCGCTCTCCAGTTCGCGTGCCACCTCTGCTTCGGGTGTGGGCGGCAGCGGCAGTGCCTACAACTACAATGGCAGCAATTACAATAGCAATCACACAAATGGATATAGCTCCAGTTCGCGTCCGTTGAGCACCGGCTACTATCAGAATGGCGTTGGCGCTGGCACATCGTCGTCTTCGGCGGCATCGTCTTCCTCCTACTATCAGAGCCCGTATGCGAGCATTTATGGTTCGCGTGACAATCTCTACAGCACGGCCGGAAGTCGCGCAGCCGGTGGTGGTAGTGGTGGTGGCAGTTCCTACTATTCGAATGGTAAAAGCAGTGGAAGTGGTGGTGGTGGTGGTGGTGGTGTCATTGTAATTGGCCGCTATGAATATACGTGCGCATCTAGTACTACTGCACCCGCTTATTCATCCAAAGCTGCTGCCATCAGCTCATCCACTCACGCTATGTCCTCCGCATCAGCATCAAAATCCACTAATTATACGCCACGAAAAGTTAGCTCTAGCGTTGAAAATCATCATCACCATTCACATTCACAACCACATCCACATCACCAGCAATACGCAAAATCCACAACCCATAAAAGCACTCCTTCATCCTGCTCCATATCCACCAGCTCTCATCACCATCATCTAGCATCTAAGCATACGCAGCAAAAAAATTCTAGGCATACTTCGCTATCGCCAGCTGGCCGTTCAAAATGCAAATGCATTCATTGTATTCCCTCATCTTTGGCAGCATGCATGCATTGCTCTGCTTGCACAATTGCCGCATATACCAATAATAATAAAACCTCTTTGTACAACTCCTCGAAATCCACAGCCAACGGTGGTGGCGCAGGCGGTGGGGCCAGTGGTTATGAATCGCGTTACCTTTCGAATCCCTACAGTAGCGATCGCTACATGAGTCCCTACACTAGCTACGACAATGGCGTGACTACGGCTTCGCTCAGCTTGAATATGGGTAGCGGCGCTGGCAAGTCCAACTCCTTCAAAGGTAGCTCCAGTTCATCGTATAGAAGCACGCCAAGCAGCGCACGCTCAGCGCCAAGTCTGCTGAAGACTAAATCGATCTCAAATTCGAATAGCAATTTGAACTCCTACGGCGGCAGCACCGCATCAGCATCCGGTGGTTCAATGGCGGCAGCTGTTAATAGTAGCAGTGTAGCGGCGATGGCGGCATTAGTTGGACGTAGTAATTCCTTGCGGGAACAGGAACGCAAGTCGCGTAATCGTTCACGTTCACGCAGTGCAGCGCAACGTTCGTTGAGCGCATCATCAGAGAAGAGTGAAGGTTATGAAGTACGTTGTGCGTGTGTATGTTAGAAAAGATCACTTAAGAGTTGTTGTTGCTATTATTACATTCTTAAATTAATTATCACAATTGTTAGGCAATTCTATTAGCGCGGTTTTTGACTTAAATTTTAATTTTAAAATTGTTTCTTTTCTTCTTCTTATTCTTCCAGAGTGGCGGTGAACGTGCCGCTTCGCGTTCACGTTTAGGCAGTACCACCACCTCCAGCTCGAACTCCGCGACAGATGAAAATAAAGCACGTGATAAGTCAGAGAATGGCGAAGCCATCGACTACAAGGCTCTATGGGAGGCTGCAAAGTAAGTATTGTTAGGAGTGATAAGCAGGAAAATCAACACAAAGGGCCTATTTCTCTTTAACTTATATATGTTACAGAAAGTCGAATTGTGTCTAGTTGATCTTATGATTTAACCCTTTTAGGACTGTGAGCCTATATGCAGAAAACAATTACCCACATTGCTATTTTTATATTGTAAAACTTGGAACAGTAGATAAGTAACTGCTATAGATTGGGAGCGGTAGGTCTAGCTTCCGAGTAAAATATCAAATTCCTATTGTTGAACTCGGCCAAAAAGCTTCAGCAGCTAAAACGGCCAGGAAGAATACTTTGACTGATTATGACTATGCTCGATCCCTCACAAAGGTCATACGAAGCTCGATTTTCAGACCGTGCTCCGTCATGCAAAGCTCAAGGCCCGCAGACCACAAGACGATCGCTAAATTGTTCACCAAAGCTGAAGCTTGTTGACTTTGGGAGCGGAGTAGCTCATGTCACTGCCAGGATGAGGCTTCGTCAGATTTTCGGACCTTTGTTTAAACGCATAAAGTTTTTGTTGCCAAATCGAGATGGTTAAGCAGGAAGCATTTTTTTTAATAACCGTGGGCCGCCATTTTGATCAGGACTAAGAAAAAAAAAGCTGAAATTTTGATGAAAATTTGGTAGAATTTTCCTAAATTTTGTATAAAGTCTGAGACTGAGATTTGCACGGTTTTGGTTAAAGCTTAGACGATATTTTTATATAAAAATAGCAAAAAAAAAATTTGCTTTAAAAATATTACGAATATTAAAAAAAAAAACACGTGGTCATTTGTTTTGTCACTGTATGCACATATGTATATATAGTTGTTGGTGCTGTTTGGTAAAAAGACCTTGAAGTTATGTGGGAAGTTAAACCTCGGGAGGGCGAAGGTCTACAAAGCTAATGGGCAGTGTTTCCCTGGAAATCTAACGGTGTATAAGCTTCATATCCTTCATATTGTTCTCGCAGATGTGTTTTTGCTCAGCTTGGCCTGCGTGGTACTAACTTCTGTCTTCATCCAGCAGACTGGCGCAACATATCTTGGAATGAGTTTGGCGATGGTGTCCTGGTACCTTACCAATTTAGGTGTGATACCCCAATTTCGCCCTGGCCATGAAAGCTTGCCATCAAGGTCACCTCCCAGATATTTGCAGTCTTTAGAAAAGTGTTCCTCTTTTTACTTTTCTGGCAATTTATCCTATGACTATGCTAGTGTGCATAGGGCTTATGTTTAAAATGATTTTAAGGCACGATTAGGCGACTATCAAATGTAGTGTCTTCAAACCTCCAAAAAGCAGATATATACATATTTTTTTTTGTTCAATAACTAAGGTATCACATATTTAACTTTTTGTGAGCCTTAAAATCGATTTCAACAAATATCGCCTTCCCCATTTCAGATTGGAGAACGACAAACTAAAACAGCAATTAAAGAAGAAGGATGAAGAAATCGTACAAAGTAGAGCAACACTCGAAAGAATTACAAACGCAGTAAGTATAAAATCTATTTTATTTGTATCTAACCTAAAAAGCGTAAACTGGTATGGAATATACAAATCCATAAAACTGAAAACATAAAGAAAGAAAGAAACAAAATACAATTCCAAAAGTCGAAAAAATCAAAATTCAAAAATTATACCAAACGTGCATTGCTCGCTGCCAACAACAAATATAAACTGCTGCTACATACTAAGAACATACAAATATGTATCTACAACTTTCCGCTTAACAAAAAAAAAAAATAAAAGCAATTAATAAAATTTGTCGAAAGACAAATTCAGACCGAAGCAAAATAAATAATAACACAAAACATGCTAAGAAACACACATAGGTCAGAAATAATGTAAAGCATTAAAAATAAACAGTTGAGAGAAAAATAAACATTTCAGAAATTGCGAAAATAAAACAAAAAATACGAATAAAAAAAAAAAATTTTTTTGCGCGAGTTCTTTCAATCGCTGTTAAGATAGATAGATACTCTTTATTTTTCTACCGCAACATTTGTATGATACAGAACATAACACAAAAGAAAAAAAAAGAGAGTGAGATCGTAGTGATCGCAGACTACGCAACGCTTAAGCGACAGACAACACCAAAACTAATTCTGTTAACATTTGTACATAGAAATGTTATTTGCATAAATTACAGCTGCTTTTTAATCACAATTCTATGCTTTCACATCTAACATACTCTGCACCATGCTCTTTACTTACTTACTATCTGCCCAATAGCTCTCTTAATCCACCCGAATACACTCTTGCTAACATTATTATTTTTTTTTTCTAAACTGCCAGAAAGCATATAAAATCGCACACACGCTCATCTACTTACTACTCGTAGGTACATACATAAAATCATAAAACGAATAAATTTCGCTAAACGCTCCTTGCTGCCTCTTAATCCAACTTATGTCTGTGTATTTGTACATGTTACATAAAAAATGTTAATCCCTAAATTTGAAAAAAATAAAAAAAAATAAAAAACTACAAAATATGAAAATATCGAAACAAAATTTCGCAAATTTAATTTTTGCAGACAACTAAAAACTCACTCTCAGAGCTCGAAAAACGCGAAAGGAGAGCAATGGAACGCAAACTTTCCGAAATGGAAGAAGAGTTAAAGGTAAATAATATTGCAAGCACCAAAATACACGCAAACATGCACACTTGCATACAAAGTGCATCCACCCGCCCTCACACACACGCACACACACACACACTTTCACGAAAGTAAAAAAAAAAAAACAAATTTTGTTTGTTGATTGTTGTTTAATACACCTAACTGCTCTTGTGACTTAACAGCCCCCCGACACACACTTATGTACACGCACTTAAACCGAATAATGAAAGA
Source organism: Rhagoletis zephyria (assembly GCF_001687245.7). Taxonomy (NCBI): domain Eukaryota; kingdom Metazoa; phylum Arthropoda; class Insecta; order Diptera; family Tephritidae; genus Rhagoletis; species Rhagoletis zephyria. The sequence goes on along the minus strand of NW_016157119.1, from coordinate 423,963 downwards.
CACCAAAAATGAATACTAATTTTTTTTACTAAAAACCTTAAATAAGTATGTACATATTTATTTTGATTTAAATGTTTTTTTTTATTGCATACAAATGTACAATCTAAGTATGTATGTGCACCCAGCAAAGTGCATTAACTAGGCTGCTGGTTTATTTATTGCCAAAGCCAAGTAAAAAGCTTTAAGTGCATTCACACAATTACACTTTTTTTCAGTTGGATTTATGCTGATGTAATTTTTTGGTAAATCATAAGGATTTCTTAGCAGTTATCACATCAAAATGTTTGGAACATTTGATTTCTACTATGTATGCCTTTTTTATTTTATTGTTTGTTTTTGTTTTTACTTTTAAGTTTTTTTTTATTTTAATTTATTTATTTTTTTAAATTTTTTTTATTTTTTTTTTTATTTTTTATTATTTTTTTTTAATTTCGCAAAGCATGTGGTCGACCAATTTTTTAAAAAGTAATTCTTTAAGTTGCTTAGCCTCACATGTGCCGACCGCCTAAATTGTCAAGCACATAAATGTACTTTAAATTTGGACTTTTATTTTTTCGGTAAAATTTAATTGTTATTTTGGATTTTTTTCGACGATTTTAACCGTGGAAACTGTGTTTTTATGACCGATGGAAAGAATAAAAATCGTAAAACAACGATTAAATTTTATCAGAAAAATAGAAATCGAATTTTAACGATTAAATTATAATTTTTATCATACAGATAACAGCTACGGTCCCTGAAAATTACTATTTTCAAGAATGAAGTTTTAAAAAGACATTTTTCAATAAAAAACAAAAAAAAATATTTTGTTTAATTTTTTTAATTTTTTTTTTGAAATTTCGAAGCCTTTTTAGAAGAGTCCTGAGGTCAAAAGAAAAACTAGAAATGCTATTTTACTATATGCAGTTTTACTATAGTTGGCCCCTAGTTTCGCGATTATATTGATATTTTCGAGTGCAAAATTCTCTGTCGCGCGGTGTAATCGATGTTGAGAGGTCGTGAAAGTAATACAGGACTGCGAAATTTCACCATTTCTAGTTTCAAGAACGGCTAGTGGTTATTCTTGAAGATGTAAATACTCGGAAAACGAATCTGGTTTTGCAAATGCTCCAGCATGTCAAGATTTTGGGCAATTTTAGGTTAAGAGTGTCAAAAAATGGCAAATTCATCCGCTTCAACGCATCCAAGTTACTTTCTGATTGTTTATCTTCAAGAATTACTCGTTTTATTAACTGTACTTCTCAGGACTGTGTAAGTTTTCTATCCCGTAAAAGTCTAAAGCTATGGACATTTTTCTGAAAACGGTACACTGTACTCAGTTAATTGCATTTGTTTCATAAAGAAAAGGTTAACTTAACAAGATCCTCTCATTATTTGAGGTTAAGTCCTCCCGCACCCAACAAGGACCGCTTTATCGGTTGCACGCGAAATAAACGAAGACGCAATTTTGGTTTTTTGGACATCCATCGCTTTTTATTTGTTTCGTCTGTTTAGCATCTCTGATTCACATCAATTCGCCAGAGGACTTAATATTGATAAATATTTGCAGAGAAAGTTAGAGTTTCGTGAAATTAGGGTCCAAGCCACCGTTTTGCTTATTTGTTGACTATCGTCGTATGCTTAATTTTTTTCTTGTTAAAGCTCCTGCCCTGCTTTTGATGTTTATTTATTTTGCTTTTAAATTGCTGCTCCCATCTCCATTGATTTTTTTTTTTACCTAATGCCGAATTTCCACCGGGCACTGAAATGAAAAAAGAGAAAATATTTGCCATTTAATGCCATGTGGAAACAAACCTAAACGGGATTTCCACTAGACACTGAAATAAAAGAGAGAGTTTGCGCCATTTAATCACATGTGGAAACAAACTTAATGACGAATAATATTAACATTTTATTTTGTCATTAAAATTTTCGCTATTTAATGCCCTCATAATTTCGAATTTTTACTAGACATTGTAATGACATAAATGGCAATTTTTATGAACATAATGGCGCGGGGATTTTTTAATGGCCAACATTGTCATTAATGCCCAGTGGAGATCCCGCATAAGAGTTTTCTTATTTATTCATGTTTTGCTTTTGCTGAAAATTGTTTGTTTTTTTTAATATCTCGTTTTGTTTATAAATATGGGTTGAAAAATCACAATTATTCAATGCACTTGGTTAAAAGACCCAAATTCAGTTTTGGTTTGATTGTAGATTTTGTGATAGTGCGCACTCACTGTTAAATATATACGGAATTTCATGCTTTCATCCAAAAATTTTTTAAATCAGCTGATTGCACCAGGAAACAACTACGAACCAAACAGAAAACTAATTTAAATTAATTTAAGCTGTGCTTAAAGAGCAAGCAGTCTGTTTATACTCTTTCTAATAAAATTAGAATAATCATTTGTGGGTCTAGACTATTTTCAAGCTGAGTTTTTGTTTTTGAAAAAAATTATAATCATATAATGCCGAATTCCCATTAGGCACTAAATGCCGTTTTCACAGTGGGGGGTTAACTCAAATTCGGCAGTTAACTTTCAAATTTTGTACTGAAAACCTATAGTTAACTGCCGAATGAGAGTTAACTCGTTACTGTAAAAACGGTCCTAAGTTACAGAAAAGGCAAATAAGTTGTCTACCGTAAAAAATTACATGTGGAAACAAGTTTAATGACTTTTTCAAAAGCATCACACCAGATTTTTTTTTTAACACGTAGTGGAAATACGATATTATTTTTTTTTATGCCTATGTATTAGACATATGAATTTCAAATTAAACAACGTCATTAATTACACAGTTTGCGTGCAAATTCAATTTCATTCAGAAATTTGTATGCCGGATTTCTACCGGGCGTTAAATGACAAAGTTTGGCATTCAGAAATTCCCGTCTCTTTACGTTATTAAAAATAGTAATTAAATTCGTTTCCATATGGCCTTTTTAAATGTACCTACTAATTTTTGTTGTCACAGTAATGCCGAATTTCCACTAGACATTAAGTGACAACATTTTTAATGACAATGTTGGGCATTTTAAATACCCGTTCCATTAAGTTCATACAATTTGTCATTATGTCTGTTTCCACATGGCATTTTTTAAATGGCATAAATTTTTTGTCATTATAATGCCTAGTGGAAATTCGGCATAAGCCTAGTGGAAATATGGCATTATGTAAAATTAAACTCTTAACCGGAATCGGATAAATCGACAGTTATTGAATTTGAATATCTTGAAAATCACAGAGGTTTTTTATACCCGAATTAGATTGTAGTTATTAACCCTTCAAAAAAGGAGGAGGTTATCAATACATCGGAATTTTTTTTTATGTATGTTGCCGGATATTTTTTTTTATCGGACTGGCGGCACCTTAGGGATGGGCCCATACTAATTTGGTTTAAATTTTTATAAAGTGTGTTGTTTCCTTTTATTGTTTAAAAGTTACTTGTTTTGTATCTTTAACTGGCAGTGTAATTTTTGTTAATTATGTATTTTATCTTTTCCACGAGATCTTCAACTGATCCTCACTTGCAAATATACATTTGTACATACATACATACATTGATTATTTTTGACATTTTAGGCCTTTTGTAAACTCCTCTGTTTTGCGTGTACAATACCACCATAAACACAGCATTACGTTTTTTTTTTATATCTACATTTCATCATTCAAAATCCTTCATTTGCTCATGAAGTCATCATAGCTACTTTTTTTTTAGAGTTGTCAAACATATGCACTTACATATACATGTCACAATGAAGTCACTTGTAAATATGCTTTTTCATCAAGTACTTTCGTTACTCACTCGTGAACTTAATAATCCTCACGAACCTCATTCACTGTCAACTCTACTCGCATTCATATTGTTCCCATTGTTCGTTCACATTTTATATTTTCATAATTTTCATGCTCACCTCAGAATGAACTTTGTGTTGTTCCCGCTGCATACTTGCCCACTACATTTACAAGAATCCAAAATCCAAAAAATTTGTTTACAAATATTGTATGTTGTTGGCCCTAAATCATCGCCACATTTCATGTTTTCATTATCAAACGAAAACGAAATTTGTTAATTACCATGCTCTCTTATACGTCTTGTTCTTCTCTCTTTTTTTCTCCATCACTTTTTTTGTTGTTGTTTTTTTTGTTTTTGTGTTATTTGCAGCTATTGCAGAAGCTTAAGACTGAGAATGAGCGTTTGCGTGCGGAGAATCGTGCTCTCACGCGTGTCGTATCCAAGTTGACCTCCTCAGCTCAGAGTCAACTAGCTAAAAAATCAAAATAATTTTAAAATTAAAATGAAATCAAATCAAAAATAATACTTACTTAAACTAAGGAAATTAGTAAATGAAAAATTATTAATATATATACATAATTCATATGCGCATATACACACGTACATACATACTATTGTTAAAGATAAGTGTTTAGAAGAACAAAAAAAAAAGAGACTACATAAAAGCAAGTGTTTCGAGAGACGGCGTATAACTGGTGCCGAGTAATGCTTACAGTATTTAAGCTCGTATTGAACTGGATAATTTTTGTGCTGCAAAGAAAATGACGCTGGTAGAAAGAAGCTTCCTAAGAGAGCTTTTAGTGGGAGCTGTGTAGTATAAACTATACTACATACAAATAAATGAATGAACACTTGTGTTGAGATGCTGAAGTTTTGGAAAAATTGCCACTTCTTGGCTCTGAAATGTTTGTAAAATATTCCAATTGTTCGATCGGTTCTATCAGCACAGGCAGCAAACATATCAGCAATGATTACACTGGAAATTTATAAACTGTTATTGCACAATTCCACAATGGATATCAAATGGATTAGGAGCATAAAAAAAAAGTTTGGTGTTAATAAGCTTGTATGCCTCTTGCCAAGCTACAGCGTACGCGCGCTGACTTTGAAAACCGTCGGAAGGATTACGCAGCTTTCATTGCTCTACCAATATACATACATACACATAGATTTATGTATTTAAAAGTACATTTAATATTGCTTGCATATCGTAACTGCACAATAATCGAATAAAAAATATCCTAAAACTTTGCAAAAAGTGTTTAATTGAGCGAAATGTTAGATAACAATAAATTAATAAAGTAATATATATCTCATCATGCAATTAGAATGAATATTAAAAAAAAAATATCCAAATAATTATCCCACTGACAGTTAAGTGTTCACTATAAGCGCTCTGGAAAAGTATTCGAAATTTCGGTGTGAAATCCTCGATGATCAACAAAATTGGCTAATGGTTCTGCTCGCTCCGATTTTACGCCGGTATACATAGTTTTCTTGTTAATTTGAATGATATTAATATTTGAGACACAAACCAAAGAGACAATATTCAAGATGAGCTTTTGGTGCATTTAAGCATTGCAGAGTGTGACTGATAGGAAGTTAAACAAGAATGATAGAATACAACTCAGTAGATAATTTCAAGAGTAAAAATCGCTTCCCAAAAGCCTTCCTGAAAATCGAGAGGCCTTCCACTTTACATTCCTTTCTCTTTTCTTTTTTGTATGGAGTGGCACAAAGTGAAGGGCTTCTTCTTTCGCTACCCATGGAAGGCCTTCCAGTAGGGCTTTTATAGGACGTACTTCAGATGGCCTTTTGGAGGAGTTGTTTTGAAGTTGCTTCTTTAATTTATAAAAATCATACATCTTTGAAGTATTTGCTTAAGGTTTATATCAAATTTGGCTTATTGCAACTTAAAATATTTATTGAAATTCATTTCTAATGCTAAATAAATAATGAATAAATTTAAAAAAAATTAAATTTTAAATGGATAATCTCTTCTAGAAGGTATGCAAGGAAGCACTTTTTTCAGCCCTTCTTGGGTAGGCCTCTTAGAATGACTTTACCTAAGAAGGCCTACCTTAAGTATGTATCTTCTGGGAAGATTGCGCATTCCCGATTGCGCGATGACATTTGTGGGTAAAAAGTAGCGAAGCCAAATAGGAGGATAAAAGGGAATGTAAGATTAGTCGATTATCTTAATATTCCATTTTTCGATAAGAAACGTGTTTTAATTGCTTTAAATTGTGAAAATATATGATTTTTAATAAAAATTAATGAAGAAAATGTGAAAAAACTGTGATTTTAGTGAAAGTATGGTGAATTTCAGTGCATTTAAAGTTTTTGAGGCGTTATTTATGAACATCGATAACTGTAATCGGCAAAACCAAAGTAGCGGTTTGCGGAATGCGCCGTCTTCTGTTCGCTACATCGTCTAAGTTGAATTTTACACATAAAGCCCTATCCTCACACCAAAATGACAATGCTTCGCATAACTTTGCTAATGTGTCTAAAACTATCTTCTCATACCCGCATAGGATTCTATGTTAACCTAATATTTTAGATATATAATGTGCTCAGCACTTGTATGCAAAAAACAACGTCGGCCGCTGTGGTGTAGTGGCAAGCAGTGCGCGCTTCCACTCCGCAACGCCTGGGTTCAAACCCTGGTCAAAGCAACATCGCAAAAAATATAGAAAAAAGGTTTTTTCTTAACAGCGGTTGTCCCTCGCAGACAATGGCACACCTCCGAGTGTATTTCTGCCATCAAAAAAAAAAACAGCTTCTCATAAAAATACAATCGCCGTTCGGAGTCGGCGTAAAACTGTAGGTCCCTCCGATTTGTGTGACAACATCAAGGCGCACGCTACAAGTCGGAGGAGAGGCTCGGTCAAACACGTAACATATGTGTAAGCGCCAATCTATTATTATTATTAAGACCGTACTTATGTAAATTGTATAACAATTCTAGAAGTTATGATCACTTAAGTAAAAATACGCACAAAAAGTGCCCATACAAATTTATGATTTTATAAATTATGTCAACCTTTAATAAATTTTAAGTCACTGATTTGTATGGACGGTGCTGTGTGAAAACCCCCTTATGAAACAACTGTTTGGGCCTTATCAGCGTGGCTCCAGATCTAGAAAATCCACCATAGACCACATTTTTACAGTGCGTCAAATACTGGGGAAAAATCGTTTGATAATTAATTTGACACACACCAACTTTGACGACTTTAAAGCTGTTTAAAGCATGTCTAAATTTGGGATCCCCTCGAAACTATTGCGGCTATGTAGAGTGACGTTGAGCGCAACCTCCAGCTTCGTCGAAATTGGCAGAAGACCAAACGAAGTTTAATACAAAGGGGAATATCTGGCAACTTCTTCAATCCGATGTTGGAAAGCGTAGTAAGTACGAGCTGCCTATCTGAATAAAACAAAATTATGATGCGCTTGGTGGATGCAGTTGATATTGATATCATGAGCCTCAACGCACGGACCGTCCGTGCAGCATTGTCCAGCTTCCAGGAATCAGGCAGGGGAGTTTGGTCTGTGGTAAACGAGGACAAGACAAACAAAGTACCTCCTAGCAACACTCAAATAGTCTTCACGTATTGGAACACACGTCACTGTTGGTAGTTATGTATGTATATGTAGCTCTGAAGTAATGAACTTGTATATCTTGGATCCAGCCTGAAGATCAAGCGACGAATAACTCTTGCCAATAGGCGTTAAGTACTCTGCAAATTTTGAAGCAAAACACTCTTCACCTCAAAAATGCCAAATCTGGCAAATCGGCTCAAGAAACCGCCTACTTGACCAGCGAGAATATTGAGTTGATGGGCCATCGTCCATACAGCCCTGATTTTGCATGCAATTACTTACTTTGTTTTAAGCCCGCAAATAAAACTTCGTTTTAAGAAACAAAAAAAAGGTTGAATTCGATTATAGAAATTCCTCATTCATTGTTTGGTCAACTGTTTGTGGTTGGTTGAGTAATTGAGGAGTGTCTTAAGCAGGGATCACACGGTTTGTACATTTTTACATTTTGGCAGTTACAGAGTGTTTTTGTCTGGAAATGCTTTTATTGGGCTGAACTAAAATTTCTCAACAACACCATTCTGTGACTGCCAAAATGTACAAATCTGTACAAATGTACAGATCGTGTGAACCCTGCTTAATCAAAATAGAACTGTCATCTTTTGATGAGACACTCACCAATTAAAGGTCTCATTTGATTCACTTTTCGGCGCCGTAAACTTTGCTTAAAGGTAAGCTGTTAACCAAGGTTAGATTTACATTTTTAGAAAAGTTTGTAATACCTGAGTTGTCACACTTCTGGCAATACTTTTTTGCAAACATACATAACACTTGAATATTGTCATAATAAACAAATATTATCACCTAACTTGCCTACTTACTTAAACCGAAAGTGTAAATTTAGTGACAGTTCTTTAATCCTTGTTAAACCGTTGATTATAAGCATAATTTAGTTTGTGCAAATCTATATTATATTAATAAATAAATTGATATTGATATCGTAAATGAAAAATAAATATTTTTGTTCCAAAAAACATTCTTGTCTTGTTTTGTTTCGTTGTTTTTGTATGCGTATTGGAAAATGGTTCACTTTTTGTTTGTTTCATTTTTGCATTTGTTCGAATTTGTGCGAAATTTTCTTCTCTATCAACTAAAATTTTCTATAAACATTTTCTTCTACAATAACATTTGTGTTTCTTTATTTGTTTGGAAAATACGTACATACAATTTATTTACGTTCGTTTTGTGATTATTTAAAAATTCCATACAACAAACAAATAAACATTTATCTTAAAAAAAAAAAATGGGTGAGAATGGCACATACACAACAACTTGGTGGGTTAATTTTTACCTATTAAAAAAAGGATAATAGAAATTTTCTATTAGTTTTTTCAAATCATTGTCATCGGGGTCTAATATAATAACAGTCTTTCGGGATTAGTCTGCATGGCGTATATTTGGGCATTAATTAGTCGCAACTAATTTCACACGGGTATTATAAGAGATCTGTTAGCCCCCGACCCGTCAGGAATGGCACGTCTGATCTAATGGAAACACATTTTTTGGTAACATTTTAACCCTCTAACTTCTCAAAAGGCGGGCCTTTTTTTTGTTAATTTTTCAGAAAACGAATTCCGCTAGAGGGAGGGCCAAAAAACAGTGGGTAAAATTAACTACTGCCTTATATATGTGGCATTGCCATGAAGAGAGTAATTTTTTTTTTTAAAGCGATTACACTATTTTCATAGCCGTTCGGGTATAAACGGGAACAATGAGTGTCTTCATAGGACATGCTCGAACATAAGGGAACTGTTCATTCCATATAAAGAATCAAAATTCGAACTACATAGTCGCATGTTCCTTTGCAATTGATCCCCGAGTCATCCCCGATTAGTCACATTTTTGGTAGGGTACAAAGTGTCCCTTTACTTTCACATCACATTCCTCCTCTTTGTAATCTGGTTGCTGGCGAGAGCAAAGTACGATTATGATTTTCAAGGCAATTCATGTTGCCATATAGATTCGATTAGCCGGGTATGTAAAGAGCGTGTCAGACGTGGCAATATTCCCAACTTTTCCACGCTATTCGCTGTCAAATTGAGAAAGAGAAATTTTAGTTCGATGTAAGAACATCCAGAAAGACCTTTCTGTCACATTACGAAAATCATTTTCAGAAATAAAAGTTGCATGATGTGACTGCAATTGAAAGAGCGAAAACCGATTTCGAAAATATATTTCAGCGCTTGCTCGTGCTGTACTAGCAATTTTTATTTCTGCTGCAAGTGCTGTCAAGCTAATCGAGTGTTGTCGTGTGATACTGATCGCGAGTTTGTGAGAAATAATAACGCAAAATTTTAAGTAAAATATAAGAAATGATTTTAATTAATTATTTTTTGGAATTTAATTGTTTAATTATGAATAATAAATTAATCTTCTATGATAACAACCGGCAAAGCGGCTCAGGGTTGCATTTTAGTATGGAGAGAAATTGCCAGAAGTTCATTCGCTGCGTGAACAGCCAAAATGAAATTTCGCCTTTCGGAAACAAAATAAAAACTCTTTCGAAAGACAATTTGCATGCAATGTGTGACTGCTTATCCAACTGCTTTCTGAAATTTCTCATTTTGACAGCCTTTCTGAAATATATTGCAATGCCACGTCTGACAGCCTCTTAAAACTCTCGATAACGCATTCATTTTCCGACACGAACTGGTAGTCACAAACACATTTTATAATTTGTAATCCAAAAGAAGTGGAATTGCCTTTTCGCTGTCACTCAGAAAAGTCAGAATTCTTTCATTTCTACCTCCCTTTGGCTTTCGCATGAGTTCTTTTTTTTGTATTTTGCCAAGCTTCACCTACAATTTGTGGTGTGTGTTTTGATTTTTTTCGCACAAACGACGGGGCCTAACGGTTTTGCGGACTTCGAGAGAAGTAGAAGGTGTTTTTTTTTTCTGAAAATATGACCGAATTTCGCTGGGAAAAATCAAAATGAAGCCGAGTGCTTTATTGTACTATCTTGAAGGAGTAGTAAGTATTTTACTGTCAAGAACCTAGCACCAAGATTGGCGAAATTTTGTCATTGCGAACGAGTTTTTAATACAGTCGAAACTCGAATCGCAACTCAGCGAAAGTGTGCATATTTATCAGTTTGTGATAATTTTTTTTTATTAAAAATTAGTTGTATTGACTTTAATATGCCATTTTATAACAGCCGGTTTCAATGGAAAATGATTTTCTATTTTCTGTCAATTTCCATATAATATTAAAAAAATTAAAATCATTTTTCACTTAAATTGCTTTCGTGAAATTGGCTGTAAGCCTCTCATAAATTAAATATACAATTTTTTTTTTACAAAAATTTGTGTTTCAAACTTTCATATTCCCAAGCTACTTAATGATCCGAATGTTTCGGATATTCGAATCGGCTTTGCAATTATTAGTCCGGATTATCGAGTTTTGACTTCTTCAATGAGAGAGATTGGCGGCCGCATAAGATTAGATTTAAGGGAAAATACCGGACTGGCAGGCAGTATTTGGCTAGGTAGATACAAATCAGAGATTAGAGTTGTTTGCACCTAAGTTTGATTCCTTGTTCGAGCAACATGCAAGAACCGGCAGTGGCGTACCTGCGGCTCGTATAGCTCCCCGATTGGCTACGAAAAGCAGCTTAAATTAATTTTTCCCCTATTTTTGGGAATCCAAACCCGAATTTTATGTTTTCGTACAGATTCGCATTCGCCGATAGTATCAGTTAATCTAATGTCTTGAAGCTGATTTCTCAATAATTTGTTACTAGTCCACAACGATACTTAATAGGGCGGTCCTTAAAATATCAAAATCTAAATTTTAGGGAGCACCACTTTTTTTTCTACATACAAATTAAATACATCCACGAGAAGTTAAAAAATATAAATACATTTTACCAGGATTAAAAAAAATCGCGAAAATTCGACAAAATTTTTGTTGAAATCTGATCAATTTGACATATAGTTTATTTAAACTTATTCGTATAAATTCATAAGCTGGCTGAGTTATAGCTGGTCAAAGTCAAATCAATTATTTAAAACCCTGGTAGAGTTTTTATTCTTTCCCATAATTTTGATAACTTTAAGGGTCACCCTAATGCCATTATTATCTCGGATAATCAGCAAAAGCTTTCAATTGAACTGAAATAGTTTCGTCGATTTGCTTCTGGCACATTTTAACTCCTCACTCATTCTCTGAATTGAATTAAATCCTTAAACTCATTACACTATTCGGCAGTGCCTGGGGAATTGGTAAAACCAAGTTTTTCTGAATGTCTGGATTGTATATCGATGGCTGAGTGGAAGATCGACCTATCTCGGCAGCCAGTTCGAAAACCCCCTATCTCAGAAAATTTTTGAACAATGCTCTATCTCAAAATTGAAGTACGCCCTACTGCAGAATTTGATTGAAAAACGCCCTATCTCGGAATTTAGTTGAAGAACGCCCTATCTCAGCTGTCGATTCAAAATCGCCCTATTTCAGATTATTTTCAATGTATTTTCGTTTGAGATAGGGCGTTTTTGAAACAAATTCTTAGATAGGGTGTTTTTCAATAAAATTCCGAAATAGGGCGTTTTTCAATCAAATTTTTAAGTAGGGCGTTCTTGAAAAGTTTTCTGAGATAGGGCGTTTTTGAACTGGCTGCCGAGATAGGTCGATCTTCCACTCAGCCATCAATATAGAAAATAAATTTATGATGATAGGCGATACTTTCTCTAGTTATTATTTTACAAATCTGTTGTTTTAGTAACGATTTTAAGATTTTTATGCATAAATCTGGATGCCTGGAGTTCAGGGTTACCAAATCTCATTTTTGCCACAACGGCGATTTAGGCGGTTTTGTAACTGGTCTATGGGAGGTTTTGCAAAAACATGGACGACATATATGTACATATACAATCCAGTCTTTCAGAAAAACTTGGTTTGATAAATTCCCCAGAAAAAATGATAAAATGTCTTACGGTGTTACCATCTCTAAGCGCCCTTTACTAAATCGATTATCTTCTCCCTATACTTCGCTTACCTCTCTTCTGCTCGTTTAATCCACATAATCGACGCCCTTGGCTATTGTTTTCTTTTTCACTCGTTGCTCATACGCCCCGGCTGCCTGCCCACTCGTCATGCCATCATTTGCCTCTTTATTATTCTGCGCCTATCATTACTGCAATGTTTGTGTAGTATGTGTGCCAAAAACATATGTATACTTTGCAAAACATTCAAACACTTGACTTATTATTTCTATTTGCATGACGTCTTCAGTTCGTTCCGTTCGTTCGACGTTCATTTGCATGCTGTTCATCTTAATGTGCTTTTTTGTTTATTGTTTATCAATTTAATTGGGTTATATGTATTTAATTAGCGTTGTGTGATTGCACATTAGTAAATGGTTTTGAAGTTAATAAATTGCTGTATACATATGTATGTATATGCTGTATACTGTATATAATCATATTTTGATTACCGACATCTATCTATATATGTATATACAGTAGACCGTATCGGAAAACATTTTTTTTTTGCCCGCACTCAGGGTTCGCCTTTTTACATTTTTCGATCGATATTTTTGTCTTGCCAGTTGTTTTGTTATAAAAGTCCCGCCGGATTTCAGTTCATATCAGTTCTTAAAGCTCACGAAAAAGCATTAAACTTTTGCTGGGAAAGTATCATGACTATTCCAGTAGAAATTTAAAAAATAAAATATTATTTATTGCCCTGTGAAAGTTTCACCGAAAAATGTAAAAAGGAAACCCTTAGGGTCGGCAAAAAAAAATCGAAGTTGCCTTGCAAAAAATAATTTAAACTCGGGGTATACGGCGAACTTTTTTTTTTTTGGCTTTGTAAGGTGGTTCGGTCTAATGTATGTACATAAAATACAAGTGTGACGTTCGTACATATAAATTTCAAGATCTTTCCATCTGGTAAGTGGATGATCTCGCGAATTCCAACTGTTTAAGCTCTAAATATACATAAAATGTTATTCAATCTTGACAAAAAAAAGTATTATTTCTTCCCCGAACCTGGTCATAAATTATGTGCTTCTTGCTTATGTGCGCATCACTATTGTGATTTCTACTGCGCTTCAAAGTATGCCGCTACAAAGAGAAAAAAAAATTTAAATTTGTGTGCATTTCCTTAGCATTTAAAATCTAATTTTTGTGGTATATTTTTCAGCGCAGTAGAAATCACATTAGTGAGGCGCTGAGTTTTGTGACTTCGTTAGAATAGGGGGGTTAGTCGAACCATTTTGAACCGCTTATGTGATTGTAGATGAAAAGTAAAAATACAATTTTCTGTAGACTTATTAAATAAATAAAAGTAAACTTAGAACGGCTCTCCGGCTTTTTGTTGACTCATTACTTTGTCGAAATCTTTGGTTATCACCGAAGTTATCAAATTTAATTTAGAAGAGTTTACATTTTAATTGGGATCAATATTTAATTTTTAAATACTCCTCTTGGGACGTTCGGCTAATACCCGGTTATATTTACCAAAATCGAGACCGAAACCGAATCCGAGCTTATGGACGGAACTGTTGTGCGACCGAACCCATTCGTTGGACGTTTATTAAATAACTAGTAACCTTAAATTCAACACTACTGCTGTCAATCGACAGCTATTAATAGACTTTGAGCAATCTATATTTATGTCATTTTGTTTGTGTTTGTCAGCCAAAGCGAATAAGAAAACTTTGTAAATTTTGGTGAGGAGGAGTTTTTGCACCGTTTTGTAAACCTGGATCCATCACAATACACCGGGGACCAACAGGTATTGAAAGTGATGGAATTGTCCATTTGAACGTGCACCAAAAAAAGACAAGGGTGATCTCTTTGCCAACAGCGAGGTCATAGCGGGTGGTTTTTAACATATTCAATATTGGCTTGAAGTAAAACCGACCGCATTTGGCGGAAAAAAAGTGTCTTCCATCATCCTCGTATTTAGGGTATTCCTTTTAACCTCAACAATTGACAAGAATTTTTTCAAACTCGTCTAAGCCTTCAACACAGAAGGATTTTTGGCGTCGCTGAATCCAAAGCAGGTGTTCGTTTGACCCCATCAAGGTCATACCTACAAAATCAATCGCTAACAAACTAAGTCAGGGTGCCTATAGGTTTAAATAATCGCTAAATCAGAATTCAGGGTTTATTTGGCCCCATAAGGTTACGATCAAGTTCAGTTCAAAGTCAAACATATAGTATCCGCCGTTAATGGACTATACCAGATACATATAGGTTTTTGCGAATTTGAATCAGATCACGATCAAGGCCAAACCTACAAACGATAGCCCAAACCCGCAAATTCTAACCTTAGATTTGGATTCAGCGACTCCAAAAACGTATGGTTAGTAAGACTGGTCTGGGTTCTGGTAGTATTTTTATACCTGACCGCACTTGTTCACAAGGGTATTATAACTTTGTTCACATAACGGTTGTTTGTAACAGGCAAAACGAATCGGGATAAATATAGAAAAATGTATACATAAATGATGAGAATGAAATGAGAAACTTTGTACGTGCACTTCTTTCGGGCGTAGGACGGATGGTATTGAAAATGGGCAAAATCGGACAATAACCACTCCTACCTCCCATATAACGGTAATTTTCAGAAATACGAAATCTTCGATAAATCAGTAAATATTAAAGCTAATTTATTCAAAATTGATGCTTGCAACAATTCTTTAGCAAGAAATACATTTATGATAAAATTTTNAATTTTGGAAAATGGGCGTGGCACCGCCCACTTATGATCACATATATGTATCTCGGTAACCGTTCTACCAATTTGTACCAAACTCGGTGTGGTTATTGTGCCATCCACACAAAAGCATAACGTCGAAAATTATTGAAATCGGACTAAAATTACGGCCGCTTTTCATATAACGGAAGTGCTTGAAAATTCAATATTTCGAAATTTAAGGACGCCAATTTACTTAAAATTGATACACCCCGGCTTACCATGTAGCGGTAGCTTTCGGAAAGGTGAAAATCATATATTTAATACTTGTGCCGGGTATTTAATGTTCGGCTCCGCCCGAACTTAGACTTTCTTACTTGTTAATTTTTATTTTTTTTTTATTTTTTTTTTGTGGAGCTGCGTATTTCACCCTTTTTCATGAAATCATAACATACATACATATATCTTGAAAAAAAAAGAGCCAGTAAGACTGGTCTGGGTGGTGGCACTATTTTTCGAACTTTTTTTGTGTTTTTTTTTTATCTTAAGAAAAGGACCAAAAAATTTGATGTATCTACCTTTTTTATTATTCTTATCCTACTTTTCTATTTAACTGCATAATATAAAGTTCAAAGTTTGTTGCAACTATTGCTAATTTTTAGTCACGATTATCGCTAAATAACCCAATGCTCGCTCGCCGCTCGTTCGTTCGCAATGCCGTTTCTTATTCACTATATATTCGTTATTTGCATAGTAAATTTTTGAAGTTTATGGACGTTTCGTTAATTTTTTTTCCCCCAAATATGGCATTACTGTACTTTAATATATTGTAACTGTTATTACATAAATGTGTTTTATAGAAATAATTCGAGCTTGTTCTAATAACTGTTTCTATTTTTTTTTCTCTTTCTTTCTCGTCTAACAGCAATTGGAAGTTTACAAAACGGAGAATCAACGCCTTAAAGAGGAAAATGGAGCGCTAATTAGAGTAATTAGTAAATTAAGTAAATGAAATTAATTTTAAATTAAATTTACAGAGTTACAATGCAAATTTAATGTTAATTTGAAAGAAAAGAACAAATAACAACAAAAAGCAATCCTAAACAAATTCGTTATTATACGAGCAGAAAGTTATTATTATTATGATTATTATTATTATTTTTTAATTTAAATAAAACTGCAGCATAGCAAGAAAAGGTCTTAACTAAAAGCCTAAACTTAGATTAGAAATATTCTTATATAGCGTCACTGTAGAAAAAGAAAATATGTGCTTGTGTTTGTGCCGTTTGTTTTTAGGCTGCAGGATTTGATATTTTGGATTGTACAATAATGTAAAAGAAAAAAGAAAAACACTAAAATGTTTTATTACACTTTATGACTGTTTTAAGTTTTATTAGCCTAGTGTCAAGCACTGCGTTACAATATTTCATATATACATACATACATACATACATATAAAACGTACATACGTATAAATATATATATATATATATAAATACATACATACATGCATACATAAATTTAATTGTTTGAAGTTTTTAAACGCGTTTAGGCGATCATTTAATAACACACACACACACACACAGACTCATATACCACATGCATACATACATACAAACAAACATACATACATTTATTGCGATTATCACACCGATGATATTAGACAAAAGGAAATAAAAAATTAAGAAATCTAGATTCTATTAAAGTAAATTTACACACATTCATTAAGGCAAAAAAAAAATTATATAGACGTACGTGCATATACATATATACTTTTACCTACATACTATGTGTTTGTATCGTATCAAATCTAATGTATGTAACTTAATAACGAAAAAAAAACTACAATATGTTAAACAAAAAATAGAATTATACAAAATGTAAACAAATTTAGCCACTAATGAAATCAACTAAACATCAATTCAACTTTAACACTAATATACATACATATATTATAATACCAGCTCATACTATGTATACAGACAAAGAGACACGAGAAAAACAATTCGCTAAGCATTTTAATGTGTATGTATTTCCAAGTATGTATGTATGTCGAAATCGATTTGTTGTTAATTCGTAAATGAATAAAATGTTATAATTATATACTTACAAACATACATGCATACATTTTTACTACATATTCATTGCATCGGCATTGCGGCAAATTTGCGCGCATAAAAGTACATAAAGAACATATTGCATAAATGATTATTTAAATACATAAAGTGCATACCTACAAAAACAAGAATATTTATTTTCTCTGTAATTTCGACCAGGAACGTGAACCGGGTGACAAATTTGGTCGCTTCTTCACTTACTACTTTTTTGAATTTCAAAGTGTTATTTGGTTTATGCATCCGTTTTGAATCACTGCGAACTGAGTCAAAGCGCTTTATGTGTCGGTAGAAACAAGGTATATGTATGAATTCGTTATTTTTATTCAGCAATAATAAAAAAAATACACACATAAAAATC
Source organism: Rhagoletis zephyria (assembly GCF_001687245.7). NCBI lineage: Eukaryota > Metazoa > Arthropoda > Insecta > Diptera > Tephritidae > Rhagoletis > Rhagoletis zephyria. The sequence goes on along the minus strand of NW_016157119.1, from coordinate 406,464 downwards.
AATACACACGCGAAACTAGGGGGTAAATATATCGTAACTGCGTTTTTAGTTTTTCTCCCTCGACATCAGGATTTTTTTAAGGGACTTTGAAATTTCCAATAAGTAACAATATGGGTATCAAATAAAAGATGAAATTTTGTAGACTTGAAAACTATTTAAATTTTTGGTACGCAAGGACGAATAGGTACTGAAAGTGTGAAATGGTACTTTTAATGAAAAATTTACAGAATATCGATTTCAAAGTCCTTTCAAAACAAATCCTGCAGTCGAATTCTGATAATCGCTACGCTGAAAATTCGTCGCCAAAATTCTCTCAGTGGGGCCGTAAAGTATACAACAACAACAACAACAACAGTATACTACATGGAAAAGTAACTGATAGAATGTGTCAGAAGCCAAATCTGGCAGTAGAAGGTGCATGTAACTAAATGTTGCATGTTTTTAGGGGCGCCTGATATTATTTTGGAGATTTTTGGCGATCAAAATTAGCTACCGAATGTTGGCATTGCGCTGCTGACGTCGTGGCATACCAGGCCAACAGTGGGATTCTAAATGAACAGACAATGCTCCTAAAATTATGCAACATTAAAGCCGAAGAATTTCAAAGTCAAATGCAAAAATGGTAATTAATATTTATTTGAAGACGTTGCATATTTTTTGGCAAAGTTGTAATTCATTTACCGGTTACAAAATGTTTATAATTAATGCAGAATAGGCCTTTTGGTGATGACTTAGAGACCCACCATTTTATTGACAGTGCTTTGTAAAAAGGGGCGGAGCGAGTTACTGTTTTTTTTTTGCCAGCCTCAATGATAAGAAGGTTGAGACAGTGAAAAAGTAAATCCCTAGGGTTGTTCTATACTGAAAGAAATATACCCCTATTTTTTATTTTGAAATCAAAAAATATTTAATGTTCGCTCAAAGCGCTCAAAGTTTTCCATGTATTTTATATGAAAAAAAAAACTTTTCATAGAAATGGTATAAAATTCTTAAAAATCAATCGGCGGTATCACGAATTTCACCTGAAAAAATATTCCCAAAAATTATATAGAAAAACAAAAATAATTTTTCCCAATTTGTTTTGTTTTTTTTGCCTGTTAAATTATAGGAACGATTTATTTCCATGGAATTTGGGTGGCCATTCGAAGGCTCATATGTGCATGCGGTCAAATAAACGCTAAAATTTTGTGAGTTTATCAATTGGGAAATTTTTCTCGTCAGAGAACACAATATCCGTGAATTGGCCTCTTTGGAGCAAGTGTAAGGTTTGAAGCACTTAACTTGCCGAACCCTGCATGACAACATTCATATATTTTTTTTTTTTAACTTGAATTTTGTCTTTCGTCACTCGCTTTAAACATTTAACTAATGTACTATGTATTTTTTTGCAAAAACCCGAATTATAAATAATTTTATTATATATAATTTCATGGCGGTCAAAAGTGGAGGAATTGTGTTTTTTTTTTAATATTTACAATGTTTTTCAAGCTACTTTCTTTTATGAAAATATAGTTAATGCTTTAACAAAAACCTTATAAATCCAGCTCTCAAACTTTATACATAATTTAGGAAAATTCCACAAATTTTTATATAAAATTTGAGCATTTTAATTAGAATTTCTATACAAAATTTTGGTATGCAATTACAAGGATTAAAAAATTTTAGTAAATTAAGTGCAAGTTTTGAGCGACTAAAAACTCGTACTGATTTTTTATTTTTTTTTGCTGGTGGCTTTTCCTGGCGTTGATTTTTTTAAATTTATTTCGCAAATGGTCTTGCGCATATTCTTTCACAAGAAATTCATGTTTATATGGAAAAAAGTGCAAAAAGCCGTCAAGAAAAAAATATTATTAAAAATCAATGCGATTTTTTAGTCGCTCAAAACTTGCACTTATTTTACTATAATTTTATAAGCCTTGTAATTGCATACTCAAAATTGCATATAAAAATCCTGATTAAAAAGCTCACAATTTAGACAAGAATTTGTGGAATTTTCCTAAGTTCTGTAATCATATGCCTACTAAATAGTAGATACATATGTACATACATATGTACATACAGATGTATAATAAAGTAAATAGCATTAGCTCACTTTTGTGCAACGCCAATATGCCCATCTAATCACACACGCATATTTGGTTAACGTCAATGAAAGGGTATACTCACATCTGAAAACCCAAAAAATTGACTAGTTAGTATATGAATATGTATGGATATGAACATTTGCACATACATTAATATAACTCGTATACATACGTATTGCTTTAAGTAACATCTTATGTATCACTTTTTTAACTTTTAATCCTATTTTATACTTACACATAGGTATGACTTGATTTAATTACGTTATTTTAATTTTTGTTATTTATATACATATACATTTTAAATTATAATAATTACATACTATATAATGAATACTACATACCTACATAAATACATAAAGAAATGCAGTCTAAATAAATAAGTAAAGAAAGTTAAAGAGAAGCGCATTAAAGCTCCGTGGCGCATTAGCTTGATTTATTGACGAATGTAATACAAACAAACATACATACATACATATGTAAAATAGTTATATTAACATTTTGTGAAAATTAAAGTACGAAACTTAAATATATGTGATCGATTAATTAATCCTTTATGTGTTTTAATCCACTTTGAAATGAACTCTGCTGCATTTGTAACAAATCTTTGGCTGTGGTAAGCAGCGTTGCCGATAAATCGTCAATTTACCCCAAAAAAATCGTCATTTCCATTGCAGTGGGGGCGGGTTCCGAGTTGATTACTTTTAGAGCTGGAGCGTCGGCGTCCATCCGAACGACATGGCCAAGCCAGCGGAGTCGCTATATATTTTGATTCGCTGTAAAGCTCATTAAGCATACAGCAGAAGATCTACTCTTTGTGAAATTAATTAAAATCATGTGTGTGAATCAACAGATCAACATTTTTTTAACACTACATTTTTTTGCTTTACATTTGCTTATTTTACATATCGATGGCTGAGTGGAAGATCGACCTATCTCGGCAGCCAGTTCGAAAACGCCCTATTTCAGAAAATTTTTGAGCAAAGCTCTATTTCAGAATTTAGTTGAAGAACGCCCTATCTCACAATTTTATTGAAGAACGCCCTATTTCAGAATTCGGTTCAAAAACGCCCTATCCCAGCTGCCTCTTCAAAAACGCCCTTTCTCAGAATTTGATTGAACAACACCCTATTTCAGAATTTAGTTGAACAAAGCCCTATCTCAGAATTTTATTCAAAAACGCCCTATCTCAGCTGCCGCTCCGAAAACGCCCTGTCTCAGAATTTGATTGAACAACGCCCTGTCTCAGCAAATGGCTCAAGATCGCCCTATCTGAGCTGCCGCTTTAAGAAAGCATTATCTTCAGTATGGTTTTTATTCTTGAAAAAATTGGTGCAGTGGAAATAAAGTTTATTTAATTATTGAATTATAAAACTCATGATACATTTCAGGAATTATTCGTTTAGTACACATCTCTTCCAAATCTTTTTTTTTCTCTTTATCCAATTCTAGTCGATTGTTATAGGCTTGTGTGAGAGATATTGCTTTCCAAGTGACTTTTTCGTTGGAATCAATATAGGTTTTGCCTCCTCATCATAATTGTATTTCACATAAGCATTGGATTCATTCGGCAGCACTGATATTTCTCTCAAATTCATAACTTTAATGGCCTTCCAATTTTCGTCATTTGCCAAGGCACGAAAATCAAAAATTTCTGCCTGCGAAACCTCCTGGACAATATATTTTGGTCCGTTTTTTTTGGCGTTCTTCATAATTTTACACCATTCCTCTTGTGTAAACACTTTTTGATTTTTACACGAATTTTCGGTGACAGGTAATAAGGTCAATGGAAATAAGGTCAATTGACTTTATTTCCCACCCTGGTGCGAAATAAAGTCAATTGACATTATTACCTTTTCAAAAGCGAAATAAAGTCAACAAAAATTTGGAAATAAAGTCATTGACGCTATTTCCTCATTCAAATGGAAATAGCGTCAACAATGCTTAAAGTATGTCGATTCATAGAAAAAAATGTTGTTCTTACAATAAACATTGCCCCGTAAGTGTTGTTTTTTAATAGATGAAAAAGGCTTTTGCCAAATCCTCAGTGTTGTGATATTAATCCACACACAATCATGAACTACCTCCAATTGATTCTATTAAAAAAAGAATATAAATTACGAATATGTAAAAACACGATGCGAAAAACTAAACGCCTGCGTACAGCTGGAATACGAGAAATATTTGAAGAAAGAGTGGAGAAATGATCCATAACATGCAAAACATTTTTCGTTTCTACAAAAATAAAGCGAACACTATTAAATTGAAGAAACAGTACATGTCCAAAAACCCCGGAGGAGCACTGAAAGAATTCTGTGTTTTAAATTAGCATATTTTGAACGAATTCGGAATGTCTAAGGTGGAAAAGAACCCAACCTTTCTATAAGGAAACAATTCTAGAAAAAGAATTTTCTTACACTGTATTCATGTCTCCGCCAGCAGTCATTTAAAAGCAGCTAAGGAGAACGACGACACTATTTATTAGATGGCACATTCAACGAGCCAATGTGCCAAAATGCGGGTATAAACAATTATTGATTATTTAATATCGGAACCGAGATCATATAAGTTAATGGATTGGTTTTCACACACTTTTGAAACACAAATTATATGCTTTTTTACTGCAGACAAGTTGTTGCCTCAAAACACAGCAGAAATCTTCCAATCAGGGCTGCCAACTTATGTTATGAGGTGCCATATTGAGGATAAAAAAGTGCCAAAATGTGCCAAATAGAAAAATAAAAGTGCCAAAAAAGGTGTAATTCCTTTTAATCATTCACATTTAGCAATAAAATAAAGCCACATTTTCAAAACAAAAGTGCAATGATAAAATAAGATAAACCAGTTGAAAAGCCTTTATAAATTAGAAAATTTTAGTTGAGAAAAAGAAGTGCACGCAAAGGATTTCACAAAAATGTATTGAAATGTTATTTTTTTAAAAAAGTGCCATTTTGGCACTTTGTGCCAAATTGAAAAATTAAGTGCCATTTGAAGTAAAATAGGGACAAATGGCACGGTTTGAGCCAAGTTGGCATCCCTGCTTCCAATAACTTACAAATATAAAAATGTGAAATATCGAGGGCTTGAATTCATTAATACCCTCTATCTGCAATTTGCACAAAAACTAATTTCTGATTTTAGAAACCATCTGGGACTTATTACCTGTCGTTATATAAGGTAGCATTAATATCACTGATGACAGTTAAAGCTTAGGTGGATTTTTATATCAGAATCTCATCTTTGTGAAAAGTGTGCAGATAGGGGGTATTATTGAATATAAGCCCTCGATGTTTAAAATATATAAAAATGTTATTTCAACGTATACAAAAAATTAATCTACCTGCGCTACAGCACGTCGGGAGACGGGGAGGGGGGGCCGGGGGGCCCGCGGCGTAGCGTGACGCGGTGTGCGCGTCGGTCGCGCGGGGTTNCTTTAATGGCCTTCCAATTTTCGTCATTTGCCAAAGCACGAAAATCAAATTTTACACCATTCCTCTTGTGTAAACACTTTTTGATTTTTACACGAATTTTCAATTGTGGCATGCATAGAATCACCTTCGTTGTAAGTATGACCTTTCTCCAGGTACCTAAAAAGTATAGAAAAAATTTGTTGGTTAGGTTAAATGCATTGACATACATATTAACGGGTACTTTTGTAAAAAACCGTTTAATTTCAACGAGCTGCCTGGCATTGTTCTTGTATTACTGATCAATCACAGTGAAATATCATTTTATTGCAGTAAAAGCTTATTAAAAATGCAACACACTTTNGTTAAATGCATTGACATACATATTAACGGGTACTTTTGTAAAAAACCGTTTAATTTCAACGAGCTGCCTGGCATTGTTCTTGTATTACTGATCAATCACAGTGAAATATCATTTTATTGCAGTAGAAGCTTATTAAAAATGCAATTTGCATTGAATTGCTTAAAAATTTAATTTACAATAAATGTAAGTGAATCTACTCTTGATAAAGTAAAAACTACTTTAATTATATTAGCGTTTACCTGTGTGTTATTTTAATATTAAGTATAGCAGAAAACTTGTTATACATTGAGAAAAGTATCTTGTTCCGATTCTGTGCTCCGCAGTTATCACTATAAAACCTAAAATCTTTAACTCCAGAAGCTGACTTTTTTTTAAGAAATGAAATAAACAGCTACTAATTTCGTTGGCTCCTTTGCCACCCACCGTTTCATTCCACACATAGCACGAACCTTGGTGGGTATTCATTTCATATATAGTGAAATTATAAATATTGAGCTTCCGCTTGTAATAGCTCATAGATACATTAGTTCTAGGGGTTGTCAAGGTTTGTTCCATGTCAAAGCAAGCTGTGCAAATAGTTGGATCTTCTTTTGCTTGCTCTTTATCTTTTGCCATCATCTCTCGAGCTTTTATTTTATTTGAAATATGCTCATCATGCTTTTTAGCACAGGACATTTTATCTATTTCTGACATCTGGTCATATGCTGTGCACTCATCGCAAAGATCCTTTTTTGGTTTGTGAAATTCTATATTATACTGTGTGTTGAAAATTTCTCTGTATAGATGTTCAGACACCTGCTCTGTGTTTTGTTGTGCCATCAATTCTTTGTACATTTCGTACATTTTTTTTAAACATAAACTTTCACTTAAGTAGCGCTTATTGGTCATTTTCCTACAATAATGCGAATCTATTGTCGGATAAGATTCGATGTGCTCGTTGACCATGCGTCTAACAGTCGACGGTATTCGGGCTGGTCGATTGAGGTGTTTGCCCCGCTGGTCACTCTCAATAGCTCCTTCATTAGATTCCTGAATTTTTCTTGTGATAGTTTTAATCCACGAATTGCTTATTCCTACAACATTTATAATTATACTTAATGCTTATAAAATATATTTAAAAAAATGTTAGTAGGTAACACGTATAAAGACAAGTTTCAACCTTCGTGCAGTATTTTACTTTTGCAAAAATTTTGATGTTTTGAATGACAGTTATTAGAAAGATTTTGGGTACGCAGTTTTGCAGTATATTCAATTTTAATATATCGCACATCGTCTTCAAATAGTCACAACTCAAAATAATACCTAAAATTAAATGGGATACAAAATACTGCATACTCAAAATCTTTCTAGCATCAAAATTTTTACGAAAGTTTGTGGATTTTTTTAAATACATATTGCAAAAATGTATATAAAATGGTTAAATAAAATTTCAAATAAACCTACCAAAAGTATTCAAAAACATTGTTTTGCAAACTGTAACTGTTTTACCACATACGGTGAGCATGTACTTATTTGAAACCATCTTTCTATTATGAAGGCTAATCTCTAGAGGTGTTGCTTCAATATATCGCGCAATGTAGTCCCATTGGCGACTGTGATCACCGATGCTCCAAAACTCGGTAAAAATTGCGAGTCGCTGCTCTTCGGTAATTTTCTTTGAGCAAGAGAATCTACATACACCGCAGCCAAAACCCATTTTTCTCTCGAAAATTGGAGCGTCTGTTTTGTTCACCCCTGGGCTGCCTGAGCATTTTACTTTTTTGGCTTTCTCGTGCTTCCACTCAGCTGGCGTTCGTTGCCGCTTTCGCGTTACCCCATTCGCATGCCATTCTATTCCAAATATACCGCATTAAAAACTAGNTCTTCACGTGGTAGTAGCCCGCTGCATTGTAATGGCATGCGAAGTATCCTAGATAAGTACATCAAAATATTGTATAAAAAATATTGGCTTACTCATTTGCTGCAATTTGCCGGACGAGCTACTTCTTTCACTTGAACAAGATATATCGAGCAATAAGTAACCTAATTTGAGAAAGAATGATATATTTCATTCCAGCGACAAACTCGGTATATTAAAAACAATTTTTACCTTCTTCATAGCTTGGTTTCCCTTTAGTTTCATTATTATTTGGAATGGGGGCAGAATCTTCTAAATTTTTTGATTTTAAGCTATTAAAGATAGATGAAAAAATATCTGAAATGAGAATATAATTTAGCCGCTTCAAATTTTTTTAATTAATGCTATTTTACCTTCCATTGTAGATTCTTTTAATTGATGCTGTGTTAATACAGTGCCGGACAAAAGTATTGGCACAGAGAATTTTTCGCAATATATGCAAAGTTTTTTATTCTAATTTATTTTCAATATTTTTTAATAAAAATATAGTTCGTACTTCACCAAAAAACATAAAAACAAAATCTCTAAACTTTGTGCAAAACTCAGGAAAATTCAATAAATTTGCATACTAATTTGCAACTTCTTATTCAGATTTTCTAGAGAAATTCTAAGTATGTAGTTTTATAGTCCAACTAATTTTAGTATAACAAAGTGCAAGTTTGAAGTATCTAAAAAATTGCGTTGATTTTTGGACATTTTTTTAGTAGAAGGTGTTGCTCATTTTCTCCATACAAAAAATAATTGTCGAACATACTTTGTACGGAAGAACCTGACTGAAAAAAATTGCCAAAAATCAATGCGATTTTTTAGCACCTTGAAGCTTGCGCTTTGTTATACTAAAATTAGTTGAGCTATAAAACTGCATACTTAGAATTTTTCTAAAAAATCTGAATAAAAAGTTGAAAATAAGTATGCAGATTTATTGAATTTTCCTGAGTTTTGCACAAAATTTAGAGATTTCGTTTTTATGTTTTTTGGTGTAGGACGAACTATATATATATAAAAAATTATCGAAAATAAATTAGAATAAAAACCTTTTCAGATATTGCGAAAAATTCTCTGTGTCAATATTTTTGTCCGGCACTGTATGTAGTCAATTTTTTTAGAATATAAATTTTTGAGCGGAGACAATTAATAACTCGTTCGACAACGAATCTAGTAAAAATCAGATTGGAATGAAAATTTGAAAGACACAAAAGCAAAGTCTATATTGACTCCTACCAAAAAGTTAATGTGAAAACAAAATGCTTTCACAGTAATTATTTTCACTGTACCACAATTTTTTCAAGAATAAAAACCATACTGAAGATAATGCTTTCTTAAAGCGGCAGCTCAGATAGGGCGATCTTGAGCCATTTGCTGAGACAGGGCGTTGTTCAATCAAATTCTGAGACAGGGCGTTTTCGGAGCGGCAGCTGAGATAGGGCGTTTTTGAATAAAATTCTGAGATAGGGCTTTGTTCAACTAAATTCTGAAATAGGGTGTTGTTCAATCAAATTCTGAGAAAGGGCGTTTTTGAAGAGGCAGCTGGGATAGGGCGTTTTTGAACCGAATTCTGAAATAGGGCGTTCTTCAATAAAATTGTGAGATAGGGCGTTCTTCAACTAAATTCTGAAATAGAGCTTTGCTCAAAAATTTTCTGAAATAGGGCGTTTTCGAACTGGCTGCCGAGATAGGTCGATCTTCCACTCAGCTATCGATATGTAGATACACCGTGGAGGTTTATGGCAAAAAAATATTTTAGCCTCTAACTCATCATCTTCTAAGTAGTTGTATATATATATTTACTGCAGAAACAATAAAACGCAACGAAAAAAAAACTTATATTTGCCGAAAAATATGCGTGCGATAAGATTTCCGTTTCTCAACTAAGTCCGTATTTTTTTTTTCTCTTTCGTTGAACCTTGAAGTCTTACCCGGAATTTTACTGAACGTAATCTTACTTCCTTATAACAGATTTGAGTAAACAAATCTTATTACGCAAGTGTTAGAATTAGTTGTTGCATTGTAAAAAGTGGTTGTAAAAATTCTATTAGGGTATCATAAAAGAACTAGTTCTACACCTGCCATCTAGAGCAATCATAAGCGACTCGAAACGAAGTATTCTGAGCGCACAGCTAATTGTGGGTAAAATCTCTCTTGCCAGCCGTGTATGACACATTTGGGTGAAGAAAAAAAGTACTCTACGGCAAGCGCGTAAACGACCGTTTATAAATACATAGCATAATTTTTTGCTGCTTATTAAGTATTTGTAAACGCTATGAAGGTAAGTTTCACTTTTTCAAGAAGGGCGACAAATGTCCTCAAACACTCTTCTATGCGACCCGCAAATGACTCGAGAATGTTATGAATCGTCGAACAAATTGGCAAATACTGACTTCGATGCTACCCTACACATTCGTAGGTGCTAAAGACCCGACCGAAACGGCCAAAAGACACTTAGCGCGCACCAATCTATTGATGTGCTCCTTATCCAGCAGGACTGCGGGTGGGTACGCAAGGTTCTTCTCATCAAAAAATAAAGAAAGTGATTGGATATGGACTGATACCGATTCAAAATGGTTTAATTTCTAACTAGTTCGATTTGCTGCAAATTATTTGCGTACAGAAAATATTGTATGTATATAAAAAACTCATGAAAAACCCTGAATTGTAGACTATCCACGTTTGCCATAAAACTTTGGCAGCGACCGCCCATGACCGGCTATAAATGCGAATGATTTTGTCAAAATTTTGCACATATGTAGACCTGACGATTGTGTATATTTTTTCCTAGAACTTGTTGATTAGATATAAGAATAAAGTCCAAAAAAAATGTATTATCTCTCAAGATATCATCATAAGGTAATGAGTCTGAGTATCATAAAAATGTGATAGGCTAGCTATCATCATTGCGTTAAAATTTGCAGTATATACATATGTATGTACATTATCTTAGCGGTCCGGAAATACTTCTGTACGATAAAGTGTACGATTAGTCCCCGGTGAAGGCTATAAAACAAACTAGATTCATATACAGTGCCGGACAAAAGTATTGGCATAGAAAATTTTTCGCAATATATGCAAAGTTTTTTATTCTAATTTATTTTCAATATTTTTTAATAAAAGTATAGTTCGTACTACACCAAAAAAAACATAAAAACAAAATCTCTAAACTTCGTGCAAAACACAGGAAAATTCAATAAATTTGCACACTAATTTGCAGCTTTCTATACAGATTTCTAGAAAAATTCTAAGAATGCAGTTTATAACCCATTAAATTTTAGTTTAACAAAGTGCAAGTTTGAAGTATTTAAATAATCGCGTTGATTTTTGGCAATTTTTTTAGTGGAAGGAAATAATTGTCGAAAATACTTTGTATGGAAGAACCTGAGTGAAAAAAATTGCCAAAAATCAACGCGTTTTTTAGCAACTTCAAGCTTGCACTTTGTTATACTAAAAGTAGTATGCAAATTTATTGAATTTACCTGAGTTTTGCACAAAGTTTATATTTTTATAAAAAATTATCGAAAATAAATTAGAATAAAAACTTTCCAATATTGCGAAAAATTTTCTGTGCCAATATTTTTGTCCGGCACTGTATGTATTTAATATGAATCATTTTTGGTTTCGGTAGAGTAAAATTAGAAAGAATTTCTTACACTGATACAAAAATTACATAAAAAAACGCCGAGATACGTAAGTAAACTTAGTCGTAGATTGCGAATCTGTACACCATTTTTCTAGATGTGGTAATTATTCCCAAGATATTTTCATTTTTAATTGGCATTGCGAATGATAAAAAATTCAAACTTTAACATGGAAAATGTTACTCATACGTACGGTGACCACTCGTACCGATTTTGGTGGGACAGTACCGATTTTGAGAAAATTGTACCGCTGAATATTTTCCAAAAGTCGGGACGTATGTACGTATATTTAAGTGTCCCGATTTTTCATATTTGTACCGATTGAATTCCGATTTACAGTATTTTATTTATTAATTTAAGGGAGTATCCCAAAACCATTTTTCGGACAAACGTGGCAGCACTTTCGTTACCACGAAGAACATAGAATATAAGGGAGCTACAAACATAACCAGCTCCCTTTTTTTAAAGATCTTTGGTTTTATTCTGTCAAACTGGTGCTCTCGCTATACTGCAGTCTATCATTGTTGCTTAATTTTTTTTTAAGGTTTTTATAATTATTTGATAAGTTTGTTTTCTTTTAATCAACCGAATTGAAATTATAAAAAATAATGCTAATTTCCTCGAAAAATGGATATGAAAAATATAAGTACGTTCACGACTGTTATAATGCAAAATATGCACTTTAACAAGACGAATTACTTGTGCACGACGTACGCCATGTACGTGTATGAGTATGATCGACCAGAGCTATGTACGTATGAGTAACATTATTTTCTGCCCCTATTTCATACAAAAAATTATTACCGATTTCATTCACAGCTTGTTTATTCGTCTATCGATTTACATTATTAGTAGCTTGATTTTCTCTTGCAGAAGAACGAACAGGCTTTAATACAAATGAAAAAATAAAAAAAAATCTGTTATTATACATATATAGCTTTTTATGAAAATAACAAGCAGAAAGATGTTGGTTTATCATTTCCATTAGAAATTCTTACAATACAAATATTATCTACAAATATTATGCTAATAAATCTCTTTTTATTTATTCACAGTGTTTACATACAGATTATAACCTCAATAAATTTGTTTAGTAAACATACCAGATAATAAAGATAAATGTCGAATGATGTTTTACGACCATTACCTAAGATATAAATATGTTGAAGTTGCTTTGAATGCCAACAGTTTCGAGCAAATTAAGCTAAGCGCAGGATTTTTGGTAGAGCAAGAGATTTTCCAACGTACCAAGAACCAAAGAAGAGTAAAAAAAGAAAACATGTCTGACAAAGTGAGTGAAAGTGATACAATAGGACATGTACTATTAATAGGAGATTAAAAAGTGCTTAATGTGGTTTTTGAACTACCGCTGTAAAGATACCTAAGTGGACAAATTTAGTTGGTTTAAAAGGACAGTGAATTACAAGCGTGAAGGAAAAAATGCAACAAAATTATTTTCTGTATTTTGGAACGAATTTCCGTCATCCCTTGTCAAATTTGGTTTGGAGACGAAAAATGACGCTGAAGATGGCACAACGCCGTAACCGATTTGTGTCCAAACCAAATTTGACAAAGGATGGCGGAAATTCGTTCCAAAATACATCATACACCCACCCTGTCGGAAACAACAATAACCAAAAAGGAAAAATTATTTTAATTATTAGGTACATCCCAACACCATAATTCTCTACTATACATATATATGGAAATAAAAAAACGTCAAACCAACATTTTATTTCAAATAAAGTTTTTCTGATATTTGTTTCCGCGAAGAGCCTTCCCATGGCTGATTAAAATTCTTCGTATAAAAGTTTTTGACTTAGCGGCTTTCTGGCGGCTTATAATTTATTTTATAGGGAAACACCAAACACATTCACTCATTGCGGACAACGTATTTTCCCGATTTTTGTCGACTTAGGGCCAGTTTGTTTAAAAACTTTCCGACATTTGATTGGCTAATCTTAGCTTAAACCACCCTGTAGAAAAAAATTATCAATTGATTAAAATAACCAACTTCTAGTTAGCTTTTTTGCAGGAGTAATGCAGACGTTATCGAGAGTTTGTTTTCTTTACAAGTTTCTATTTAAATATCCTCATACAAAAATTACTTAGAATACCCTTTTTTTCTGACGAAATTTTATATTATCATTTTAATGTTATGTCTGATCGAATTCAAATATGAGACCATCTACAAAAGAACATGTAAACAAATAAGCAAATAGATGTTTTGTTAAAAAAAATAAGTAAATATATAAAAAATCTAAAAAGCCTTTTTTTATTGATAATTTATGTCCAAAAGTAGTTAGCTACAAGTTAGTTGAAATCTAATGCAGAGGAAATCAGTTCTCACAATTTCGCGGCCATCGCCCTTCAAAAGTAGTTAGTTACGGCCAAAGGAAATAGCTAATAAATCGTTACCACTAGTCGACTACCAGTAAGTTAATAGTTAGCTACAAATTAGTCCCATTTCCTGCAGGGCAGCTAGCTCGGGCGTTTAAATTAAGTTTAAAATACATTCAAATTTAACCTTGCACTGAAAAACTGTCTCTTAGGCGGCATTGTGCCGTTAAAGGAAGTCTCCCGTAAAGTTAAGGTGTTTTGCAACTGGCCGATGGGTGGTTGTGCATAGGCATCCAGGAAATCTACTTCGAGGAAGGAAGCAAACGGATAAAAATCACCTAAATGTTGCAATTTTTGTTTACAGATTATCGCACTATGTTTACTTTTTGTGGCGGCAGCATCAGCCACTAGTACATGTGGGGAGTGTGGCGCTAACTACGTTGCATGCATAACTAATACAACCTATAAAATTTGCACAGAGGAAGATGGATCAACAACTTGTGAGTAATGACAAACTAAATGCTATCTATTAGATTCCTTAATATTTATTAGAGAAATGTCCACACATGCATCTCGTTTTTTTTACAGTAAGTCCCATCGGTGATGATATTTATGAATGTCAGGACGGTACATACTGCACTAGTTCAGATAATGTCTGTGAGTCGGACCCATCTTCAAGCAATAACATTATTGTATGTAACGAATCAACACCTTCGTGTGGCAGTAGTTGTCAGGGTAAGGCAAGTGGAAAGATGATTTGCTCAAGTTCAACACAATTTGCCCTATGTATAAATGAAGTCGCCTCCGATCCATTATCATGCCCAACAAATCAATATTGCAGTGAGGATCTATACAATTTTAATTTGAAGAAAGTTTGTGCGCCACTGGAAACATTGGATTTCGTGAGTACTAAACATTCATTAAATGTACATACATAACACTGGTCAACAGTGATGCAGTGGTGCAGTTGTGCAGAAATAGATATAGAAGTCATATGATGACTTTTTTGTGTGGATTTTTATACCCGAGCGCACTTGTGCACAAGGGTATATTAATTTTGTTCACATAACGGTTGTTTGTAACAGCCAAAACGAATCGAGATAGATATAGACAAATGTATACATAAATGATCAGGATGAAAAAAGAAATCGATTAAGCCATGTCTGTCTGTCCGTCCGTCTGTCCGTCTGTCCGTCTGTCCGTCTGTCCGTGTACACGATAACTCGAGCAAAAATTGAGATATCTCAACGAAATTTGGTATGTAGGTTTCCCTTAATCCAAGGTAGGTTGGTATTGAAAATGGGCGAAATCGGACTTTAACCACGCCCACTTCCCATATAACGGTAATTTCCAGAAATACGAAAACTGCGATATTTTAGTAACTACTGAAGATAATTCACTCAAAATTGATATTTACAATAATTTTTAGACGAAAAATAAGAATATTATAAATTTTTGGAAAATGGGCGTAGCCACGCCCACTTATGGTTACATGTGTATATCTTGGTAACCGCTGCACCAATTTCTTCCAAACTTGGCACAGTTGTTGGCCTTGGCACAGCATAAAAAACCGCCGAAACTTTTTAAAATCGGACAATAACCACGCCCACATCCCATATAACGGTAATTTAGAGAAATACAAAATCTTCGATAAATCAGTA
The DNA here is from genome assembly GCF_001687245.7 of Rhagoletis zephyria. Classification (NCBI taxonomy): domain Eukaryota; kingdom Metazoa; phylum Arthropoda; class Insecta; order Diptera; family Tephritidae; genus Rhagoletis; species Rhagoletis zephyria. The sequence goes on along the minus strand of NW_016157119.1, from coordinate 391,085 downwards.
AATATTGAAGCTAATTTATTCAAAATTGATGCTTGCAACAATTCTTTACCAAGAAATACGTTTATGGTAAAATTTTGGAAAATGGGCGTGGCACCGCCCACTTATGATCACATATAAGTATATCGGTAACCGTTCTACCAATTTGTACCAAACTCGGTATGGTTATTGTACTTGCCACGTGTAAGCAAAACGTTGAAAATTATTGAAATCGGACTAAAATAACGGCCGATTCTCATATAACGGTAAATTTAAGAAATGCTTGAAACTTCAATATTTCGAAATTGAAGGACGCTAATTTACTCAAAATTGATACACCTCGGCTTACCATCTAGCGGAAGGTTTCGGAAGGGTGAAAAAACATATATTTAATACTTGCGCCGGGTATTTAATGTTCGGCTCCGCCCGAACTTAGACTTTCTTACTTGTTTTCATTTATGTCTTATATTTTTTGTAAAAGGTATTAGCTTCAAGAAATGGGCATAAATCGAAAGTCGTGTTAAATCGAGAAATTTCTCATTTACAACAAAAAAATCTTTTTAACCCCAGAACACTAATGTCAGTCCATTCGCCTATACCTAAAGTAGTGGAAGGTATTTTTATCCGGGTGAGAGATTTCATGAGAAAATTGCAAGCCTGGAAAATTGGTATAGTTTCAAGAACCTTGTTGCTCTATTAGGAGATATTTATTTATCGGAATTTAGAAGACAATAATGAAGATGATTGAAAAATTTACTTCAATTTCAACAAAGAAAAATTTACCATTTCCATACAACAATAAGAGTTTTTGGCCGTTTTCGGTAATTTTTGCACCTTTTTTTGTATGAAAGTTGTACTAAATATTTGTCGGATCGCGAAAATAATGCCAAATTCGGATCCGCACCGAAAACGCCCCAATACGAATTTTCCGAGCCATCGAAAATCTTAAAATTTTGCTCAATAACAGGGCCAGCCTAAAAATTTGAATTTGAAAAACGCAGTTTTGAAAAAAGTGTTGGTTAGGGCCTTTGTGAATTAATATAACGATATGTATGTATGTTTTCAACAGATATAAGATATTCTTCTGGTCGACCTTATTCTCTCGATATCTTGACTACACGTTGAAAAAAATATATAAAAATTATTTTTATCAGCAATTTATCTTAAAACAAACCACTAACGATATCTCGGCACCAAAAACTTTTTCTGAAATTGTTGACCTGTGTAATGCCATAATGGAGGTTTTATTTGTGAATTAATTTCGTATGTATGTATGTATGTGTTTTTTAGCTTGAAGCACAAATAACATGCCCTTCCACCGAAGAGATAACTCCAACGACCCAGTCTACAACTCCAACAACAACGACAACGCAATCACAAGCGTATCTATTAAGCGCATGCAATAATTCGACTGAAACTAGTTACTATTTTCAAGTAGCAAATCCGGCGAATTGTAATACGTAAGTAATGAACCATTTCTATGTAACTTTTAATTATAATTATAATATTTATATAGATACATTTACTGTGAACGTAGCGGCTCAAGCTTCCTTGCATTAGAGATGAATTGCAGAAGTGGTCTCTATTACAGCGCAGCTCAGAAGAAATGTATTCAGGCGACAGAGTGTCCGAATTAATATTTATTAGTAATCAGTATATACATACATATGTATGTGCGAATATTTATAGATCCGAAATCGTGAAATTGGCACACAAAAAAATTTAGCAAATATTATTTTATTGAAATTTTTATAATTTTGTTTTATTTACCCATAAGCTATGCTATATTTTTAATATTTTAAAACGATAGGTCTTTCATGCTTGATTCTTCACTCTCTGGAAAGCAAACATTTGAGAGAAAAAGGCCGTTTTCGCCATGTCTGGGTAAAATGAATCCCCAGTTAAACATCATTATCGACGTTGTTGAATCCATTCGTAAAATATGGTAAGCTAGAGCTTACACTATATGCAAGTATACCTATGGTCAAAATAATATTAGTGCCACATTTGATTACACTGGATCACAAATTTTAATTTAGAATTGCTCGGTGATTCCGAAATTCGAGCTAATTTTTTTTTTCTATGGATACGTTTTCGAGATATTTGCAAGCAGAAAAGCGTGCTAGTTAGGTGTATGAGTAACATTCCTTTGTGCTCAATTTTCATACAAATAATCTTGCGTATTTTTATTTGACCACTCATTATTTCGCAGATTTTCTTCATCAGCAACTTGATTTTTATTTTTTTTTGTAACAGAACAGGCTTTAGTACAAATGCAAAAATTTGGCACAGAACCTGTTATTTTTTAAATTTTTCTTCTGTTAAAGTTTAATTATTTTTTTTAATTTCTTTTATTAAAAAATAAAAAAAAGCTGGAATGATTAATTAATTTGTCAGAAACTATAAGCCCTATCGGAAAGTGATGTATACACGGTTTATGGATAATTTCATTGGCTTTCATTTGCCGTATTTTATATTTTTTTAATTGCTTCGTTAGATATACGTGATTAAAAGGAACCAATTTTGCTTTAAAATGAAATTTTGCTTTAAATTTAATTTTATTATGCATTATTTCCCTCAGTGTAGGGTAATCTGAATTTTGCCCCTGGGCGACAAGCCTTAACCGACTCCAATCGGAGCCAATATTTATATGTGATATCTTCCACTATAGTAGCATCGACGTAAGGGATCAACCCTTGGGATGTCTGATGTAAAAATTTGCTTCATACATTTAAGAAACACCCTAATGTGCATACCTACTAATTTCTTTTAAATAAAGACACAGTTGCAAAAGTGAGTTACTTAAAATAAAAAAAATAAAAACTTTCGAAAGTTGATGCAAACTCTCCTCTTCCTCTTTATGGCTTCTTTTTGTTTGTAATGCATGACATAAATATTATAAAAAATTACTTAACCCGCTGATATTCTATGCGATGAAATTAGTGCTAAAAGAAAATTAACCAAAACCACAGATTGGCACGTCTCTAAATTATTCGTATCCATAAAGACAACTTCAGTGCGATCCATGCATACATATGTAATGAATATGTACATATATACGTATATACGTGGGTGCGTTTTGGTTTTTAGGACTAGCATACAAAATACTACAAAATAATAAAAAGATTTTTGCTACTTAAAGAAGTTTAAACGACGAACTCCTCGTATGTTCTTTGTTTTCATCGGTAAACTGTTGGCTGCTTGGAGCGATGTGGCCAAAGTCAGCCAGAAGTTGTTAGAAAAACGAAAAATCACTAGAAACTCGTTTTTTCCTAAACTAGATTCTTCCAGAGTTAAAGCATAGACAGACGGTAGCGTTGATCCGGATCAACTCGTTAATTCGTAATTACCTCTGGAATTAACTGCAGTTGATCCGGATTAAGTCCTAGGACTGGTTTCTCCAACTCAACTTAACTTAGTTTAGCCATTTTATGGACTTAAGTCAAAAATTAGCCCACTTTTTACAAAGCTTATTCTTTACTAAGTCCAAAAAATTTTCTTAACTAAGTTAAGTTGAGTTGGAGAAACCAGCCCCTAGAGTTAATTCCCAAACTTAACTCGGATCAAGGGAATTTTCTATGACAACACTGACCAAAGCTCAGAGAGTGTAGAATACAGAGAATATGCAAATCTAGCATGGACATTAGAGTGGTCCAAAATAATAAAGTCGGAATTTTAGTTAGTTTTGTTTGATTTATATATTTATGTAATTTTACTTCATTTTAATTTTGTTTGTTTTACTTTATTTCACCTTTTTTATTTTTTTATTAGTTAATTTAAATCATTAGATAAAAAAAATAATAATAAAAAAATAATAAAATAAAAAAAATAGTAAAACAACTTTAAAAAATATAGAAGTTAAAAATGAATAATTAAAAAAAAAATGAACATTCTCCTGGCCGTGGTATTCGAACCCACGACCTCGCGGCTCGTAAATGCGCATTACTGCCGTCTGTCAAGGCACAATTTTGATTAGATCAATTGCGGCGTTAGTCCGGATCAACGGACTGTTTAGCTGTTTCCGGTAGAAACCGAGCATAAATTGTTTGCCCAGCGAATGATGCTCCCTTGCAGGTAGATTTGGTATAGTTGTTGTTTTTGTTGTGGCGGCTTACAACTGCCAAGATCAGCCTGTCACTTAGTCGTTGTCGTCAAGCTCCAATGGGAGGCCCAAGTATGCCAGTCCGACTGGGTTGGACAAGAAGGAGAGGGGAGTTAGTTGAGTAGGGTTTAGGGGCATGTCGGTGGTATCGAGTCATGGGTTGACTCTCTGCATGCCGGACATTCGTTGGCCACATCTAGATTTATGCTATTCCGGTAAGAGTTTAGCGAGACAGACGAAGTTCTATCTCGTCCACGTCATGTAGCTGTGTCCCTAAAACGGCATTCACAGCTCGGATGTTGGTGTAAGTCGAGACCGAAACTCTGTGAATGTCGCTTGTGGCCTGTCGGTACTCTGTCAGGTTCAGTGGTTGTTTTATGAATTTCCGGACCTCGTCCGTCAGTTCGTATAGATGCCTTCTGACGTATCTAGGCGAGGGCTCTGCAGCAAGCAAATGTCTGTTCGGGTGCTCGTTTGTGGCACCGAACTAGGCACTGCTTGCATAGCATAGTATTGCGCTCCTTGACGGGGAGGCCTCGTCATTTAGATGGTGTTCTTGCGACATCCGAAGGCATTACGTGGCGGTTCGGAGCGTCGTGTAGCTTCAACCACTGCGCTGCATAGTTTAGAAACGGCAAGCCTTTTATGTTCCCAGCAACGTTTCTTTGTCTTTGCTCCAGGTGCCGCCTGATAGCGACTTGAGGACCTTGTTGCGAACTGTGTACTCTATTTCGACGTGAATACCCAGCTGCAGTCTGACCTCCTTCGTCCAGGTGGTTGTTGCTGAGTTTGCCGAGGGTTAGGCTCCTTGCAGTGAAGAAGCCAGACAGTTCGGAGAGTTAGTCGTTTACTTTCGAGCACAAGTCATCAATTCCATTCCCAGACGCCATTATCGAGCAGTCGTCAGCATAATAGACAGTCGAGCCTCCCTCTGGTGGCTGAGGGAGCTTTGAAATGTATAAGTTAAACAGTAGCGGGGAAAGGATACCACCCTGTGGGACTCCCTGTTTGACTCCCTCGGACTCAATTTGCTTGATTTGTCTCTTAAAGATTACTGACGAGTTTCGACAACTCAGATAATTCGCCGACCACCGTTTAAGTCTCTGTGGAGGAGAGGAAGCCCCTATGTCTTCTAGGAGCGTGGAGTGACTAACGGTGTGAAACGCCTTTGACAGATTAAACGCTGCTAGGACTGTTCTCTCACAGGGTTTTTATCTGATGGTTTATGACGTTAATCTATTTCGTTTACTTACCTTAAAAGAAAAGGAAAAAATTAAGAATACATTAAAAGATAAGATCACTTTTGCTCGAATTTCAAATATTAACAACACCCCACGTACATACATACGCAACAAGACTGAAAGTATTTCAACAATGTTGAAAACAACAAAAAACCACTTATGGAAAGTGTTGAATTTTTTTTTATATTTGGTTAACATTAGCTAAGATAGCATAAGATTTAAAGCATAGACAAAAATACTAGCAGATAAAACCAGATACCGGCACTGTATTATACCCCATAGTAAAAAGAATGGCAAACTAGAGGAGAATTTCGATACATACTAACGACATATGTACATATGTATCTCGATATTTAATTTTTAACATAAATAGCGTGCAAGTGGATTGCAATGCTAAAGACAAAAAACGGAAAGAGTGACAGTAACTGCCGAGACTCACTGAAGTGGTTAACAAAGGTTTAGTGGAAGTAAAGTGGATGCTACATTTCGCTCTACGTCCTACAAAATTGCTAGTTTACTGGCGATAAAGCGCGAGCTAAGGCCATAAAACAGCAATTACTTTCAGGAATACACTTCAAGTAAACTAGTTTTGCGTTATTCTGTATACCCTGCGATTTACTAAGGGGTTTGTAAATCGCAAGCAAGGCCGAATGAATATCCAATTTCAAATAAAAGCCAACAAAAAAATAAAATTCGCGAAAATTTCATAAAAGCTGTGTAACATTAAAAGTTTGGTATTAGTCGTGCTAGGAACTATTTGTGCGAGGTATTGCGCCGTTAGATATAATTCACAGAAGATGTTAAAAATTTACCAAATATTGGTAAGGAATATGATTTAATTTGTTACATATTTAAATTAACTACATCTTTTCATCAGATAGCGATTTTCGCAATTTTCATTATCATTCTCCGTGTAACCAGCCAAGGATGCAACGTTTGCCAGAGTAATAGTGCAGCATGCATTAATGAAACATCATTTTATTTGTGTTATGGGGGTAGATAAATGTGAACGAAATTCGTATGTCCCCAAGTGTGCATTAAAGATTTTCTTGAATACATTCCTAGGTACATTACCCTATACTAATCAAATATACAACTGTGCTGACGGTCTTGTCTGCTCGGATCAACCAAATATTTGCTTCCAGAGTAATGGAGCAGCAGCTAGTTGTGGCGATACTTCTAGTTGTGGATTATGCAATGCAAATCAAGTATTCGCATGCACCAGTCGCACCACATTCGCATTTTGTTTTGGTGCCACACGACCGACTGATGTAAATGGCACATGCCCGACGGGTTGGCTGTGTGACGCATCTACACAGAACATATGCGTTGCCGAAACTACGGTATGAAACAGCTTATCAAATACTTATTTTGAATTTCAAAACACATAAATATACATACATGGTACTAAGACTGTCTTACAATTTAACAGTTAATACAGATATCATGTGATAAATTTATAGTTTTACGATTAGAAATTAATTTATCTCAATTCTAATAAATGTGCTTAAGTTAAAGGTTACATATCGTTACCTTAATATATAGACTCTATAGTATAAATACTTAATATAAAGATATAGGAGCTACAAAACTTGATAAGGTTCTTCAGTTGCGATTTTCTGCACTACTGGTTATAAAAAAAAAAGCATAATCTAATTTTCTTATGTATTAGTTGATTTCAAATTTGTTTAAGTCTTTAGTAAGAAATCTACCGATCTCTGTACAGAGCTTAATTTTGAAACAAAATGTGTTAGGGCCTTTCTATATTAAGGTAGCGATATGTACATATCATCGTTTGACATGGTAACTGTTCAATCTTATTTACTATTTTTCAGAATTCATCCATTATTTGCAGCTTGGATCAGCCGGTAGAAATAATTACTGAAGAGTAATTAGAAACATCTTAAATAGTTTTACAAACAAGATCGGCCTTGTGTGTGTTCTTTTAAATAATTATTTTTTATTTAAATATAGAACAAAAGCCTTATGCTTAACAATAATTAAAGATCTTCTTCGTCGTCAATAGAATTTGTGGCATCAGCAAGCCAGTTTCGTACTTCTTCTAATGCTGGTAACCGGAAACGCCACTCATCACTAATATACCCATAAATTTGGTCGCCAAGTTGCAGAAGGTCCATTGCAACACGTCTTTCATCCGGCTTCCAATCACGATCTGCGCTACCAAACATCTCCATACGTAGCAAGGCAACCATCGAAGACGATATATATTTTTTAACACCATTAAAAAGTTGAGCTTTTGTTAGTGAGTTCTGCATGCTAGCGCTTGTGGCAGCGGGTTGTCGACGGTTGACGTTGCCGCAATCCATTGCAGCCGATGATCCTGCTTGACTGGTAGAGACCTCTCCTATATGTTTTTGCTTATTTTCTTTTTCATATTGTTTGCATTTTTCGCGTAATTGGAAGTTCTCCTCTTGAAGCCGAAGGTTTTCCTCTGTTAAGTCCTGCTCGCGCTTTAGAACTTTTTTATAGTTAACATCTAATTGTTCGTATTTTTGCTCAATGTTTTTCAATTTAAAGTTTGCGGTTTTCAACTCCTCTTCGGTCCCATTGAAAGTAATGGTTTTACTGTTTACTTGCACTTTAGTTTTCTCGAGCTGCTCATTGAGCTGTTTAAATTGTGCCGACAATTTTTCGTATTTTTGCAAAACGGTTTCCAATTTAAGGTTTGCTTCATCCAAATCAGCTTCAGTTTTTTGTAGTGCGTTTGTTTTACTTTTTGATTCTTCGTTTGATCTTTCGAGCTGTTCTTTGAGATGGCTAATGCAATCAGTTAGTTCTCCAGGATTAATTTCAAATTGTGAATCTTTTTCTTGCAACTCCTCAGTTGAATCTTCACATTGTTGATTAGGTAACAGACTGTTATTTGTTATTTCAATTGTACGTTCATCTATGAACTCGTAATCATCTGATGCCACATCTACATCTTCTTTTAAACTAATTTCGCCTGAGTCGAAATCGAAACTAAGCTTAACAATAGTATCGGCAGGCATCGATTCACTGCTATTAGAAGATACACCGATAGGCTCACAATTTAAAATTTTTGCTTTTTTTGAGTTGCTTGGGTCTTCAGTGTCTAGTTGCGTTTCATTGACCCTCTTTATGTTTTTCGATTGCGTAGCTGCATTCGCCAAAATTATCTTATTCTGCCTTAAGTACTTACCCGGTTTTAAGTTGTCATGAAGGGAAAAAGGGAGAGTGTATCCCGGCGGTGGAATTAAATGCTTCATTGTAGGGGTCGGCATTTTAATCAACTCAGGCCCGCCGTTTTCTTGTTCATTAGCGTAATCTAAAACCATTTCTTCGTTAATGGGCATTAATGTGGGCTCCACATTTTTGGGAAGTATCCCATTCCTTCTGTAATTTTTAAAACACTCAGGTCGAAAATGTCTGGCGCAAATTACTTTATTATTTTGGAAGCCCGGAGGCATTTCGAGCATATGGATTACGTTTGCTAAGCGCAACCATCGAATGTAGCGTTCCCGGTCATTTACGGGGAAGTGGAAAAAATGCATGCCGGGATGTTGAGATGTTGCAACAGTGCAATCACGAAACGAACAGCGACAACCTCCCATAATTTTTAATCTGTTTTGGAACAAGGAACTCCTTTATTTTCCACCAGACAGTTCTTTTTATTATTTTTATTTTTTTGGTTTTCGATAGGTTGGAAGGAACTTAAATTCCCCTATCGCAAGGGTGTTCCTCTCTTTCTATATTTGTTCCTCTTTGCTACTCGATTATGTAGCATGTGTGTGTTGATATTGGCAAGTTGTAATTGAATGTTGATTAAAATTTTTATTAATTTATTAATATTTTTTTACTTTTGGCCTGTGCTAGTTGATGTGAAACGCTAAAACTTATAAACATATCGATTAAAAGGTGACTTTATATCGATTAAACTTTAGACATTCTATATTCATTTCGTAAGACGGTTTTTACACCGTTCAAGTATTGAGCCAATTCTGCTTACATATAAAAGAGAGGGATTGGGAAGAAATGAGAAGACTACACACGCGTCTGTAGCGCCAAGTCGTTTAAATAGGGCTGCCAGATAGAACATACTTTTTGATTGGTGAGGATGCATTTGATTGACAAGACGTAAAGAACATGGCAACAATAGGGGTCTTCCCTTAAACTCGTAAAAGCTTCGTAAAGCTCGTAATTTTACGAGCCTCGAAAAGAACTGTCACAATTTGTATCTATTTACGAGCCACGCGTAAATTTACGAGGCAAATTTGTTGCGCAAACGACCCCGTGAACTTCAGTATTGCCGAGGCGCCGAAATTTTTATACTAACAGCCCTATTCGCGTGCAACGACAAATCTCACCGCTATAACTATTGTCCTGTTTATAATCAATTGTCACGTTTAGGTATGCAGAGGGCAATTTGAAAGCTCCAACGCCGACAATTGCTATTATTTTTGTGGTAACCTATTGAGTAGATGACAACCCTAAAACATATGTTAATTTTATTAATCAATTTCATCAATTACCAATTTTATTAATTTTGCAGAAAGAAGTTGCAAAATTTTACTAAACGAAAACTGTGAAACCATTTTATTTGGCTAAATCAGTGCGTTAAAAAGTTATTATTTGCGTATGCATATCGTAATAGTATCCATTGCAGAATATTAATGGAGGAAATAATTATTTTGAACGCAGCTATTATTGTGGAGCAAGAAGAAATTATACAGGCAAGAAGAATTCTGAGGGAACTTCGAGACAACAGTTTTTTTTATGGTTTTTACACGTTTACAGTTCTTGGTGGTCTTCACAAAACTGCTACTGCTCTTGTGCGGTGCATTCATATTTTCCACGCCTGCACGAATTCATAATAAAATGAAAAAAATTTCCAATTATAAAATTACTCACTTTTTCGGCGGTTCGTAATCCATTGCTGCGGTGTATTTTATTTAAAAGAAATCCCGTCTGTTGCAGTGGCAGTCAAAAAGAATAATTAAAATGTAAACAAAGAACAGCTGTTTCACTATAGAGAAACTTTCACCGCAATAGACAAATAAAACGAGCTTTTCGCTTGTCATTATTGACTGTGCATACCTATGACAACAGTTGATGACACAATAATGACAGTTGACGACTGTGACAACACGCGAATAGAGCAGTAAAATGTATGATAAAATAATGAAAATAAATGAAAAAAATAATACGCGAATAAAATTAATGAATTTCATCCACTAAGTGTATTGACTTAAGTTTTTTGCTAATTTTCGGCATTTTTAATTGTATTATAAGCGAAGAGTGATAGAGACAAGATGACGGGATGTTATGGAAAATGCTACGAAACAAAAAATTGCTTCACAAAATCCTGGTTGATCTGTCAAACAGTCACTTTACGCACCTATTTACACCTTTTCGCAAATGGGGGCGTTCCCATAAAAGCTTCGTAAACTTACAAGTTTTACACGGTTTAAGACTACATTGGCCACTGTTAGACGTCGGTAACGACCTGCAGACCAAAGTTCCCGAAATATTAAGGAAATCGTTACGAGTATCTCATTTCTGTAACGATTTTTTTTACGAATTTTCAAAGAAAATTATATGAAGTGGTTGACACGAACTCGTAAATAAATTTCTGTACGAAAAATAAAGAAAATTCTGGAAAACTTCTAAAAGATATTCTTCACATAGCAGCATTATTTTCGTTGCTTCACAGATTTTCTCCCGAAATTTCGCAAAAGAATGGAAGTGTGCGTATTTTATTTCATTTTAGAAAATTCGGCAAAAAATCGAATTAAATCTTAACGAATTCTTTACAATTTCTTTACAATGCAGAATACTCTGAAAAAATCGTACAAAAACAACATTTACCGTTGGTATTAACTCCTTGTATTATCAATATGTTCTTTATCTATTCATATTTATTTATTTATTTTATTAATTTCTTAGAATTCTGAAAGGTTTCACTTCTTTTTTTAAGAATTTCCTTTAAGAAATCGTACAGAAATTTCTTTACTAGTTCTTGTCAACCGCTTCATATGTTTTTCTTTACAGATTCCTAAAAGAACCGTAACAAATTTCGGATACTCTTAAATATTTCGGGAGCATTTGTTTGCAGGGTATATATTTACGTATATGTGTATGAATAAACGGATATGTAAACAAAGCAAATCATACGATAATTTGACACCAGCGTGCTCATAAGAAGAAGCATAGCTTCTATCGCTATCATCGTACAGTTCCATAAGTAAAGTAACTCTTCTTCTTACCGTTTTTTCTGGCAGGCTGTAGGTGTGTTTTTGGCAGGCTGTAGGTGTGTTTTTGGTTATTGTATTGGTGTTTTTGGTTCAGTGTGTTAGTGTATTTTGAATAAATTGTAATAGAAATAAATGAAATTGTAATAGAAATGAAAGAAATTGTAAAAGATAAGAGCACATGCCAAAAAACAGGTGATCTCAGCTGTTTTTACTTATGAAACTGTACGATAATCGCTATCACCCAAGAATGATAGAATACAAGATTGCGCCGTCCTGGGCGTTGACATTTGTGTACCACAAGTAAACAAAGAATGGAGCGAAAAGAAGAACGAGTTAAAACTTCCAAAACAGTTCACTTTACAGCGAAAAACGTGTTTTAATTTTGCTAAACGCGAAAATTTTGCATTTTTCACCTGATCTATTAGAGAATAGGTAACACTTTAGTGCACTCCATTGCCTTGCAATTGAGGCTGCTTCAGCAAACGTTTTAGTGCACTCCATTGCTTTGCAATTAAGACTGCGGCAGCGTCTCTGCGGGACTGATAAGTGAACTAGCTAATGGAGGCTGCGTGGAGCAGAAACAAAATCATTGTGAGGAAATGCTGTTTATATAATAATAGAGAAACATTTCGGGAACGGCTTTGCCGTGCCCTATGTACACAAAATGCAGCGATTCGTCCACGCGCTACTCTTGCATCTACGCTTCTTGCATCTTGACGGTTGTCGCAATTTAACACACAGCACTTCATTGTATTAGTTTTTACGCAGTCTTCAACTCAAAAATCACTCACAAATTGCAAATTAACACAATTTAAACTGATTTTTCACATATAATTAAATTTCTCTTTCGCTGATTTGTAAACAAAGGTGTGTTTACAAGTTACCACAACTGTCAAAATCGGCAAAACCAAAGTAGCGGTACCACTGACGGCGCCACCTCTGTTCGCTGCACCGTGGCTATCACCTGTAATTGGTGCGCCTTGATTCACAACAGAAAAATGCATACGGTTGCCATGGCAGTAAGCATAAAATTTGCAAATGCAATTCCACCTACAAATCAGAGACCATTTCCACAACATCCTGAACAGCCCTATTGTTTACTTGCAGCGCGCAAGTAGCATATGTCCGGTATGTACATATGTGAATATAGTAAATAATAGTTTTAAAATTTATTTAAATATAGCGGTATAATTTCCAGTTTGCGTATTTATCTACATACATAGATATGTACATAATGGGGCATATTTATAGTCAAAATAATTTTACAAACAAGAGCGGCCTTGCGTGTGTTCCTTTAAATTATTATTTTTTATTTAAATATAGAATAAAAGCCTAATGTTTAACAATAATTAAAGATCTTCTTCATCATCAATAGAATTTGTGGTATCAGCGAACCAGTTTCGTACTTCTCCTAATGCTGGTAACCGGAAACGCCACTCATCGCTAATGTACCGATAAATTTGGTCGCCGAGTTGCAGAAGGTCCATTGCTACACGTCTTTCATCCGGCTTCCAATCTCGATCTCCGCTACCAAACATCTCCATACGCAGCAAAGCTACCATCGAAGACGATATATATTTTTTAACACCATTAAAAAGTTGAGCTTTTGTTAGCGAGTTCTGCATGCTAGCGCTTGTGGCAGCGGTTTGTCGACGGTTGACGTTGCCGCAATCCATTGTAGCCGATGATCCTGGTTGACTTGTAGAGACCTCTCCTATATGTTTTTGCTTATTTTCTTTTTCATGCTGTTTGCATTTTTCGCGTAATTGGAAGTTCTCCTCTTGCAGCCGAAGGTTTTTCTCTGATAAGTCCTGCTCGCGCTTTAGAACTTTTTTATAGTTTACATCTAATTGTTCGTATTTTTGCTCAATGTTTTTCAATTTAAGGTTTGCGGTTTTCAACTCCTCTTCGGTCCCATTGAAAGTAATGGTTTTACTGTTTACTTGCACTTTAGTTTTCTCGAGCTGCTCATTGACCTGTTTAAATTGTGCTGACAATTTTTCGTATTTTTGCAAAACGGTTTCCAATTTAAGGTTTGCTTCATCCAAATCAGCTTCAGTTTTTTGTAGTGCGTTTGTTTTACTTTTTGATTCTTCGTTTGATCTTTCGAGCTGTTCTTTGAGATGGTTAATGCAATCAGTTAGTTCTTCAGGATCAATTTCAAATTGTGAATCTTTTTCTTGCAACTCCTCTTCAGTTGAATCTTCACATTGTTGATTAGGTAACAGACTGTTATTTGTTATTTCAATTGTACCTTCATCTATGAAGTCGTAATCCTCTGATGCCACATCTACATCTTCTTTTAAACTAATTTCGTCTGAATCGAAATCGAAATTAATCTCAACAATAGTATCGGCAGGTGTCAATTCACTGCTATTAGAAGATATACTGATAGTCTCACAATTTAAAATTTTAACTTTTTTGCAGTTGCTTGGGACTTCAGTGTCTAGCTGTGTCTCATTTCCCCTCTTTATGTTTTTCGATTTCTTAGCTGCATTTCCCAATATTATCCGTTTCTGCTTTATGTACCTACCCGGTTTTAAGTTGTCATGGAGGGAAAAAGGGTAAGTATATCCCGGCGGTGGAATTAAATGCTTCATTGTAGGGGTCGGCATTTTAATCAAAACAGGTCCACCGTTCTCTTCTTCATCAGCGTAATCCAAAGCAATTTCTTCGTTAATGGGCATTAATGTGGGCTCCACATTTTTGGGAAGAATCCGATCCCTCCTGTAATTTTTAAAACACTCAGGTCGAAAATGTCTGGCGCAAATTACTCTATTCTTTTGGAAGGACGGAGGCATATTGAGGAAATGGATTAAGTTTGCTAAGCGCAACCATCGAATGTAGCGTTCCCGGTCATTTACGGGGAAGTGGAAAAAATGCATGCTGGGATGTTGAGATGTCCCAACACTGCAATCACGAAACGAACAGCGACAACCTCCCATAATTGTTGAATCTGTTTTTGAATAAGGAACTCCTTTATTTTCTATTAGGCAGTCTGCACACGGGTCGTATAGCTTTAGACGCGTATAAAATTTCTTATGCAGCAACGATTCCTCAGCCCTTTTTATTAATTTATTATTATTTTTTTCTTCTAGCCTGTGCTAGTTGATGTGAAACGCTAAAAATATAAGCATATCGATTAAAAGTTGACTTTATATCGATTAAACTTTACAAAATCTAATTTCGTTTCGTAAGACGGCTTTTACACCGTTCAAGTACTGAGTCAATTCTGCTTATATATAAAAGAGAGCGTTTTGGGAAGAATTGGGAAGACTACACATGCGTTTGTAGCGCCAAGTCGTTTTAATGGGTCTGCCGGGGTCGGTGTTTTGAATTCTGACGAAAACAGCCTACATAAAGAAGTTTGCGGTAAGCCAGAAGTAAGAGCTGCCTCGTGTTAAACAAAGTCAACATCCACAGTGCGGGAAAGTATGCAAGCGGAGTCCGGCTGGTCGAAGTTTCCAAAAATCCTTAGTCGAGGAAAAGAAACCAAGCGTGTGTCGGCAAAAAGTAAAAAAAAAAAAACTATACGCCAATAGAGGAGGACGCAAATCTGCGGAAGCAAGGACCCTTCTCAAACGGAAGAAAGGCTACCCGCATTGAAGCAGCGCACTTTTGGCCGGCTACGGAAGTACTATAGGAGTGTAGCGCCCACGGGCTAGAGACGGTGGAACAGGCAACAAGTCCCCGGCGAGCTGTAAGTAGCAAACGATAGAAAATCTAATTAGGTATTTATTGTTCCGTCTGTGCGTGGATGCAGATCGGCGCGACACAACTCGCTGAGTGGTAGATTTTAAGCGATACACAAATTTTATGCTTTTTGCGACTGGTCGGTTTCACACTGGAAAATTTCTGCCACCAGAACAACTCTGTTTGTAGGCAAGAGAGGCAGTGCGTTGAGGTAAAGTTTCTCAAAAAATTCTTACACTTTCTACTCCGCATTCTTCTTCTTTTTTGGCGCTGTAACCGCCTAACCGATTTTGGCCTAGTTCAGCAAAGCCCGCCAGTCGCTTCTCCTCTGTGCCAACTGACGCCAATTGGAAACGCCAAGTGAAGCCAAGTCCTTCTCTGCCTGATCTTTCCTCTTCCTCCGCTACCACCAGCGGGTTCCGAGTTGAATACTTTCAGAGCTGGAGCGTCGGTGTCCATTCGAACGACGTGACCAAACCAGCAGAGCCGCTGTATTTTAATTCGCTGCACTATGTCCATATCGTTGTAAGGCTCATACAGCTCATCGTTCCATCGTCTGCGGTACTCGCCATCGCCAACGCGTAAAGGCCCGTAAATCTTCCGCAAAATCTTTCTCTCAAACACTCCAAGAGCCCCCTCATCGGATGTTGTCATTGTCCATGCTTCTGCGCCATATACCAGCACGGGCATGATGAGTGACTTATAGAGCGTGGTTTTCGTACGTCGAGAGAGGACTTTACTCCTGAATTCCCTACTCAGTCAAAAGTAGTACTTGTTGGCAAGAGTGATTCTGCGTTGGATTTCAATGCTGACATTATTATCGGTGGTTCCTAAGTAAACGAAATTCTCTAATTTCTCGAAATTGTAACTGTCAACGGAGACGTGGTGCCAAGGGTCAATCCGACTCAACTAACACCTCTCTCCCTTTGGTCCGACCCCATCGAAACAGCTCGTTTCCTGGGCCTACCGTTAGTTGTGCTTGACGATAATGATTAAAAGTTGACCCGAAACAGGCGGGGCTTAGTAGTGCCGCTACAACAACAACGTGGTGCCAAGGCGAACTTTTTTCACAAAACTAGTTCCAAATACAACGTCGCATTCTTGCGTTTCCTTGGTTTTTTAATTCATGGTAGAAATGGCAACATACAGTTTCTTCTTGTACAGCAAATTATTCTGCTTTCTGATTTCAAGCGCTTTTTAACATAGTGGCCCGTAGTCATAGTCAAAATAAAGTCGACTTTAAAGTTAGTTGCAGCTTTTTTGACAGATATCCCATTGAAAATTATGTCAAAAAGCTGCAACTAACTTTAAAGTCGACTTTATTTTGACTATGACTACCGGCCATTGATAACTTATTGTACGGGAACCAAGTTATTGTTACATGCAACTTGTAATTGGAGCTAGCAAGTTGCAGACCGTTGATAATACGCGTTGTCACTTGGAGTGCGCAAGTAACTTGTGTGGCCGTAGCGTTAGATTGAACGATGCAAAGCAAGAAACGGCAACTCTGCCCGGTGCATGAAATACTCTCGATAGCTTGTAATCGATTATTGATAATGCTGCCACTCCGCTTCAAGACACAAAAGTGTTGGTGTCAAGAAACTATACGCGTTAGATATTTTAAGTTTCTATAATATTTTAAATCCGTGCAAAATATTTTAATACTTTCCTCAGCTCATATCATGTTACAACTGTATAAATAAAAAATGGAATTTTTTCTACTGAGATTTTTCACAGGATCGAGCTCATCGAATAATTTGGCAACGCTGGTGTAAAAGGCGTTTAGGTAGCGGGCGTCGGGATTTAATAAAGTTTATTAATTTTACAGCCGCTGAACAACGTTTGCAAAAAGTGTAAAAATGAAGAAAACCAAACCGATACTTCACGACCCTTTGATAATCAATCGTGTAAAACAGGTAAATGTTTTATATGATGCGCAAATTGCCTATCTCTATTTTAACAAATAGTTGAGGTTATGTTACTGGGGCTTCAAGCGATTTATCCCGGCAATGGAAGCCAGTGCATGTTTGTGGTCAAATTATAATAAATCGTATTTTTCTCGTTTTTACAGTATCTAGAAGAAAATGTTGATAAGAAATTTTTGGATGTAAGTGTTATGACAAGACAATTGATGGAGCGTTATCCAGAATATACGCGTCGCAAGCAAGCGCCTTTTCGGGCTCTAGTTGAGCAGGGTGAGTGCCGTTGTCACATTACCAAAAATATGCACATGCGATCAAACACAAAAACTAGCTTATACATTTATTTTCTGATAATTTTAGCTTACCGTGTTGTATCACAAAGCTATGGTTTGGAAAGTCAGCCGTCAAGTGCAGATGAATCGGATGGTTCTGATTTGGAAGTAATGGATGTAAGGGTTTTACAGTTCTATCAATATTATATTCAAATACATATATTAATGATTAACTTATTTAACTTCTATTTAGGACTCTGTTTCGGGCAATTTGATGAACAATTTAATGAACAATCTGTATCAAAAACCCAAGGGGAACGCTTCAAAGCCTACAGCAGCAAAGCAATCTGCCGGCGAAGCAATTGACATTAGTAGCGATGATGACAGTGCGGATGATAATTGTACCAATGGTAAATCATCGGATGGTAGTAAGTAGCGAAAAGTAAAAATGACCATGTAGGATTTTTAATACAAATTTAATTTTTGAAACAGATGTGAATGCGTCAAGCACAGCAAAATCATTCTCCGGTGTTATTCTTACAAAAAGCAATGCGCCAGTGGAATCATCTTCTAAGGGGTCATCTACATCAGCCACTACGGAAACTACCGGTGTGTTGTCTGTAACATCTGGTGCTCAGAAGCGTCATGAATTTACCGAGTCCACTGATCCACAACAGCAACCAAACAAAAAGCGTAAGTTGGAGTTGAATGGAGGAATATCTCCACAATATTCAAACGCCAATTTGAATATACGCTTAATATCATTAGAAAAGAACGATAGGACTGCTCTGCCATACGAACGGAGTCAAAATGATCATCAACCGCAGGGCATGCGTCAGCATTTACAGCAGCAGCAGCAGCAACAGAACCAGCGTTTCAGTCGCTTGACAAATTGTGCGCAAGCCAGCGATCCTGCTTCAGGCCCCTTTCCAACTTTGGGTTCAAATCAGTTGAATCAATTACGTCAACGCAAATTCAAGAAAGAGGTTGTATTACGAAAGTCACGTGAAACTTTTCAAGATATTGGTGGCATGGAGAAAACTTTGAAAGAGCTCTGTGAATTATTAATGCATATTAAATCGCCGGACATTTATTTCGTTTTGGGCCTGATGCCGCCACGTGGTTTGCTATTACATGGGCCGCCAGGGTGTGGTAAAACTTTACTTGCACATGCAATTTCTGGGGTAACTATAGGAACTTAACTTTTTTTGATTGTTGTAAGTTGGAATTAAAAAAACTTTTCTTTTTAGCAACTCAATTTGCCGCTTATAGAAGTCGCAGCTACAGAACTGATTGCTGGCGTATCGGGGGAGTCGGAAGAACGTATACGAGATGTTTTTGAGCAAGCAACTATTTATGCCCCTAGCGTTTTGTTTATCGACGAAATTGACGCTATTTCATCGAATCGCTCTATGGCACAAAAAGATATGGAAAGAAGAATTGTATCACAATTGATTAGCAGCTTAGATAATTTGAAGATGACAGAAGACGGGCAAAGTGTATTGGTAATAGGGGCGACTACACGACCTGATGTGCTTGATCCAGCATTACGTCGAGTTGGACGGTTCGATCATGAGGTTGCTATAGGCATTCCATCGCGTAAGGATCGCAAAGATATATTGACAATAATTTGTTATGGACTCTCGGTGGATCCAAAGTGTGACTTTGATAAAATAGCAGAGCTAACACCAGGTTATGTTGGCGCTGATCTCTTGGCACTTGTTTCACGTGCTGCAACTATAGCTGTGAAGAAAAAGTACGTAATCGAATGAATTGTTTAAATTTACATTAAAGTTAAGAGTGTTCGCTATGCAAAAAACTTGTACAAGTTGGTACCATTTGTCGTTTGGGTAAAAACCCAGTAAAACTTGCAAGGAGAGAGCACAGTTTTGACATTTAATTAGAAGGGGAAGTTGCAAATTCGTGCTGGGGAAATTTTTGCCAGCGAGAATTCGCAAGCAGGATTGTGGCACACGGTTGCATTTTTCTAAACTTTAATTCGAATCAACAAGTTCGTCAAATTTAAAAATGAACAATCTTGCGATTTACTAATGAAAGTATTATGTAAATATTTGTCGTTTCAATTAATTCTAAACATTTGAGAGGCAGTCGACTGAAAAAGCTGTATTCGTAATCGGAACGCAGTTGACGATATAGGAAATCCGTCAGTGACTTCCTCAAAGAAATTGAAGCGTATGTTGAAGACTTATAGGTCCTGTTTTGTTTTCCACCTGAAATAATTTAAAAAATGTATTCGAGATGCACCCGTGGACGCCAGCTGGCAGGGAAGCTTACAAATGTTTGCTAATTCCTGTTCGCGCAAAACTTAGTAAGTTTCTATCTTAGGGAGAGTAAGATACCTTATTCTCTGAATTTTGTTACTGGCTAATTCTTACTGGCATTTGCATAGCGAACAGAACTATTAACATATATTTTCATCCTTCCCACTTTCGCACTTAAGTAAAATTAATTAATTAAAAGTTATTATTACTGTAATTTACACTGATTGCATTTTTTTTACAGATGTGCTGAGTGTATTCGCGCATTCCAGTTAGAATCGCAACGCAACATTACCATCGTCGATTTGGACGATGAGGCCGACGAAAGCGCAGACGTCAGCAGCAAACAAGCAGATCAAAGCAAATCTGGCAAAGATGAAGTCTCGAATGAAACCAATTCCAAATCAAAAGAAGAAACAGTAAATGAAGAGCAATCAAAGGACAAGAACAGCGATGCAAAAGAGGCAGATGCTGACGCTGAGAAAAAAACGGAAAGTAATACCAATGGATCGGCAAAGGAAACGTCATCAAATCCAGGTAAAAAAGACACAGAAGCAATGGATGTTGATGATGAAGACCAAGAGTCCACTAAAGGCGAAGAAAATACAAACAATACCACAAAAGTACAAGTGGCTGACAGTAGCGAAAAACCCACTGAAGAGGTTTCTACCAACGAGCAGAGTAAATCAAATGAATCCACAAATTCGACATCGAAGTTAGAAACTATAGCCGACACACAGAATTCTTCAGAACCATCACTTTTAGAACTCTTAAATTGGCTGGATAATCCCCCTTCGGATTTGTCATACGCTACCGAATTCTGCATAACAGTGGATGATTTCTTAGAAGCAGTGAAAGTTGTACAACCGTCATCGAAACGTGAAGGCTTTATAACAGTGCCTGATGTAACGTGGGCCGATGTCGGTTCATTACATGATATACGTGAAGAGTTGCAATTGGCAGTGCTGGCACCAGTGAAATTTCCCGAGAAGTTAATTACTTTAGGTTTGACGGCGCCTTCCGGTGTGTTGCTGTGTGGCCCGCCAGGTTGTGGTAAAACTTTACTTGCCAAAGCTATAGCCAACGAGGCAGGCATCAATTTTATATCAGTTAAGGGACCGGAGTTAATGAATATGGTAAGTACACTCCCCCCCCTGAGAGGCAAATAAACCATAATCTATATATTCCTCTTGGTAGTATGTGGGTGAAAGCGAGCGTGCAGTGCGCGCGTGTTTCCAACGGGCACGTAACTCGGCGCCATGTGTAATTTTCTTTGATGAGTTTGATTCTTTGTGTCCGAAGCGGTCGGATAATAATGAAGGTGGTTCGGGAACGCGTGTTGTCAATCAATTACTTACAGAAATGGATGGTGTTGAAGAACGTAAAGGAGTCTACATTTTGGCAGCAAGTAATCGGCCAGACATAATAGATCCAGCTATACTACGTCCCGGACGTTTGGATACTATACTCTATGTAGGGCTGCCGCAGAAAGAAGAGCGCGTGGAAATACTAAAAGCTACAACAAAGGTAAGAAACTAAAAAAAAAAAATTTATATAAAATATTTTTTTTTAGTTAAAAAAAATTACATAATCTTCAATTGACAGACAACAGACAAATACAAAAAAAAATAAAAATAAACTAAAAAAATAAATAAATTTTAAATTAATAAAAAAAAAGAAAAAGAAAATATAAAAGTTAAATAAAACACAAAAATTAAAATGCGGTTCAAAAGTAAATAATAATAATAGTAATGTAATAAAAAAGTGAATTACAAAATTAAATAAAATAAGAGAACTTTAATAAGACATTGAAAAAGACTTGTAATAATAAGATTAAATAAAAAAACAAGCAATAAATAAAATATATACATATGTGCATCATACATATGTACATAAGTAATAATAAAAACATGAATTCAAAAATTAAAACAACAGGATTAAACAAAATATAAACAAAAAAAAAAAAATATAAAAAGTAGAAAAAATGAATTACATACATACGCAGTAAAATAAAAATATAAGAAAAGTATCAAAATATATGTAACAGTATTTATAAAAAAAAAAAATAAAAATAACGCAAAAAAAACAATACAAAATTAAAATAAAACCAAAAATAAAACACTGAATAACAAAATTTAAAATAAATACAAAATATATAAAGAAAAAAATATAATAAAGAAAAAAATATAATAAAGAAAAAAATATAATAAAGAAAAAAATATAATAAGGAAAAAAGTATAATAAAGAAAAAAATATAATAAAGAAAAAAATGTAATAAAGAAAAAATAAAGGAACAACAAATAAAAAGAATTAAACAAATTATAATAAAAATTTAAAAATAAAAAATAAAACTTAAATATTAAAATTAATACAAAAAAAAAAAATTAAATAAAAACACATAAAACAAAATAGTTACAAATCTAGAAAAACAAGTAAACCATTAAAAATAAAAAAAGAAATTAAAAAAAAAATAAATAAAAAACAAACAAAAAAATAATTAGAAAAATGGAACAAGAATAGCTATAAAACAAGAAATTTTTAAGCAAAAATCAAAACCGACTACAATTTTCATATAAAAAATGAAGATTATCGTTAATGTCTTTATGATCCAATGATTCGATCTAAACCAAATTAGTATGGAACCACGCCTGAGGTAACACCTTTCCTTTAAAAAAGAATTATAGAAATCGGTCAACGTGGTCCAAAGTTATGCTGTAACATATGTACATAAAAAATATATATATATATATTCCGACGAATTGATAACCTTCTCCTTTTTTTGAAGTCGGTTAAAAATCAATAAGGACTGTTTGCTTAAGTTTGATAGTGATTTTTTCATTGACACAATTATTTCATTCTTCCATATTTTGAATAGAATCGTACACGACCTGAATTAGCTGATGATGTAGACTTTGCTGAACTAGCCGAAAACTCTGATGGTTATACCGGTGCTGATTTGGCTGGCCTAGTGCGGCAAGCAGCAATGTTGGCCCTGAAAGAGTCTATACAAAATCCGGATTCTACAGATTTACGTGTACGAAAGGAACATTTTGATCAAGCGCTGAAACTATTGCGACCTTCAGTTACTCCACAGGTTAGTTAATACACATAGTACCTACTTTCAGTAAGTTAAAAAAAAAAAATATATGAATAACTTCATTTGTTTCAGGATCGCAAAAATTACGAAAAATTGCGTTTAAAGTACGCTGCACCGAGAATCCCCACAACTGCGACAGATAATGCAGAATAAATATTTTAGAAATGAATATAACAAAATAGTTCGCGATAGATTACGATTAAAAAAGGATAATTGTTGTAGCTCATCGCATCAGCAACTATAAAATATGCGTTTTTAATACATAAAAATACATTACTCAATCCGATTGGCGTTACTATCCTTGTTCCGGCATCTCATCCATGTACAAGTTCTAGCTTAGTTTTCAGCAAGTGTTTAGAGTATGACTTGAATTTAATTTTCCGTTAACAATTCACGTTGTGAATTAAATTTCGTTATATGTATTTTGTAAATCATAAAAACATTTACTTATGGATTATAAATAAAGCGAAATGTGCATGTCTAAAGGTATGCAACAGATGAATTGTGCGCAAGAAGAATTTATTTAATCTTCGAAAATATTGCAAATGCTTACCTCACTTTTTAAATTTTGGATTTTATGACCTTTTAGAATGCGCATATGTACGCTCATGCATCTCTTAATTTATACAAAAAAAAGTAAAAATACTAAACGAAAAGAAATTAACTCTTAACACACATATTCATATACATACATATTAGTAAATAAAAAAAAAAACACTGTCTTTGGTACATCAGAATATTGCTTATTTCACTGAAATACAAAATATGCAATAAATTTTACAATTTATAAACGATTTATTCAACACTTGACAGGCACTTGTGTATTTTTTAAGACATCATTATTGATGACGGGCAGAGCTGCATCGTAGAATGGCTGCTTATCAATTGTCGATGTCGGAGGCTGCTTAGTAATTTTCATGTTTGCCCGTTGCAGCTGTGCCGTTTGGTCTTTACTGGTCGCTGTATTGGACAACAGCGTTTCTGCTGGATATAAACATGGCGGCACTAGATCATAAGCCACTTTGCACATCTCCCGTATGCCGAGCCAACTTTCATGCCCAATGGGACTGATCGACTCCGCTGGCGGCTGGAAGCCCAAAGCATGCGATGGCAGTTCCATAACTAAAGCTAATGGTACTTGTATCACTCCGAAAGCGTAGTCAACAATTGAGCCCGATATACGACGTTTGCTTAATCTAAGAAATATGAGAATACATATTGCAAAAGATTAAATGTGCATTCATTTTTATTTTAATTTCAAACTTTCACATCTACGAACATGGCTATGCTTCCGACACGATAGTGGCGTCCGTTGTAGGCTTTAATGGCATTGCGGCCGGTTAATGCCAACTTTTCCAATTTCTGCCATGTCTCAGGAAGCTCTCTGGAATGGTATTTAAAAGAGAACAGTATTTAATTTACATATATGGTATTGTATCGCACGTTTGATAATATACAGAAGTATTTCAAAATTTAAATTTTGTTGGAAAACGCAATCAAAGTTTGTCAAAGTTTGATCAGTTCATACAATTGGAATACCAAAAGACTGATAGAAATATGCATATTCTTTTTATCAAGCTTATTAATTGTATGTTGAAATTTCCAAAAAAAACGTAGGTAGATTTTGAATTACATGAACGGAAATATTAGCTCTGATCCAGCACTCCATGAACTTACAGGATTTTACACGAACTTACAGGAAGTTGCAGGAAAAATGTTACCGTACTCCAAAATCCTCCAAAATCCTGTAATTGAGAGCGACTTTTGGAGAGTTGTGTACAGAATGAAGTTGCAAGAAATTACCCGAACTTTTTCTTCTGGTAAAATCATGAAAAGTGTCAAGCAATCACTGGTTGACGTTTTTACAGGAAAAATGGTTTTTTGTTCCCGTACTTTTTGTTGTTACTCACTTTTTACTCTCACTTCAGAGAGTAATTTTGCTGTTTGACAGTTTTACAGGATTTTTCACGAAAAGTATTGGATCAAAGCTATTAAACATCATTTGATGACTTCCAGAAAATAAGTATATGAATCAAAATTCCTAAAATAATCACATATTAATAATAATAGATTGGCGCTTACACATATCGAGCCCTAACCGCGAAAATAACGTGAGCGACGTTTTTTAAATTTTATTTTTTGATGCAGAAATGCATCTAGTTGCCATAGGAATATTTCTGCATACAAAAACAATTTTGAAGAAAATGTCGTTTACATTTGTGGCATGCGCCTTGATGTAGCAAAGCTTCAATTACAAACGTGTATGAACGCTTTGCTCTTCACTATGCGCTTTCCCATTGAAACATATGCGTTTGAAAACGACGCTTTGCTCGATGCTCTTTGCTCGCCGCTCCACTATGTTTTTGGCCTATGGGTAAGAACATAGTAGATCGGCATAGTGAAGAGCAAAGCGTACATACACGTTTGTAATTGAAGCGTTGCTCGATGCTAGCTCTTCGCTTTGCTCGCCGCTCCACTATGTTTTGACCCTAAGTCTTCATCCCCTTTTTTTCGTTTTGGATTTCGTATTCATCTTTGTCGTGGCCTCGTCTTCATACCGCTAGCTGATTGGAAGATCGCCTTATTTCAGCTGCCGCTTCGAAAACGCGCTATCTCAGCAAACGGTTGAAGAACGCCCTATCTTAGAATTCGTTTGAAAAACGCCCCATCTCAATATAAATTCAATATATCGGCAGCAGAGATAGGGCATTTTCGAATATCCAGCTGAGAGATAGGTCGATCTTCCACTCAGCGGTCGATATACTATGTTCTAAGTGCTTTCAATGCTATTCTGAAAGAAACTTGTATCATCAAAGTTAACGCGCTGAGCGTGTAAAACAATGCTACATACTACTCATACTCGGAGAACACTTTTAAGTACTAAATACTAGACTCCCTCTCACCGCACTTTAAACGCATGAACTCACTTGCAATATGCCCACGGGTACATAATACACTCGGCATACGAGTGCAATGACAGAAAGAATAATAAATGTTGCTTATTCTTTTGCAAAATATTGCGAATGGCGCGCGTTTCCGGTTCAGAAAAAGGTTTCACACCCTTATAGGTATTGCGTGTAACTTTCGACGGACCATCTTCCCAGTGAAAATCATAATTACGATTACAATCGGTACCGATGTGACGAGTATGACTGATCGGTCGACGATTTTTGCGCCAACGACGATTCTTTGTGAAAGTGTACTCGTAGCCATCGGGATTCGTGACGGGCACAATGATGAAGCGCAACTTACGCAACAACTCGTAGTTGCGTATATGCTTTTCGGTTAGCTGATAGATGCAGTTCAGCGCCACAGCGATGGTGATCCATTCGCGTGCATGGGTGCCACCTTCGATGAAGATCATATTACGACTATGGAATGCACTCTGCACTCGGTTAGTTGACAGCGGCGGAGGCGGCGGCGGAGGCGGCGGCGCGGTGGCTGTTGCCACAGTTTTATCCATATAAGTGCGTCGTGCACGGTGTCGTTCGATGCGATCCATATTCTTTTCGCTATTCCAATCGATTTCGATAGCTTTCAGCGCGCGACGTTCGTATGACTGCCCAAGCGTATGCACCGTGACAAAGTTGTAGCGGTTCTGCAGATATTCCAAGTAGAGATTGATCTCATCGTGACGCAAGTAACCGTGTAGCACGTCGGGGCGTGGCACAACAAGTTTCCTGAATTTTGATAGAGATACCGTCTTTTTGGCGCGCTTTTTGGTGGCGTGCTTCTTCAATTTGTGCGGCATTTCACGGCGACTTAATTATATAAATTCAAAAAAGCGCCGTGGAATTTTCACTTAAAAAGTTGCAAAGACTTTTAGTTTTTTAATTTTATAATGACATTTATTAACATTTAATTTTATGAAATTACTCGTTTAATTCGAATAGTTAAAATTACGAGATTTAAATTTATTTTTTTTCTTAACTTTCACCAGAATTCGAAAGAACGAAATTACAAATGTAAAAACGAAACTCTCTGTTGTTAATGTCAGCCCGATTTTCGAAAACGGATTTTGTAGAGAATTTTCAAGTCCTTCGTATGCCGCGTTTTGCTAAACTCTACCGCCTGTTAGATGTGCGCCGAATGGTGAATGGAATGAGCATTCTTTGTATGAGTAGCATACTTTGGAGCTATTTTGCAAATAGCGAAACGAACTGTTAAACTTATGCTTCTTACGTAGGTATCTATGTACATTAGACCGTACCAGAAAAAACGTTCTCGGTACACCCCTAGTTCTAAATTATTTTTGCAGAGCAATTTCGATTAAATGTTTTTCCCGGCCGAACGTAGTGGTCGGCTTTTCACCTTTTTCATATCATATCTCCGCTATTTACAGTCGAATTTTAAAGTTTGATAAATCGCTGTTCTTGTCCTGGGAAAATTCTTTTTTTGTTCGAAACTTCATTGACCTCAAGTTCTAGTACTTACCCACCAGATCTCAGTTCCTACCACCCTAATACCAGTAAGTTCATACTCTCTAAAAGTCATTAAACATTTGATTATTCCAGGCGAACTACCTAAATGTTTTTCCGGATTGCAGGTGTCAATGAAAAATTTAAACAGACCCCTAGGTTCGGCCAAAATTTTTTTTTTCCAAATTGCCTTGAAAAAAAAAAATACTTTAGACACAGTGGTCTCTGGCCAACTTTTTTGTTTGCCTGTGAGGTGTCACGGCCTAATGTAAATCCATGCACGTAAGTATCATTACGTATACGTACATTGATACATGAAAGTATGTATGCGACTGGATGTGACATCAAAGAGCCCTCATTTCACTTGCGATAGCGGTAATTTTACTACCCAGCTGGAAATTTGATTAAAGCAAAACAATAATAGAGTTAACTGAGAAATGAAGGAATGACGCTTTAATATACAGATCGATCACAAGTACTCGCAATGATAAAAGTATTCGCATTCCTATTCGTATTTGCATTGGAATTTGTATCAGTGTTGCCGCATCAAATAAATTTTTTCTAACAAAATGTTCACACAAAATCTAGCAAAACTTAAAGACCATTTCAACAGTTTTGAACAAGGCCGATTTTCAAAGAAAAATTACTAAATTCTTAAATTCTATGTTAAGAAAAGCAAATTCAAAATTTATGTGTCTGAATAAAAATCGACACGCTTTACTTCATAATAATGATACCAGTATATTTCATTTATCTTTTTCTATAAAGACGAAAGATATTTATTTTTGCCAATTTTCACTTGAATTTGATTATTTAAGCAGTTCCACCCTCTTAAAAATTGTTTCCAACCTATTAGAGAAAATGGCCCTTAGACTTTTAAATAGGTGCCAACCACTTTTAAAAATATTTTCGAAATAAAGCCTTCTCAATGAAATTTTGTTTCACTTGACATCATTTTTTAATGTTTCATTTCATTTATTGATTACATTTAATTTTAATTTTTAACAGGCGGCAACCCTTCTTAAAAACATCTTCGAAACAAAGCTTTCTAATATCTCTATCGATTGACACTAATATTCTAATACTTTACTTAACTTATGAAAAAATTAAATTTGACTTTTGAAAAGGTGGCAACCCCCTTCAAAACATTTTTAAAATAAAGATTTTTTCTCTTGCGTTTGCCACCCATATTGTTATAGTTCATTAAACATATTAGTAAAATTTAATTTAACATTTTCAATAGGTGGCAATCCTGTTAAAAATGTTTTCGTAACAAAGCTTTTTTAAATCTTATTCGTTTGTCACTTATATTGTAAAATTTCGATGAACCTATTGTTTAACGTAGAATTTAAGTTTTTAAGCAGGAGTCATCCTTTTTCAAAAAATATTCCACATTTTAATCCGGATATGATCTACATATCTATACAAAGAAAGACCAACAAACAGACAAATTTTCTTATATAATAACTTGTAAACTAAATTACTAAACTGGTGGCAACCCTGGTAAAAACATTTTCCAAAAAGATAAAGATTTAAAATACTTTATTTAACTTGTTAATTAAATTCATTTTGAGTTTCTAGTGGCAGCTCTCTTTAAAAATATTTTTGAAATTTTTGATAACCATATTAAACTTTTTCCTTTAACATGTTAATTAAATTGACATTAACTTTTTGAACATGTGGCAGCCCTCTAAACAATTTTTTCGAAATAATTGTTTAGTTACAAAGTTACGGTTTTTTATTTAACTTATTAATTAATCGATTTTAATTTTTTGCATAGGTGGCAACCCCCTTAAAAATATTTTCGAAATAAATCGTTTAGGAAACCCTTTTGTTTGACATGTAGAGTAGAATCGTCGCTCAACACTCGAATGCAATTTTTTTATTTACATGGATGCCGTACAAAATTAATTCTTCTTGAAATATTAGCAATAAATCAAAAATTCCAACATAGTGGCCTAAGTTTTTCTTACGGGGACATGCAATTTCACCCGCCTACAGCAAATCAGCTTAAATACATATCGTTAAAGTTTCTTTTTTGGCTGTGTTAAATACTCGCAGGATTTAGCGGCAGCTCTGCCGGAAGTTCTCATTGGCCTAAATTGGTACAACTTCTTATTAGTTGGGTATGGTCGTTAAACACGAGACCGGCCAACTACCTTTTCATATTTCCAACGTATTTTACATACATATGTACAATTGTAATATTTTCACACAAACTGTATCTATGTATGTACATTAGACCGCACCACTTTACAAACAAATAAAAAAAAGAGTTCGCCGGGCACTCTTGAGTCTACAGTATTTTTGTAACGCAATTTCGAAAAATTTTTTTGTTTGGTGACATTTACATTAGGCCATAAATATTTTTTTAATTGATTCTAATGAATCGAAATACTTCCTTAACAAAAGTTTAACGACTTTTAGTGAGCTTTGATTTACTGACACTAGGGTAGTACCTTACCGTGAATGCAAAATGGCGACACCTACATTCAGCAAAAAAAAAAAAAAATAAATTGGCCCCGAATGGAAATTGTTCCTTAACAAAAGTTGAATGGTTTTTGGCGAGCTTTAATTTACTCATATTAGGGTGGCACTTTATGCTAATTTTTTGATTTTTATTTTTTCGCTCAAAAATAATTATTATTATTGAGCTTTATTTTTTCACTTAAGAATAATGATTATTCAACAAACTCAAAAGCTATACCGCCATGATTTCCGACGTTACCTTTTCAGAGGTAGCGATATAATAAAAGGAATAAGTCCCAAAATTATCAGGTCAAAATTTCAGTTGGCTGCGCCTTTTACATTTTGTAGGAAATAATTTTTTAGTGGAAAATTGAAACACGACAATAATTATTATATCTGAGCGAAAATATAAAAATCAACTGATAATTATTTTCGTTGAGCGAAAAAATAAAACTCAATAATAACTATTGACTGCCGTCCCTGGTCAAAACGCGGCCCCTACATTTGGCCACAATTTTTTATTTATTCCCAAATTGCCTTGCAAAATTACTCTGAACTGAGGGGTGAATGGAGAACTTTTTTTTTGCTGGTAGGGGGGTATGGTCTAATGTACATTATGTATGCATATAAACATTTACGATTACATGTATATATTATGCAAATGTAATTCTTCGCTTCTTTTCCTTGCCAGCTGTTATGCTGTGCATTTTGGCCGACAAAGTTTTCTGCACGTGCACATTTTATTGTAAATATGTAAATTAGTAAATAGTAAATGCGGTAGTCAGCTGACTGTTGCTCTAAGGTATTCCTTATGAAGGAAAACTAAACACTGAAGTTTACTGAGTCGCTTTCAGTAATCCTTGGAACTTATTCCAACTACTTATTATAGAAAATAAACAAAATTGTATCCAACATTTACATATGTAAACATACTTATGTATGTATGTAGACGCACGAACGATATTTATTATAACTATATGTATGCATGTATATACTAGAGTGGTCCTTAAATGTAGGAAGCAAATTTTTACATCAGATTTCCTAAGCCTCAACTCCTACGTCGATGCTACTGTAGTCGAAGATATCACGTATAAATTTTGATCCGGATTGGAGACGGTTAAGGCAGGTCGCAAAGGGGCAAAGTTCAGATTATCCTATGAAGACGCCATAACCGTCTCCAATCGGGACCGAAATTTGTATGAGATATCAGTGACCGTGGTAGTAGCGTTTGAAGGGGTGAGACTGAAAAAAATCGGTCATTTGATTTTAAGGACCACCCTAGTATATGCATATGTATGTACATAGTATTCGCAGTCACTTTGGCAAAGCCAGCGTAATTTCCAACCAGTTGATTTGCAATTTAGCATTTTCCTGACGTCTTTCCTTTTTGGTGTTTTTTTTTTGCGCTTTACCAAATTGGCATGCCATTGGCAATTTGTTTTAACCTCCCCCATGTCATTATTGGATCATTTATGCTGCTTTTACAAAAGCATTTCGCAATCATTAACTTACTTGTATGCTTTATTAATGGTTCATAGTTACATATGTATGCATGTATATGTAGGGTGAAAAAATGTCACGCAATGAAAGGCTGTACATCGTTCTTAACAGGATGGAGGCGTAGTCGATGACTGCTTACCATGAATTTACACCATAACTTGAGCATATTATGTCATTAAATACACTGGTCTACAAATTTCAACTTTTTTTCTGCGAATAAGACGGGACCTGGTGTTTCTGAACGGATTTTTCGTGCTAAACACGAATCCGGGGTCAAAAATGTCCCATCACGTCACGTTTTCGAGAAAAAAGGGGTTGAAACCCCTAAAAACAGCGTTTTTGGCCATTTTCGAAAAATTATAGAGCTGAACCCTGACGTGGTACAAATTTTGCATATATCAGAAATTAAAGGCTAAACCGTGCCCTTTCGAATGAGCCCTATGCCGAATTGATCGCGTGCACCCTTAAAGCAGGGGGTGTATTTGTGTTTAGGGGTGCAGGAAAAATTGATCACAGAAAGAATTTAATCTTAAACGATCATAGAAAATTAATAATGCCAAGGTTTTAACTATATTAAAAGTCGCTGATTACGAATCTGCAGTTAGATTTTAAAAATTTAAGATGACGGGTCGAATATGGTGGATATAAAAATTGGACTCCTAGACACAAATACACCCCCTGATCTAAGGGTGCATGCGATTAATTCGGCATAGGGCTCATTCGAAAGGGCACGATTTAGCCTTTAATTTCTGACATATACAAAGTTTGTAGCACGTCAGGGTTCAGCTCTACAATTTTTCAAAAATGGCCAAAAACGCTGTTTTTAGGGGTTTCAACCCCTTTTTTCTCGAAAACGTGACGTGATGGGAAGTTTTGGACCCCAGATTCGTGTTCAGCACGAAAAATCCGTTCGGAAACACCAGGTCCCGTCTTATTCGCAAAACCCTTGTAGACCAGTGATATCAGCGACGCGAAGAAGTTGGGAATCGTTGCATAAAATACATCCCTGCAGGCAAAAGTACCGGGACTAATCACCTACAGCTCACAATGAGAACGATCGGCAACTTTATTAACAGGTTGCCAATGTACATACATAGGTGATCTATCGCTACCATATAGAGAATTTTGGAGCAGAACTGCGATAGCCTGGGCGGCTTAAATTCAAGTTATGCGCGTGATTGTTAAAACGTCAGTTTTTTTTATCTCGCTGGCATCCTATTTTTGCTATTCAGTCGGGGTTTTTCGGCTGATTGTTGAATGTAAATAAAAAAACCATTTACCACCCCGTGGATCTAGGAGAGTCAACATTTTCCTTTTTCAACTGATACTATGGCCTGTAGGGTTTTTACTTTTTGTCGGAAGTAAACACACAAAAGAACGCGTGCAGAAGAGAACACTAAGGCTACATGCCTACATGCATGTACTGTTTTCATGTTGCTTTTAATCTGCTTTAAATCTACTTACTTGATTTGCGAATAAATCGAATTGGGTGTCAAAGAGCTTAGTTGTTCGTCTCCCAACACATCGGTGTCAAAAACTGCATACCTAATCCTTGCAAACGCGGCACAGAGACACAAAAAGTATTCTGCCGTCTCATCCTCTTCAAGGTAGGAAGGGCAAATGGGATTGTCAGCTATGCCAACACAAGTCGCACAAGTTGTCTGCAGTCCAATCGGTACAATGAAAGCAAATACCTACCGAGACCCTCCGAGATCGAGGGCAACAAAAAAGTTTCGTCCACCTCCATCCTCTCGAAACCGCCCAGTCAATGGACCCAGCTTTGATGACCGAAGATGGGAGCGATATAACTGGTTGCGGACCGAGGAAGACATGGCCTCAGCCCTCTCTGGCCAAATTGCCGGATGCTCTATTGTCAGGTACTACCGAGTAACTTGGCACCTAGAGTAAGACAAGTGCGTGGTCTTTTCCAAAGAAATACTACAGTTGAAACTTGCATTGCCGAACCAGTCGAAAAGTAGTTAGAGGGTTGGAAAATGTATTCAGTACAGCTTGGCTATCACTACAGATACTCCGTGGCCTTGAGGATTGCAAATTCGTCGGCTTGGAATACAGCAATCAACGCTTACATTACTAGTACTCTTGGTTTTGGCCGATGATGCCGTGGCGTTAGAGGTTAGTCTTGCTGGAACCGCCTTCATCTGCCGCTGTCTTTGAGAAATCTATGCTAAATCGGAGTTGGGAATTGCCACACCAGCGACCGCCACGCTATGACCCCCGATGCGAACGGCACTACTCTTGCGAGCACCACGATTCTTCGCGGAGGGGGCATTGGGGCAGGCCAAAGTTTTCCTTTCCTTACAACGTTCTGCAGGTGATTTGGTTGCCCCTGCATCCACCAAAGCGATACAGGTTTCCGAAGGTCTATCCCCCGCCGGCCTGGGCCTCTTTGCTAGATGCACTAAGAGGAGGGTTTTGTTGATACACATAGTGATTTCTCTTGCCAGAGCTTCGCCTTCAGATACCGCCGTTTTCTCCTCCTCTTATGGGCCAATGGAAGCGAGCCCTCGCCGTCACCGGTGGGTCGTTGTTAGCGAGCTGCTTTCCGACACCTCAACCTTTGCAAGGGATTTTAGTCGCTTTTTACGACAAGCATGCCTTACTACGGCTATATTCTCATCTCTAGAAAATAAAAATACATACACAAGTCTGAAGTTGCTCATTCGCCCCGCAGGCTTGCTGTCTTCACAACAGTTACTCATACGCCCTGCTATTTAAAAACTTTTTGTTTTATTCGTATAGGCAGGTACACAGATAACTATAATATGAATTAAGTAATTAGTTTATACAGACATACCGGTCTATGTGCGCCTCAATGCCGGCCAGATTAACCCAACCTATCCTAATGGTTATGACAAGATATTTGTAGAAGCTTTGTAAGCTTTCAAAAGCTTTTTTTTACCTGCGTTCCACTTTACAAAACCATGTACATTTGTAGTTTCTCTAACGTGATAATAACTTTTGTTTCTAACAGCTATGCTTATCTATTATTATTTTGAAATGTGTTTTGGTTGAATAAAAGCTAGTTGAGCTTTAGAGCGGTGATTTCTTGAAAAGTTCCTCAATTAAATGATCTCATGCTATAGCTAAACCAATGACTGTACTGGCTCAAAGAATTTTTTTATAAATCCGAAAGTTTTTTTATCCGGGCATTAGAGGGTTAAATCCTTTGAGTTTTACCATATCAAATTAAATGTCGACAGTTAGTTTATGTATTGAAGTTAAATCTTCCGCATGGAAAAATACATATAATAGTCTTAAAGCTTTCTAAAACGTATTCTGCTAGATTCCAATTCCGTCAGTATCTATAGTTATATTTAAGACCGAAAATAGCAGCCTCCGCCTACTGAGCTTACTGAACCACAGTTCAAATTCCGCTGAACACAAGAAAAAGTCGGATAAGAAGCCGTTAAGATCTAAATAAATTGCAGCTTTGACTTATTTTATGTACTTACAACAACACAAAACTTTGTTAGTGGAAAGAAATTACCTGTGAACTACATATAATAATGAATAAATAATTGCGCATGTTTGCTTCCACTATAAAAAAAAATGTGAGTACTGTTATTATCAAGATCGTTAACTTTTCGAAATGAAGTGACGTTTCATACGCGCATACCTACATATTCAACACAATGATTTATTTGCAAATATCTCTGACTTTCGTCTACTACTTAATTCACAGCGAATTTGAATTTCAAAATAATTTTAACATATGGGGTATTCCATGAGTAAGTGAAACTTTGTGTCCAATTGTAGAGTAGCTTATTGAACATGGAATGCTTGATGAATCAATGCTCAATACCTGAAATTAACGTTTTTTCGAAAAAAAATTTAGTTATATTATTTTATTACACTGTAAATACACTCAAAACTTCAACATTAGAAAAGTAGTTGAATACGACAACATATTTTAAGGAATAGCTAAATTTGAGCATGATTTGTCCATGAAATCAGTTTCCAAAAATAACTCAACTCGAGCCACTCTTAAGCCGGTTACTCAATGTCTGGTCAACACTAACAGCAGGTTAGACATCTCTATCGACGTGATAACAGTAGTCGATATACATGTTTAGCCTGTAGTTAGTATTAGTCAGACATACATAGCTATTCTAAACAAACTTGAAAATCATTAAGGCACATTCGAAATTTCGTTGCAATCAAATGCACCGTGCAGAAGTGCATTAGGAAAATGCATATAAAATTTCATGCGTTTGCAAATAATCCTTTCTTCCATGCATTTTAATACATCAATCTGGCGACTTCTAGCTTTCGTTTGGTATAACTATTGCCCCTAAAATAGATCCTGGGGTCAGCAGTATATCGTGCGTCTTACAATGACTCCACTGTCATAAAAGTAGGTCAATTGATCTTGTATTTGACCTCTAACATTTATCATACCTAATCTCTTTGATATGGATCTCACTAGAAGCTTCCTTTCATGAAGAAAATCGTACGTGTCCCACCCGTGACAAAAGTTGTCCCACCCGTGACAGGAGAATTTTGAATTTTTTAATAATAAACAAATAATTCTTATTATGGTTTGTGCTTTGTTGGGATTGCTGGTTCTTTTCTGTATAGTAAAACATCTAATCCAGATAGAAATGTTAAGTAAATTCACAGACTTTCCTTAAAATATATGTTCTCCAAAAAGCAGTGTCTTTTCTTTGTCCTACCCGTGACGGAAGAAACAGCTCAGAATTTTCCAATATAAAATCAAGTTGGAATATTTTTCGTATTTGGTAATAACTCGTATATTAGTGAACTAGGTGTAGCTTTATCAAAATGTAGAATTGCTTAGTACTTTATACTTAAATTAAAAAAGAAAAACTATTTTTGCTGTACAAATGTCCCACCCGTGACGATGGAATACCCCATATGTATATTCAAATTTTATTATTCAAAGCATTCATGGCCAAGGTTACAAAACGGTGAAGGCCAATGAATTAATTTAATTTGGCTACAGCGATTTAAGGAAGACGGCACGAAATATTAAAAGCCAAACAGATTTTGACGATGCATATCTCTATCACATGCTTTTTAAATTGAGAACACAAAGATAATGTCAGATCAATTAATTAAACAGTTTATACCGATACCTTGAAAAGCCGTGGGAGAAGAGATAGCTTTTCGAGAGGTAGACAAGAAGTTCGCCCACCCAACTCGATGGCGATTATAGCAATAAAACGGCTTCAAAACAACAAAGCTCATTTGACCGATGCAATACGAGATATTCAACGCCAGTAAGTTCTTATTTACATGCCCGAACATTGGTATCTCAGTGGACTTTGCACTTTGACTGAGTAATTTTTTGGCTTTAGCTGACGACTTTGTTGGCTCAGATGCATCGAGAATGGACGCAGGTCACACCACCTTTTCGTAGATTTTCAAGCTCCTTTAGATAGCACGAAGACAAGCTACCTCTGAGATCCTCGCAAAACTAATAAGACTAAGAAACGTTTAGCATAGCCCTCAGCTTCATCCAAGTCTCTCGAGACCAAACGAAGTTTTAAAAAGGCGATATTGGAAAGCGTAGATCGCGCGTTAAACCAAAACTGTGGCGACTTATTGACATCATTGGACTCAACACCGTTGGTGCAGAATTTCAGCAGCATATGTAGAGAAGGAGGTATCTGACGAGAAACGAGCACAAAACAAAGTACCTCCAAGCAGCACGTCAATGTTGACAGTTATGACTTTTAAGTAGTGAAGGACTTTGTCTATCTAAGATCCATCATTAACATCACAAATAATGTCAGCTTGGATATCAAGCAAATAATAACTGTCGCCAACAGGCGCTACTGGCTATTGGAACGCAGAGCTCTCTCTTGATGAATAAAACTCAAACATAAAACATCTTTTCTCATGCTCGACTTTTTATACGGTACAGAATGGTCAAAGATGTCGAACGAAATTTAAACGCCTTTGGGGCCTTTGTGAAAGGTCTTCTTCGAATGATTTTTGGCCCTTTCTGTGAATATTTTAAAACCAAACCTTAACACAAAGATGACCCTGAACGGAAACTGACTGAACTTCGCAAATGAGACGAAGTTTTCTGTTCTCTGATCAGACAAATAAAAGGCCGTAGGAAGAAGAAAAAGCTGGAAGCGACCAAAACTAACCTGTTTGTGGTGAAACTTTTTTAATGGAGTTCGGAGATGTTTGCGTTATATATTTAATGTTACGGTGAAGGTGGGCAGGCAACGAACGGCCGCGTTGAACGCCACTGGGGGAGGGAAAGATAAAAGCATAGCCAAGGATATAGACAAAGACAAAGATAAATAAGGATAAAGATAAACACAAAGAAATAATTAAGAAAAATGTAGAAACTATAAAAGTAAAAATTAAAGTTAAGGTTAAGGTTAAGGTTAAGGTTAAGGTTAAGGTTAAGGTTAAGGTCAGGGATAAGGTTAAGGTTAAGGTTAAAGTTAAGGTTAAGTTAAGGTTAAGGTTAAGGTTAAGGTTAAGGTTAAGGTTAAGGTTAAGGTTAAGGTTAAGATTGAGGTTAAAGTTAAGGTTATTGCTATATTTAAAGTTAAAGTCACGGTTAAGGTTAAAGTAAATGTTTTCTAAGGTTAAAGGTAAGGTTACGATTAAGGTTAAGATTAATAAAATTATTAATCAGAATCTAGATTAAACAATATCTTATTAATCGGAATATTATTCATTTTGATAAATCAAAAATAATTATTTTTAGATTAATTAACTAATCGGCTTTCGATTAATAGGCTTGTTCGATTAATTGATTAATCGCACATCTCTAATATAAAGCATACTCGGGAAAATACTGAAAAACTTTTGTAGAAAAAATTGGATTGCAAACAAAACTAAATGTTAAAAGGTTATAATAAGAAATCGAAAGTTAGCGTAGCATCTTTCCCAACACTGGTGTTTTTACCACATTTCACTAAAAATAAGATATTCTTGGAAATTCCTAATTGAATCTACATATAATTAACGCTTGTATGCTTCACTACCAAATTTGTACAACATCACCAGTTAACCGCCGTTAAATCCAAAGAAGTAAACGCAAACCAATTAACGAAGAAGATATTTGTATGGGCAGCTGCGTACTGTTGCTATTTCAAGGTCTTCCCTGAGGTGAATATCCTCATTTGAATAATTACGATCGATTTTGATTGCATCAGTAATATTTATTGTTTCTTTAAGTTAACATCTTCTATACCACATATCATTTGATTTTGATATAATTTTTGAGAACCGGAAATTGCCAGGTATTTGTGCAAAAGAGAACAAAAAATAAAATGAAAATTTCCGTCGTAAACTGTATTCGAGCATTCGCATTAAAATTCGATTAGAAACATGAAATGAAAGTAAAATACTCTTGCAAAATTGATTTTAAAATGCCTCTCGTATCAATGCAGGAAATAAATTAGTTTGAGTGCCATCAGAAATACATACAGTGACGAACGAAAGTTTTCTATTCTAATTTATTTTCGATATTTTTTTATAACATATTTTAGTGTTTGGCCGATCTTCTCCTCCGATTTGGTGGCGTGCGCGATGTTGTCACACAAAGGGGAGCGACCTATAGTTGTACGCCGACTCCGGGCGGCGACTGTATTTTTATGCCAAGGGGCGACCGGTGTTAAGTAAAAACCTTTTTTCTACATTTATTTGCGATGTTGCTTTGACAAGGGCTTGAACCCAAGCCCTGGGGAGTGGAAGCGCACACTGCTTATCACAACGCCACAGCGGCCGCTTGAACTTACTGCATACTTAGAATTTTTCTAAAAAATTTAACTATACTTTTATTAAAAATTATCGAAAACAAATTAGATTAAAAAACCTTGCATATATTGAGAAAAATTCGCTGTGCCAATACTTTTGTTCTTCACGGTATGTATTTATGTATCTGCAAGCCTTAAATAAATAAATGTCTAATGTAACTGTTGATATCGTTTTTTTGAAGTGTTTTTTTTTTTTTGAATTGGCTCTTATCTTACTTCTGTTTATCTGTCATCATTCATAATTGATCTTCAGCAACTCCAGCCTAGCAGCTGATTTTTACAGTTGTTGGTGTTTCGTACACAAATAGTACATTTTTCATATTTTTTTTTTTTGCTTACAGTTGCCACTAATTGCTTCCGTTGTTTTGTGTACTCGTATGAAAATTAAAAATACCTACAAACACTCAAATTTGATACAAGTGCTGATCAAGTTTTTCAAGTGGCATTGCTTGGAATGGATGCTTTTTGTCTTTTGAGTTCCAAAAACATGGCCCATTGTATCAAATGTTGGTAGTTTGAATCTACATTAAGAATTAAAGAACGAATATTTTTTTTTAGTGCTGTCAGCTATTTGAACCTCTAACCAGCTGACTACAGCAGCCACCATTGAATGAAAATAAAAAAAGTTCTAAATTGACTGCAGGAAACTTTGACAAGAGAAATTAGCAACAAGCGACTTAAAAAAATATACAGCATGAAAAACATTTTTTTTTAACCTGGTTAAAATCTTATCGAAATATGACGTAAATAGCAACTATTATTCGGTAGAGTGATTTCCAATTAATTTTTTGCTACTTGCAAGGTGTCCAGCTGTAAAAGAACTCAAGCAGAACATAAGAGATTGTTCTGCTTAAAACCAATATCTGCGTATATAAATATAAATATTTACTACTATGAAAAAAAAAAAATTTATTGCTAAAACCAACAAATAATTACTTTCGGTGCACTCAATTGCCGGCACGAGTGTCAATGACTGGGACAATTTGTTGTTGTTGTTGTTCATTGCTTTGTTTATATTATAAAATGGTTCCTTTTTGAACTTAAATTTGTTTTTCTTTTGTCGTTTTTTTTTAATTCTCTGCCTCCGGCCATTGTTGTGCTATCAATGGGCACATCGAATTTTGGTGGTACTGTTTTGTTTTGGTGTGGGGTTTTGGTTGCCGGATATACGAGTAAGCGTGTATTACGTGCGAGAAAATACGTCAGCAAGATAAGAAGTTAATATTATTTATTATGCACACTCATGTACAAAAAAAAACAAAAAAATAGGTGTGCGACATTTTGATTCGTTTGGCCATATTTCTTTTGTTTATTTAACGCTTATCAATTTTTAATAAAAGCCCAGCTCATTATACTATAACAAGCACCATATAAATGCACATTTCATAATGTGTATGAAAATTAGAAAATTTCAAAAAATTATCACCAAAATTTAAAAGTTTTAAATCAAAATTTGAATAATCATTTTTTGGTTTACATTTTAATAGCCCATTTCATTTTAAATTTAGTATAACTAATAAATTAATAACTTTTTTTTGTATGTATTTATGGCAAGATTTGTCTACCCTTACCAATTCACTTGCTTCGAAGTTCTCCGGTATGTCCCGACACACTAGTAGTAAATGTGAAATGTATCTACATTCGATTGGGGATGCGTAATCTACTTTGACTAACAAATCACTGACTACAACATCGAAGTCCCTCACAAATTTTAAACAAAGTCAAGTTTAGCTTTGCCAAATGTCCCGTATTTGCTGGGATGTCCCGTATTTTGCATTACGTAAATTTGAAATGTTCCGATGGGACAAAATTTTTCCCGAATTTTCGACAGTTTCATTATTAATTTCAACCTGTAAATTTCCACTTAACATGGTTATGCTTTAACGCGGCTATTGTGGGTAGGTCATTAGCAAGCATTATTGCATGCAGCTCTGTGAGAGAAATATAGCTAAAAATGACTGTTGATTTTTTAGATTTTTTTTTGTTGATTGTGTTGCGAATTTTCTTCCATATAATGCATGAACAAAACTGACTTTTATATGAAAGAAAATGCGCAACACCCTCCACAAACAAAAAATCTAAAAAATCAATGGTAATAAAATGAGCTACATACTCGAAATCGAAATTTTTATGAAATTTTTTTTTTAACTTTTGGCGTATTCGTTTCTAGAAAAAATGCTGCCTTCTTCTTAGTATTTGTACGTAGAGCGCAAACAGAAGGTAAAATTTTTCGGTAGAAACGAAAACGCCATTTAATTAATTTTTGTGAACTTTGTGCAAGCTTTGAAACTTTTATTTACGTGATATCTGATGCAGATCGACCTATATTTTAAATTAAAATTATTAACACTAAATAAATAAAGAAAAGTTCCAACAGCATCATTTTGAAATTTTCTGCTATTATTTTGACCGCAATTGTATCTCTACGTACATACATTTTTTGTTAAAATTAAAAAGTGTTGTCATGAAATAAACGAAATTTATCATAAATTTATGACTAATGTGAACAGTACTTCGTTGAAATGGATCACCTTGTTAATATATGGTTCGAAGTTAAAGAAAATCAATTATTTCTCATTTTTCCCGTTACATTTTTGTTAATCCCGTATTTTTGAGACAAATTATGCATTAGCCCCGTATGACTAAAAAAAACATCTGGCAACACTAATCAAGATAGCAATCTCAGACTGATCCGAAATGGACCTAGGACGGGATATCCAGATTCATGCAATATTTTCCAAGCTGAAATATATATAAAGCCAGTAAGGACCTTGCTCTCTGAAAGCTACCCTTGGAATAGACATCGCCACTACATTTTGGTTCCGGCACATGGCAGTATTACAGGAAATCAGGCAGCAAATAAGTGCGAGAGAAAAGAGTATCATAAAATATTTGTGGCACCGAATCCAAGCATTAAAACTCCTCCGACATTACTGATCTAACAAATCTCGCTGAGCGAAGAAAATTGGATTTACTCTTCTATCGGAAAATTCAACTTCTTGTGTTAATATTAATAAAACACTGGTCTAATAGACACATGATTTTGTAGAATGGCAAATCTTCACATGAATTTCTGTTACACCACAACTTGGAGGAGAAGCTCGGCCAAGCATCAATAAATGTGTAAGCGCCAAATATTTGTTTATTTATACAAGTTTGAAAGAGATAGTAGGAATTACATAAGTGTCAATTTCAACATAATAAGCTCAAAATTATTAAACATTCCGTTCACTTTATTCTGCAGCGAGAGGCATTGAGAGGCGAACAGGTTTCTGCAATTTTTTGTCATTTCGAATTTTAAATTTTAATGTTGGTGGTCTGGTTAATCAAGTAAAAAAACAACAAGACTTTATAGAACTTGCGTAGCTTTGTATAAAAATATAAGACCAAACTAATTTCTATAAAGAACTGGTAAAATCACACACACCCATATGTAAGTGTGTAACACACACCAATAAAAAAAACTGACCGTAAAATTGTATGATTAAAATGATATTCTATATAATATTGGCGAAAGTACCCAGTCGGCAAAATGAGAAGCGCTTCTAAATAAACCCTTACAGGAAGGCGTTTTTCAATAAGCAACCCTCTATGGTAGCTGTA
Organism: Rhagoletis zephyria; assembly: GCF_001687245.7. Taxonomy (NCBI): domain Eukaryota; kingdom Metazoa; phylum Arthropoda; class Insecta; order Diptera; family Tephritidae; genus Rhagoletis; species Rhagoletis zephyria. The sequence goes on along the minus strand of NW_016157119.1, from coordinate 348,511 downwards.
TGGGAGATCTTACAATAGCTCTGCCATTCAAAGGCAGAAGAAAAGGTGTAGTGACGTGTCGGGGCATGTCTGGTGCAAAGCTAGATTTAAAATGTGTCATTATAGTGTCGAAGACACAGCCGCTAAATTTAAACGTAGAATACGTGGTATTATTGAAAGCACATACAAGTCAAAAACGAAAGCACACACGACAAAAAAAATATCGATAACAAAAGCGATAGTAATATCGATAGCAAAATCGATAAAAAAATCGATAAAAGTGTGGATAACAAAATCGATAATAATATCAGTAACAAAATCAATAAGAAATTTCGATAACAAAATCGATTACATCTAAAAAAATCGATTATAAAATCGATAACAAAATCGATTTAAATATCGATAACAAAATCGATAAAAAATATCGTTTATTATATCGATAAGTTCCGAAAATATATCTTTGCTTTTACTTTTATGTTTATCACATTCTTCATCTACATATTCCCCTTCACCTTTGCCTTTCATAAATATTGCGCCATTTGTTACTCAAAAGCCGAAATACCTACACACATATGTATATTTTGTGTCTCCTTCCCTAACTTCCAACGCATGCACGTGTTTGCTAAACGATGACGAAGTGATTTTGTATGGAAAATTATTTATGCCCATATATTTGAATCAAATCAACATACTTAGAGGATATCAACCAATACTTCCCATATACCAAATGAAAGGAAAAATCTTGAGTTTTTGATTAAAAAAACAAGGACAAAATCATTCGAGCACTTTTTGAGCATTTGGGTATTAAAAAAAATTGCAAATTTTTTCAAACACTTTTTGCCTTTAAATGCTCGATATTTGTTGAAGTTATATAAAATTTGTACATGATAATATTTCTATTGCTCCAAAGAACCTATGTCCCGGAAATGAAAGTTTAACCTGCAGATCGTAAGTTGCACAATCTGAAATCTTTGAAGGCTTGTTATGTTCTAATTTTGCCGACTGGGCAACTTTAAAATATACACTCACACAAAAGCAATACAATTTCCTAACAGCAGCAGGAATAGAATACTGAAGAATACTGAAACCGCTTTATGATGAAGCTGATCGATTGGCACGTGCCCGCCCTGTTGGCGATGAAATCTTTAGAATACCGCATACAAGACTTCTCACTTCGGGTGGCGGGGGGATAAATAAGAAATCAATAAAAAATTAAGAAAATAATTAAGAATTTTGGTTGGTTTGCGTCATTGGACAAACCCTCTCGCGCGGCTATGAATAGCTCTGGCAACAAAGCGTAATCGTCATGGTAACTGAAACGGTTGACAATGCGCCGCTAAGCGTCTGTTAAATCACCACAGCTCAAGTGTGACCGTGTGACCGCTTTGACGCAATCTCGACGTCAATGAGCAGTTAGATTTTAGGCAATCATAAATTACAGTTGAGATCAAGCAGAACTATTTTGAATAATTTGACTAATTGGCGCCATCAAAATATTATACAGAAAGTTATATTACAAAGTAGCCAATCACCCGCAGGCCCTTCCGCTGGGAATCACCGCTCAGTGCGAGATTTGTGTTCCGGCAGGTGGCTGGCTGGTCAACACGCCGCGCTTGAGATGCCCACCAGACAGTCGCTGCTTAGCGCAACACTTACGCATGCGTACAGCATCAATGTCCAGTTAAATTATACAATCTATTGTATCGGCGGTTCAACGGTCCATCGCGTCCGCATAGAAAAAAAAACCAATTCTAAATAAATAATTTATTTTGCTAGCAGCATCTACAACAAAAAAAACACACATAAAATGAAATAAAATGAATTAAATAACAAGCCATATAGTCGCTGACTTGCCGATCAATTAACCTTGACACTCACTTTTTCTTAGCCACTACCTCAGCTGCGTATGCACAACAAAGGCAACAACAACAAATAGTGGCCGATCTCCTTCTTTTTTTTCGACAAGATTTAATTGTGCGGCTGCTGGTAGTGCTGCTGCTGCTGCTGCTGCTACTTTTAACGCGTTTTTTCGGTTTCAACTTCAGCTTCATTATTTTAATTTCTTATTCAAATCCATTTTTATTTTTTTTATTTTTTATTTTTTTTGTGAACATATTTTTCTACTTCTAATCATGCGCTCGTCTTCTTTCTAAGTCAAGGCGGAAGGTGAACATCAGTCTGCGGTACAATCGAAAGCGGTACGGACGTGGTGAGCTCTAAGCAGCTACGGTTGGCGGTGCGGTTGGTTGTTGTTCCTGATTTTGTGCTCTGTAAAGAATTATCTAAAAAGTGTTAAGACTAAATTAAAATAAATTCGTAAAGTGCTTGAGTTTATGTGTGTGTGTGCAACTATTGGCAACAGTTTTAAGAAATAAAAATGTATTAATCTTAAAAATCTTGAAAAAAGTCCCAAATGAGCGAAAAAAATCAAAAAAAGCTTTTTAATTTGTTTTGCACAAAACGCTCCTGTGAAAAACTGGTATTTTTGATGAAAATCGGTATTTTAGAATTGAATGAGGGGGAAGCAGTCAACGTGACTTAGATTTTTAAAGAGTTTGGCTTTTTGATTTTTTCATGTGATTATGAAGCCGGTAGTCAGGTTGTCTTTTAATTATTTATTGATTTATTTTGAAGTTTTTCATAGTTTCTCATAGAAAAGGATATTACCATCATTCATTTGGAATTCCAAAAGGGTTTCCCTACATAATATTTATGGCGTGCGTAAAATCTTAACCCATTTTGCTGACCGCAGTAAGAAATAATAAGCGAAATTAATTAATGATATGTTTTTAATAATTCCTAAATTTTTTTCTTAATGCAAATGGCATCGAAAATGCTATTTTTGATTTAAAAATATTCTTAAGTATTAAGCACAGTGTGTAAATTTGGTCGAGATCGGTCAAGTAGTTTTTCAGATACGCATATATCGTATAAGTGGGCGGTGCCACCCCCATTTTCCTAAAATTTCTTGAAAAACCACTTTTTTACTAAATAGTGATTATATATATCTATTTTGAATAAATATCTATGAACTTCTTAGCCACTCTGCTCAAAAAATTTTAAATTCCGGTACATAAATTCGACAATTTTTATGCGATTGCAATAAATGAGGCATTAGTTTATTTGAAAATAGATTTAGTTTTAGATAGTACTCCAAATTTTGAAATTGTAGAAATTATCAATGGTCAAAATTTAAAAAAATAAGAGAATTATGGGTCTTTTTTTAATTTACACGATGAAAAATCCCAACAAGCCTAGTCCGACAATCGACTATTATATACCATTTTAAAGGCCTATATATCCTATTCTCAGATCATATCTTTGACTTTTGAAATTGAATCAAAAATAGTCAAAAGAATCAAAAATCATAAATGTACACAATTCTATTTTCTGATCTAAATTGACATGTGGCGACCTCTAAATGACCTTTAAAAAATCTATAAAAAATAGAAAAATAAATATTTCTCATACAAACAAATAAAATTAGGAAGTAGGGTCTTGAAATTTCCAAAAACAGCAGTTTCGATGGGCACCCCAATCCCCATGTAAGCCGCAATAGGATCGCTGGATAACTTAGAATTTATCCCTAAACACTTTTTAAACGTTTAAATGCCCATATGCAGTTCTCAAGAAAAATCACAACAAATTTTTTTTCATTATATCTGTTGCTGCGAAGAGTACTTTGCGGTTGCTGTAAATTTTCCTGAAGAAATATATATGTATTCGAGCGGCGTACTAATTTAAAAAATTTGGACAGAAGAATATTTATTTTCCATTTCCTGCGCGTCACTTTATATGAATTTTTTAGTTGTTCTTGGGAGCTGTAGACGGGCCTTAAGAAAGCACCTTACTGGTTGGATGATTCATGAATTAATAGTGAGTGTGGGGTAACTAGCTGTTGATTATTTGTTCTGAAAACAACTTAAAAAGGCAATTTCCAAGCAATGCTGTCTACTCAGTTTAGTAGAAAAGTCTCAATTTTTTTCTAGACTAATTGTTCTACGAACGAAAGTGTAAACAAATATTATGACATCGATAAGCAGCTGTTCTTGGATAAAAAGGGAATAAACGAAGTCGCTATCAGACTATAAAAAGAAGAGAAACTTAGAGGTAATACTACCACCTGCAATTTTGTATTTTTTTCTATGTTAAGAATAGATAATTATTGCATATAAATGCGACAGCAGTAATGATAGCTAATAGATACACACACACACACACACCCCTTCGACACGAGACGCTTAATCGCGTTGCACTGTCTCAAATATGACACGTGATGGCAGCAGCTTCGCTTTAATGTTGATGATACTGGGATAGTGTTGACTTACGGATGCATGCAAGATACTACTTTCAAATATTTTTTTAATTTTAAATAATTGAATTAATTATTATTTTTTCGCTCACTAGAATATAAAACGACGATTATGAGAACTCGAAAGTGCTGATAAACTATTACAAAAAAAAAGTATTCATTAAAATAAATCGCTAGCTTCAAGTGCCATAAAATTTCCTTATTTGCTAGGAAGCAAAAATAATGTGTCGCGTGAAAATGTGGCTGAAAGTATTTAGTATGACGCTGCTGGCGCTCTGCACAGGAGTGAACGCATCAAACTTGGATCGCTATGAGGGGTAAGCATTTATACTAATGAGGAGGGAAATGTTAATATTAATATGAACAAAAAATTAAATAAGAATAAATAAAAATAAAATGAAATAAAATAAAATAAAAAAAAAACAAGATGAAAAAATAAATTAAAAGAAATAAAGAAAAGTTAAATAAAACAAAATGAGATGAAATGGAAAAAAATAAAAGAAAAGCAAAAAAAATAAAAGAAAGTTTAATAATAAAATACTAAATGTTTTCGGTTTTTATTACTTATAAAGTCGATAATTCGTAAGGGTTTGCATTTATTCCAGCAGAAAGTCTTAGCATTACTTGAAGTTTCACAAATATAAATGGAAGGTAGTACTTATTGCTGCTTGATGCTTTCCTTTAAAGTTTGATTAAAAATAATAAAAACTTGCATGGATTGTGAGGTCTAATTTCAACATTGTTTCTCTTTCGCTTTTATTGAGTTTAATCGTTTCACTATGAAATTGATTAATTTGACTAATACATTTTTCCCATTCATTTTTTTCGCAACACATTCAAGCTCATTATTTTAACCATACACAAATTGCTAACCTTGCACTGCGGTCGGTGTCAAACGCCTGCTGATAGTGCGGAACACGAAAGACTTAAGACACGAACTCGCCACTGCAAACTCACATTTCACATGCGTTTGCAGGCAAACAACGAAAGCTGCTAAAATAATATTTTAAAAGTACATTTGTAAATACATACATACATACATACATACATATGTATGCACATTTTTAATTTTAGATTACGCGCGATTATACATACAAATAATGGATACCTTAATGTGCAACAAAAAATTGTATCTGGAGTATAAATTGGCTTTGATAAACTTTATTATTAAAAATTTAATTTCAGTAGCTAAAATTTTATGTTAAAAAAATTTTTCTAAACAATGTTTTTGTTATTAATTTTTCCATTGATTTGCTTTTTATGCAATTTTTATTGCTGCTTAAATGGTTAACGATTTCCTAAGGAGAATAATATATCTTGATGGCAGAATTTGCTATTAATATGCATGCACTTGTGCGCATACATACATATGAGCATGTTAATTGCTTGCTTCGTTGTTTTTATAATTTATTTATAGCATCAACTGATGCGGCGCTGCTATTAGATGCACTTAAGCGCTCAGCACTTCATTGACTGTTTAAATTATTCAGATAATATTTTTATGTTTTTAGTGACTGACGTTGCTAGTAGTAAATATTCTTTTATATGGAAATATTATGTAATATCAATTCTGAGTTGTAAGCATTTTTTAAGTGTTTGAATTGCAGTATTCATTTAGCATGAAACTTTTTTTTTTTTAAATGAGTGAGGAGAAAGATCAAAGGAAATAAAAATAAATTTTCTCTTGAGTCAAGTGTCTTAATTGTCCAGGAGGCCTTAGGATTAAAGGAAAATGGATAACTTTATTCTACGACAATATTTTGCGCGGACTTTTATAGCATCGAAACAAATAACTGTTATTTTCGGTCCTCGTGTAAAACGTTGTAAATATTAAAAATAAACACTATTTGTCTAGTTTTGTACGACACTATATATTTAAGCAAGCGTGTATAAATTACTTGATCATGTTAAAATTTATTAAATGACCCATGAAAATGTAATCAAAGCGCTATGTATTTATGTAAATTTTATGCTGATCCGCTATTAATTTCGTGGCGCCACCAATGATAAAGTGAAGCGTAACATGCGCATTTTTAAAAACTTAAGCTTGTTTTTTTTTTATAGTTAACTTGAAATACTTGCATTGATTTAGCTTTTGACATAATCAACGGAAATTATAACAAATTGTTTGAATTTAGATTAGATTTGGAATTTTGGAATGTGCACATGAACATATATATATATATAGTCGGTGTCAAATGTAAGTGTATACCTTGTTGTAATATAAAATTCACAATTATCTTCATGGAAATTTTTTTTCATTAATTATTTGTGGAAATATAGTTTATTCTATAACATAAACCAGAAAAATAAACGTTTCGCACTTTAAATAAAGTTCACAAAAATTCAAACAATTTTCATCACCATTTTTATCCAGAATTTCTAGAAAATTTTTGAGTATGCAATTTTGCAGCCTGTTCAATTTTAGTAAAGCAAAGTGCCAGTTTCAAGTCGCTAGAAATTACCGTTGATATTTTATAATTTTTGTTTTTTGTGGAAACTCAAAAATTTTCTAGAAATTCTGGATACAAATTTTGAAGTGTTAAACTTTGATTTATATGGTTTATGTTATAGAACAAATTATATTTCCACAACTATCTAATTAACGAAAAAAAAATTGCCTGAAAATAATTGTGAATTTTATATTACGAAAAGGTGGACACTTTCATTTGGCACCGACTGTGTATCTAATAGCACCACCGAAAAAATTGGTTTATTTATAGATTGAGCAATAAAATATTTGTGATATGCATAAAGAGATTAACAGAGACTGGCCTGGCCTTGAAGACACTAGTAAGCCATTGAGCAAGCGGAAATAGTTATGATACAGAATTTGTCTTTTATATGTAGCTAATTTAATTAAATTTTAATTAAAAATTTATATATTTACATTAGGGCGGGTCAATTTGTATGGGAGATTTCTTCCATTATAAAAAACATGCTATAACGGGCTTTTTTGGTATGATGAATCAATTTCTGTACTTATCTTTTTCCTAAATTCCACCAGAGAGCGGAACAGTGAAAGCTTACCTATTTTCCCAATTTAGCAAACTCCACATTGATTTTAGATCCATGGTTTCTTCCACAAATTTGCTTAGAATTACACGTAGAATGCTCCTATGCTATACGCATATAGTCAAAAAAATTTACCCGCCCTAATGTATCTACATACACATGTTTGTATTTACATATTGTATTTAGTGCCTAAATTACTCCCAAGCTTTTTTTCCTCGAAATTTTATTTCTTCAAAATTTGCAAAGTTAAAATATATTAAATTTTTGGAGTACATTCAACAATTTTTATTGTGCTCGAGGCTGTTTTTAAATGAAAAACTATTGCGGACAAGCAACAATAATTTTTATTTTTTTGAAAAAGCAACAATAATTCATAAGGCGAATTTTTCGAGTCCAGTATATAAAAATTGTTTGTATTAACTTCAATTTTCCCTCGTCAGTAAATGCAAATGCAGATTTCTGAAGCTACGACTTTATCCGATCACCGCGTAGATAGTCGGGTCTAACAGAAAATAGTACTTTCAAGGCGCTACTGGTGTATTTCTAAATACACGGATGGGAGCGCTCTTTGGTGCAGGGCGTTCTTCTTCAGCCCTAATTTAGGCTTCCAGATCACTGTATTTTTTAGCAGGCAAAAATAGCTGCCTTTAAAGAAGCAGTCTACTCCGCTATCGAAAGTGCCAATCAGTCGCATGGGTTCGCTTAGGTTGCGCTCAAAGCTATAGTTTGCCCTGATTTTTTGCACGGAATTGCGTTGCGGATTAGCTGAGCAGAATAAGTGTTCATATTTTTATTTCATCGGGTAAAAAAGGGAATGGGAGTACTCTCTTTTTAATAAATGTATAGTTTTTGTAGGACGTGATAGGACTTTACTTCTCAAACGCCAACTTAGGGCGCTATTATCGGTGTTTATGCTAGTTTCCAAATACATGTAAACCATTCTTGTTTTGCCAAAGATTGAGTTATCATGGTACGAGTAATTTTAAAATGACTTAATTGCTCGTGGCTACCTCTATGAATAATCTGCATACAAATGCGAGCGACGAAGACCTTTGATTTAAATGCATTTAAAAATATCGTTTATTTGTGCATATATGTAGCTTTTAAGGCCCAGCTGTTTGCTTTAATATTATTTTTATTTTCAAATTTAAGCTACTAACGAATTTTATAGAGACCAGACATTGGCTAATTGCATTATAACGAACCGCAAGTGTTGTCTGAATTAAAGACAAACAAATATTTGGATAAACAAAATATTTATATGTGTTATGCACATAAATACATAAATATGTATGCATATAGCAGTATATTTGTAGAAACCTGTTATTTATAACGCCATATCTTTGCTGTTTTATTTTATTTTTAATTATTTTTTATACGTACATATTAGAGGGCTGCATGAATGCATTCAAAACTGCTTTTGAATTATTCATATACAAAACGAATGAATGATTTTGGCTTCAAATTTTTTTGAATTTGAGTGAATAGCTGTTCTGATATTTGTGTTGACATCACAATATTCAAACAAAGTGAAAATAAATGACAATTTTGTGTATGAATATCCAAAAATATTTTTTCTATGCACATAAATACAGTGCCGAACAGAAGTATTGGCACAGTGAATTTTTCGCAATATATGCAAAGTTATTTATTCTAATTTATCTTCGATAATTTTTTATAAAAATATTGTTCATTCTACACCAGAAAACATAATAATAAAATATCTAAACTTTGTGCAAAACTCAGGAAAATTCATTAAATTTGCACACTAATTTGCAACTTTTTATTCAGATTTTTTAGAAAAATCCTAAGTATGCAGTCTTATAGCCCATTCAAATTTAGTATAACAAAGTGCAAGTTTAAAGTTGCTAGAAAATCGCATTGATTTTTGGTAATTTTTTTTCACGCAAGTTCTTCCATACAAAGTAATTCGACAATTATTTTTTGTATGGAGAAAATGAGCAACACCTTCCACTAAAACTGCATACTTAGGATTTTTCTAAAAAATCTGAATAAAACGTTGCAAATTAGTGTGCAAATTTAATGAATTTTCCTGAGTTTTGCACAAAGTTTAGAGTTTTTATTATTACGTTTTCTGGTGTAGAATGAACTATATTTTTATAAAAAATTATCGAGAATAAATTAGAATAAAAACCTTTGCATATATGGCGAAAAATTCACTGTGCCAATACTTTTGTTCGTCAATGTATGTACAAACATACAATGTATGTATGTATGTATTGCTGCGCTTCTATTACATACGAAAAAACTTGTTTGTAGAAAAAACACTTTTACCGAACTGAGTTTGAATGATTTGAATGTTTTCCATTCATTCATTCACATTCTTCCATTTGAAGGTAGAAAATATAAAACAAAATGTATATTCATAACTTACAAAATTCCAAACGCTGAGTGTATTGTATGTGAAGTAAAATATTCAAATCTACTGTACTCTGTTTGGCTAGAAATTTGAATGAATTCATGCAGCCCTCTAGTACATATACATCTGAGTAAAAAACACGAAATTAAACTCAAAGTCAGTCAAATCTAATGCTAATTAAGAATTCAAAAATAAGCATGCAGGCATGTGTACCTACAATAAAAATATACGTATATAATTGCTAATATGAAACAAATGTACATACATATGTATTTGAGGCTTTTTTTATACCAGCCATGTCCGCATTGCACTTGACACTACCGGCAGAGTTGCAGCAATTTCTGCATCTGTTGCTGCTGGCATACATATATTTGTTATTAATTTTTTGTTTACACTCGTGTATTTAATTATACGCGTGCGTGCAAATTTATACAATTCTACTAATAATGCTAATATTTCGTAATTTGTTTTATTTATTACCATTGCAGCAATTCTTTGTTTTTTTTTTTGTTTGTTTTTTTGGATCACAGTATTGTCTGATGTTGACATTGCCATTTGTCATTTTGTGCTTGAAATCATTACGCTTTCTTATGTGAGAATTGGTTTATAGTTGACTTATTCCTGCCTTTTTTGTTGGAGCCACTGTGCAAAGTAGAGTGCTATGCATTTCATTAAATGAACTTATACTCCTTTTTGTTAATATCAATTTGTAACATTTTCAGACGCCTGACTAATTGATCATTAGTTGGCAGTTGCCGATATTTGGCTGCTTCGTATTGAAATGTATGTATGTACATTAGGCTGGGTCGATTTTGTATGGGGAAAATAAAGGCCATTCAATGGTATCGTAATAGAATATTATGTTGTTTTAGGACTAAAAAAATATTTCGCCGCAAATGATAATAAAAATGATTGAAAAAATTTCCCCGCCTTATCTTTGACAATTCATAGTCGATCGAACATGCTTATGTATGTTTGTTGAAAAAAGGCCAGAATAGTTGTTCGTTTATGTGATTTGGGCTAAACGGATTAATTCTCTAACATAACAATCAAGCCGTTTTCCCACACCTTGAATTCGTAACAGGGATTCGTATTATCCAACAATACATCGATAATTTTGTAAGCACCTTAAGCCCAAAATGAATTTTACAAAAAATACAAGCTCAGTAGAATTTTCATTTATTTTGTTCTATTAATTTTTTTTTATAACTTTTTAATTGTTTTAATAAGTTTTTATAAGTTCTATATTTTTTTAACGTTACTTTCAGTTAGTTATTGTTGACTGTTTAATAAAATTCAACTCTAAAAAGTTAAATTAACCAATAGTAAAATAAAAAATGTGCAATAAAATAAAGTAAACGAGAATAAAATAAACCTCCTTATTCTAGAACACGAATTTTCGTAATACGTAATTTGTAGCTACGCTACGAAAAACGAAAAATCCATATGCTGCAACCCTTGCGGAAACATGTGCAGCATTGCCAGATATCAGTTGTTTTTCGAAGATAGCTGAATGAAGGAAAACGAAGTGGAAATAAATTTAAAAAAAAAACACTCATGAAGTGCTTATTTATAGTAAAATTGTTGATTTTACATATTTTGAAGGAAACGATGGATTCTATTACATTTGCAATTATAGCAGCGGAGTAAGAGCGCGCTATGGGAATGATATCACAAAGATATGCGGAGCTGCCGGGCATAGTAAACATGGACGCATCTATGTCAGCTTCTGGTTGAATTGTTGAGCCACAAGTCAGAACTCCTCCTATGCCTGAAGAACTGGTTCTGAAACCAGTTAATGCAATAACAGCTTCTTCCAAGCCATTGAAAACATGCACTTTGTTAGGTCCACCACCTGTTGCACTTGCTTCTGCCTTCGGCCGCGCTTAGGGATTATAACCCTTACTAAGTAGAGTTCTCCTTGCCGGAGAAAAGGGGCTTCCGCATCTCAAAGGTGTCCACAGTATTTTTGCGCAGAACCCACGTCGAAATTTGCAAAAAAGTGCATAGTGCAAACCGAATTTATTAATAAGCTAGTGGTAGGAAATTTGAAACATTTATCCTAAATAAAATTTGAATCCTTCGATTACACGTGTATGTTAAAGTTTTTGGATTCGGGTTATGCGTTTGGACACAAAAACCGAAAATCATTGTGCAAATAACTAAACCAGACCCAAGTTTCTACATAAGGGACAACAAAGAACACCACTAATATTTCCTGCAAACACACATCGATTTTATTCTTTTATCTCGCCTCCGACACAGAATTGTTTTCGTACAAAATTACGCAAAAAAGCTTACTCGTTCATTTTTAGGCATGCCATTGTTACGAGTTTCGAAAGTTCGAAGATACGATTCGGATTGCAGCATACTATTTCTACGATTCGCAGCAAAATCCGAACAAGAAAGAATTGCAGAATAGGGGTGAAAGTGAAATTAAATATATAAATCAAACAAAATGAAAAGAAATAAAATAAATAATGAATATTTTCGCAATCGCTTCAACCGAGGATCGAACCTGACAGCTACAGGCTTGTAGCACGCAACTCTCACCATACGTGCATTTGTTCGGCTGCCTATTCGCATTTTAAAGAGCAAAATGCATGAGTTAAAGCAAATAAAGGCTGTTTATGCAAATAAGCGAGCTCGTCTGTCAACCGTATTAGTTTCTATTGGAGACTAATTTACTTGGTGCGCTTTCGTCACATTGAGTTTTTTTTTTTGGCAAAATATCCAAAGCAACTTAGGATGCTTTTCATAATACCAGCTTCAATAGCAAATGCAACTCGCCTCTAGGGCATGAGGATCTACTCTACTAGATTCGTTCAATGCAGGTCCAGCGGATCGTATTTTTTGAAGATGACATACATATATTTCTTTCATTGTAGAATACAGTTTGCTCATGACTATTTTTTTTAACAAGAAATATCGAGTATTTTTTTCCTATTCGTAAATTAAAAAGCAAAGTTTATCTGAAAATTTTGAGCAAAATAATCCCAGCAATTTAAGCTTTAATTTTTTAGATCTTTAAATAACATAAAATTATTCGTTATTTTTCGTGTCTTGTTGAGAATACCTAACATTTCTCGAGACACTTTAAGATTTTTTCGGAACAGTGAAATTGCTTCAGACTTTTCGTAACTTATTTAGGTTGTTTAAAACTCTCTCGACATTCTTTGAGGATTTTTATGAGCTTTCGGTTTTGTTCGAGTCTTAGTTTTTCGGAATATTTCCGTGATTTTTTCAAATTAATTCGAGCCCTCGGAAGCTTTTCCGGTCGGAAAGTACATTTTAATCTTAACTTTGCTTTTTTGTGCAAAATCAATTATTTAAAATGTATAAATGCAAACTTAGTATGGTCTCTGCTATAAGGAAAGGTAGCGTCGGTTAGTTCCTCCGTCAAAAAAATTTTACAATAACTGTTTTCTTCCATACAAAAAACAAAATCGAATATAAATACTTTTTCTGGAAAAAATGCGGTACACCATCAGCAAAAATATATTGCAAAAATCAATGCAAACTTTTAGCTACTTGAAACTTGCACTTTGGTAGCTAGAATTTAATGGGCTATAAAACTGCTTACTTGGAATTTTTCTTGAAATTCGAAATAAAGTTTGTTATTGTTATTGTAAAATATTGTTGAATTTTTCTAATTATTCTACAAAGTTTGAAACTTAGACTTATATGGGTTTTCTTCGATAATGGGCTGCAAAGCAGGTCAAAGTGTTTCTATTATTTTTCACACTTTCTGTATACCCGTATACGTTTCCTTTTATTTACTAAAGACATAATTTTCTGAAATTAAATTTAACTCCTTAAATCGCTTACCTAATCCTATTTTATCTACATCTTTATAGCTACAATAAATACACTGTATTCCATGACAACGAGGATGCCTTCAACTATCTGGTTGACTTACAAACAGAATCCGCAGAGCTGGATTTCTGGCTGCTCACACGCAATATGTCCGTCGTGGCAGTTTCACCGACAGAGCAGCCAATATTTGAAGCAAGACTCAACACATTGAATGCGCAATATGTAGCCAAGCCATTGATGGAGGAGATGTGAGTTCATAAAGAAAAAAATTGCTAGTGACTTTTTTGCAAATAAAAAAATTATAATTAATAGGTCCGCGTTCAATGAAACATTTACTACAGACTGTTTGGGCTCCGAATGCGAACTGAATCGGCCACGAAGACAAGCACGCGGCTTTTTCTCGCACTTTCCGCGCTACTCAGAGGTACATATTGACTAAGCCTGAAAACAATTCTTTACATTGACCACCAAATATTTTTTATAATTTTTTTTTGTTTTAGATTTTAAATTTCATGAGCGCTTTGGCTGCCCGTCATCCGCAATATTGCCGCTACGAATCGCTGGGTCGCTCTTTTGAAGGCCGACACATTGCGGCGCTCTCCATTTCGCTGAACAGTCGCGTACGTGATCGTCGTGTTGCCTATATTCAGGCGGCAACCCATGGACGTGAGTGGATTACACCATTAACTGTACTCTATTTAGCCAATGAGTTGTTAAATAATTTGCGCGCCTTCCAACGTGTACTGCAGGATGTGGAGGTATTTCTGGTGCCGTTAGTAAATCCTGATGGCTATGAGTATTCGTTCACAAAGGTGAGTATCTCTATTTTACTATCGATGAATAACGGCTTTGAACTATGTCAGTAGCGATAACAAAATCGGCTGAAATATCGATAAATATTTATATAATTAAAGGACAAAGATTTCGTTAATCTCATAAATATTAGTAACTTTGCCAAATCAATAAAAATTAAAAAAAAAATGCTCTCGATGAATCGAAAATTTATTTTTCACTTAAGTAAAAGTTAAGTAATTATACTAAATCTATAAATAAACAAAAAATAATATCGATAAATAGCTACTACGCTATACATATGTATATATCGATAACTATGTAGATGATAATACAAATGCGAAAATTATATCGATGAATTTATCGAGCACAAACGGATAAAGGCATTGAACAACGTATGTCGATAACTATATCGACTACGATATCGAAACAAATTTATATACATGGATAATTAAAATCGACAAAGGTTTCTTTAATAACATAAACATCAATAAATTTACTAAATCGATAAATGTTCAAACAATAATATCGATAAATCGAAATTTTATTTTTTACATAGACATCAACAACTATACTAAATCCATAAATACATATGCAAAGAATAATATCGATAAATATATAACATCCTCTATTTATCGATAAATATTTGGACTATATGATAATCTTCGGCTGGTAACTATGTACATATATCTACAGACTACGATATCGAGAAATATCTATATACTTAGATAATTATCCAGAAAGATAAAAATCGATATTTTTTTAAACCCGATTAATGCTCAAACAACAGTATCAATAATTATCTATAATATTTTTTTTTTTGTTTTAAATGTGTGTCTTCGTTTCTTCTCCGATATTATATAGCATAAACATTCATATTTGCTTCCCTTTCTTTCTAGGATCGTTTTTGGCGCAAGAATCGCCATCGCTACCCAGGTCGTTCCTGTGCTGGCGTAGACATTAATCGCAACTTCCCTAACAATTGGAACTATAATGGCGCCAGCCAAAATGTAAGCAGATCTCTTAAATTCTTTAACTTTTTTACTCAATTGTCTCATACTTCCTCTTTCACATCACAGCTCTGTTCCGAGGTTTACTCCGGCACTGGTCCCACCTCCGAGTCCGAAACGGCTGCTATTGCACGCTATTTAGAATACAATCGTAATCGTATAAAACTCAGTTTGGATGTGCATTCATTTGGAAAGTTCTTGTTCTATCCTTACGGCTATTCGAAGTAAACAAAGCGCCATCTCTTTAATTTTTCTTCAAAAAAAAAAAAAATAAAATAACAAAAAAAAACAGAAAGCGCACTCCATTTTAATTACTCGCTACACAAATTTAATCTTGTTAATTGCTAATTCCTTTCTAATGTCTTACACTTTTTCAGAAATGTTGTCGCTCCCACGCGCAACTTGCTACATTCGGTTGCGCAACGCGCCGCCAATCAAATTGCGAAATATCGCGGTACCCAATACAGCGTCGGCACTTCAGCTGGCATTCTTTATGAGGCTTCTGGCGGTCTGGATGATTATGCTTATGGCAATTTGGGCATACCCATGTCCTTCACGGTCGAGTTGCCTGGTGAGAACTTCCAAGTGGCCACCTCTGATATCATTCACATTTGCAAGGAGACATTCGCTGGTTTCGTCGAATTTATTCGACACGTTAGCTTGTATTAGTGCAAATGCCTTCATCTATGTATCTACATACATACTAAGTTTCTGTGTTGTTGTGTCGAATGTTAATTACCTTAAGTAATGTAATTTTTGTATGTGTTAATTTTATATTTAAGTAGCAATTCTGTGTACAATTTAATTTA
The DNA here is from genome assembly GCF_001687245.7 of Rhagoletis zephyria. NCBI lineage: Eukaryota > Metazoa > Arthropoda > Insecta > Diptera > Tephritidae > Rhagoletis > Rhagoletis zephyria. The sequence continues at coordinate 332,398 of NW_016157119.1, read as the reverse complement.
AATAAAACAAGATTTTATAAGAAGAAGAGGAAGTGCTTCAATCCGCAGATGGAGTAGTGCAATGCTACATATCTTACAATGGCATACGATGCCAAGAATGTGCTAGTGATATACACATGTATATATGTAGTAAGAGGAAAATTTGAAAATAACCTCTGTGAAATGTGATTCAAAGAGCTCACTAGGAGATACTGCATTTACAAAATATTATAAAAATTTTTTCTTATGTTTGTAAAATTTTCAAAAGAAATATTCAAACAATTTTCACTTGACTTCGAGATTAAAGTAATTTGTATGCCAATTATTGGAGACTGAATTCACTTACTAGAAAAATATACAAATATGTGTATTAGACTGCATCACTCCACACACAAAAAAAATTGGTACAGCGTTTCCATTGGAATTATAAAACCTAATATAATTTAAGGCTTCCACCAAAATATTTCGGAAAAATATTAAGATTTACGTGAGCTGGACCGGTTTGAAAATACCTCCAAAATGAAGTTTTGTATGAGTAATGATAGTTTCTTAAAGATTAAAAAAAAAAATAGATAAAAAAATCCCCTGGAATGACAAAACGGTTTAAGCTTAGAAAATTTGCATAAACATATTAAAAAAAATGTAAACAAACTTTCAATGGAACCGTAATAATGAGATCTTTGATGCCGCTTTTTAACTTTTTTCGAAGATTGGTATAAGAAGAACTTGAATAACTGAACACAGAAATGAAAAGAGTGGGAAAATACCTTTCTACTGATGCCCAATAAGTCTAAATCGGTTTAGTTTTGGCCCAGTTATTCAAGTTTTCGTTAATCGGTTTAAGAAAATAGTTAAAAATTACCATCAAAAATCACATTATTACGATTCCGTTGAAATTATTTTAAAATATTTTTTTGCAGACTTTTTTAGCTTAATCTTTTTTGTCATCTGAGGGGTTTTTTTTTCAAAAGTTCTTTAAGAAAGTATTTTTATTCATAAAAAAAACTCCATTTTTGGAGATGTTTTCAAATCGGTCCAGCTCACGTAAATCTTAATATTTTTCCGAAATATTTTGTTGGACGTCTTCAAATATAATAAATTTTGTAGTCCCGGCGGAAAAACCGCAACTTTTTTCTTTGGTGATGCAGTCCAATGTATATGAGTGTTATTAAACTGTGGCCTAGTTGCCGTTATAAAGAGTTGGGTTTGAATTCGTCATACCAGTTTAATAGTTGCCTAGTAGCCTATTGTAAGCAAATAGTGGCAAGCTTTTTTATACGAAGCTTTTATGTTAACTGCTAATGGCAATCAACAGCGATTTAAAAGCCCTTAAGCTTCTAACATTAACTAAAAGCATATTACTTGCGCGGTTATATTTATATAGTTTATAGCAGCCATGCGCTGGGCATGCTGGGGTTATAGCCACGGTTGTCACTCGTTTTAAAAATAAACAACCAAAATCTGAAGGAAAAATAGCCATATTGAAAAAAAGCAACTTAATTTGTTATTCACTTATCTATTACAAAAAGAAAAAAATCCAACAATTTTACTGAGTTCAATCACATATTTACATTTTATATGCGCATATAAAACATGTTACATTAAAAATAATATTTTAAAAAATTCATTTATTCGTGTATGGCATTCAGTATGCAAAAATACTTTTTGTAAAGAAAAAAATTTGCTAATTTTTAACGGAAGGTGTCTTAACTTAAAAAGTTGATTAGACCTTTTTATGACCCTGAAACGATATCCAGAGGTCACTTGGACTTAATTATATATTAAACCATGAATCCGATGTGAAAGATTATATAATTGGAATTAAGGGGTTTTGTACTTCTTTTGACCTTGATATAGGCTCAATGGGTTCATATGGATACCGGGAACCTGATAAGCGACGTCACATGCAACATATCGAACCCTTACCGATAAAGATAAGCGATTTTTAAAATTTTCTTTAAGCAAAAATACATCTAGATACTCTGGGAGCATTTGTGCATAAAAAAGAAATTTTTGAAAAAAATATCGCTTACGTTTTTGGCCGTTAAGGTTTGATACGTATATTTTTTCAGTTAATACTTACTTTTTTAAAGCATTTCTCTCTACCCTGTTTAGTATTGAGTTATGACTTTCTTCCAGCAAACGAGTGAAATATGAAACTAATACATATTAGGCAATTAAAACTATTCCTTATCGATTATTTTTATTTCCGAGTTTCCTTGATCCTCTTGGTGGGTCGAGCACTCAGTACTTAGCCAGCCACTTCAAATAGCAAAATTGATCTTGATATAAAAAATTAGCGGCTAAAATTAGCACTACTAGCTCTACTTCATTAAAATTTCCTATAATCGTTATAATAATGTAAAAATGGAACAACTTTCCTTATCACATCAAATTCGGTTCGCCCCGAACACCTGTTTGGTTTCGATACAAGATTCTACAGTACAATATTAGGAATTATACCTTTCTTATTAAATCTACAAAATAACGCATGCCACCATAAACTGCCCACATTTTATATATGTAATTATTGCTAAATGTTTTCGCTGTAATAAAATTGGCAATCACATAAATTGATTTTAAATGGCTTATCGCCTAATTAGCGCATGAGATAAGATGGCGTATGGCTTAGTTAGTGTTCGCCAATGTTTATATTGCTACAAAGCGAAAAAGTAGATCTACTAAATTCATACATTATATGGAAAAACATGTGGCCTATCTGGGTACGATTAAAGATATTTATACTAACGATTGACAGCAGCTGGCAAATATGTGTACTAATATAATAATAGATTGGCGCTTATGCATATGGTATTTGGCCGTGCTTCTCCTCCGATTTGTTGTGTGAAGCCAAGTCCTTCTCCGCGTGGTCTTTCCATCGCAGTGTGAGCCTGCCTCTTCCTCTGCTACCACCGAGTTGCATTCTTTCAGAGCTGTCCAATTGGATGACATGGCCAAGCCTGCGGAACCGCTGTCGTTGTAAAGCTCATACAGCTCATCATTCCATCGTCTGCGGTACCCGTCGTCGTCGATGCGTAGAGCCCCGTAAATCTTCCGCAAAATCTGACTGTTTGTCTGACGACAGGAGATACTAAGTCTTGTCCTCGTTTCCCACCAGACACATTCGCTTTGCTTCCTTAACCCACTTGGAAAAGGCATAAAAGACTTTGCGGTTTTTATTACCGATGGTGTCGATATCATCGGCATACGACAGCAATTGTACGCTCTAGTAAAGTATTGTGCCTGAGCGGTTCAGTTCTGCGGCTTTTATTAACTTCTCCAACAACAGATTAAAGGAATCACACGAAAGGGAGTCGCCTTATTTGAAACCTCGTTTGGTAACAAACGGCTCGGAGAGGTCTTTCCCAATTCTGACGTAGCGTTTTAATTTCGCGGGGATACCGAATTCAGACATCGCTGCGTATAGGCAACTTCTTTTAGTGCTATCGAAAGCGGCTTTGAAATCGTCAAACAGATGGTGTATGTTGATCCTATTCTCGCGGGTCTTTTCCAAGATTAAGTATGTTGTGAATACCTGGTCTATAGTGGACTTGCCAGTTCTGAAGCCACACTGATAAGACGAAATCAGTTCGTTGACGGTGGGCTTCGGCCTTTCACACAATACGCTAGATAATACCTTGGCTTAGAAGGCTCATCCGTACTAGTTGGTGCGTATGGCAGGGTCGCCTTTCTTGTGAACTGGGCAGAGCACACTTAAATTCCAGTCATCGGGTATGCGTTCATCTGGCCATATTCCGAATAAAAGTTTATGGATGAGCCTTTACAGCTCCTAGCCGCCGTACTTCAATAACTCGGCTAGCAGGCTGCCAGGTCCAGCAGTTTTTGTTGTTTTGCAGCTATGTAGTTGCTATTCGTACCTCGTCATAATTAGGCGGTGGGACAACGACTCCATCGTCATCGACTGGGGCTTGGGTTTGTCTTCTTCACTACTTGCTGTCTTACTGGAATTGAATAGGGTGGAAAAATCTGCGCTCCATAATTTAAGTACGTTCTGGATATCTGTCTCTACCTCGCCATGGTTGTTTTTCGCGTCTGGTCTTGAAAACTTGCGTAAGTCGCTTAACTCTCTGATAGAGTTTTCGGGTCTTTTTCCGGTCGGCCAGCATTTCAGGTTCTTCGCACTCACGTATTTCGACCTCTCTCGTTCTATTGCGAGAAATACGTCTCGCTTCCCTCTTCAGTTCGCTATAACAGTCCCTTGTTGGTCACGTTGCGCTCGATCACAGCGTGGCCCTGTAGGTGGCATCTTTTTCTCTGCAGCTTCCTCACACTTCTCATCATTCTTTCGAGCTTGTTGCAATTAGGATTGTGGCTTGGGTAAGAATTAGGTTTGATGGAAAAGAGTCGGGGTTAAAGCATCGTTGCGGACATTTTGGCATAGAAGCCAGAGGACGGCTTCCCTATGTAGACCATTCGGGCGGATAAGACTATAGTGACTATCTAAACAGTCGTAGCAAGCTTCCATTTTTCATCCTCGTAAGCAGCAGTCATTGAGCCAATATCGAAGTACTGCACATTAAAACTGCGTTTTGCTACGGTGGTATGAATTTGGTGAACGGTGTTATTAAGGTATGGAGAGAAATGCTTCTAATACACCAATTTGAATGTGTTTTTTATTGTACTTGTGCAGATGTCTAGCAAATATATAAATGTGTGACTTCTTAAAATTGGTTTTAAAGATAAATCGAATTTAATTACACCAAACGCAAAGGAAAAAGAAGAAGAATGGCAAATACACACACTATTAAAGTGACCAACTTAGACTGGCTAAATTGATAAGCCATAAGCTATCAGCTTTGCGAAAATCAACAATTCCACACAAAAATTCAGATAAAGATTTTCCATGTACACACAAATGAGTTCTCTCTCGTCTTTAGTCGACTAGTGGACTGCATACAGTTAGGCTGTGGCGATGTTAGACAAATTTTTGCAGCTGCTAATTATTTTCTGTGCAGCACTGGTGCTAACCAGCGCTGGCAGCTATGAAGGGTAATACATACTAGGAAAGACACTTAAGTTCGTAAGCTTAGTTTGCAAATCTCTCTATATTTGCAGCTACAAAGTGTATGAAGTTAAAACGGATACGCCTGCGCAGAGAGACAATTTGCTCGCAGTTGCAAGGGAAGCTGGCGACAAATACGACTTTCTTTCTCTAAGCCGTAATTTCAATCAAAGCGCAAGAATACTTGTCTCCGGCGCATACGAGGCGAGCTTAAAGGCTTTACTGCAAGATCATCATCTAACGTTTGAGTTACGAAATTCGAATTTCGGACGCACACTGCAAGCTGAGGTGTTGCAGAATCGCATGCTACGTCAGTCGAAACCCTATGCCGGCACCGGACGTCTTAGCACCGAACGTTATTATTCGCATGACGAAATCAATGCCTATCTAGACGATTTGGCAGCGCGTTATCCATCACGTGCATTCGTCAAAATTGTTGGTAAGTCATATGAAGGCCGCCTACTCAAGAGTATAACCATAACGAATGGCGACGGACGCAATGGGAAGAATGTGATTTTCATTGATGGCGCTTTCCATGCACGCGAATGGATTTCGCCGGCAACGGTGGTTTATTTAATTGGTGAACTTGTTGAAGATTTCGGAGAGCATGCTGAGCTTTTAACCGACTATGATTGGGTTATATTGCCGGTCGTAAATGCCGATGGTTATGAGTACACGCAATGGGCGAGTGAGTTCAGACTTTGGCGTAAGACGCGTCAACCTGTCGAGATAGATGGCACAGTTTGCTATGGCACCGATCCGAATCGCAACTTTGACTTTCACTGGATGGAATTGGGTGCTTCGTCGAATCCTTGCTCGAATATCTATGCGGGACCGCGTGCATTCTCGGAACCCGAGACGGTGATAGTGCGTGATATTATGCATACACTGCGTGATCGTGGGATACTCTATTTGACGGTGCACTCGTATGGCAAGGCCTTATTCTACCCGTGGGGTTGGGGACCGTAAGTGTTGCAGATTCGTGTTTTTGTTTCTTAACCTATTAACAATACCTCAAACTTCTGTATGTTGCAGTGAATTACCGGATACATGGGAGGATTTGCACGAAGTGGCTTTAGCCGGCGCCGATGCTATACGCGCATATAGCGGCACTGAATACGTTGTCGGTTCATCGACTGCGCTGTACGGTGAAGCCGCTGGCGCCAGCGATGACTACGCCTTCAATGATGGCTTCACACTGTCGTATACTATGGAATTACCCGATGGTGGCAGCAGTGGTTTCGATCCACCAGCGTCTGATATCGATCGTTTGGTTAAGGAAACATGGGTGGGCATTCGAGCTGTAGCCAAGAAAGTAACGGAAAAATACTCAGCACGAAAAGTGAATTTGTAATTTATGCAGCAGTCTAAGCGATAAGGTGAAATTGAACTATATAACTCTTATCGGTTATTTTTTGTGTTATTGTAGTGTGCCAAGAATTTAGCAATAATAAAAAACATACAGTTACTATTGTCGTTTTGAAGCTTATGGCCTTAAACTTCACAGCTAAAAGTAGCTATTGATAATGCGCGTCGTGAAGGTAAATTGCACGGCTATGGAATTAATTGTGTAACGCAACGTTTTTGTGTTGCAGAAAATGAGGGCGATGTCCGGAAGCCCTTCGCTGCACTAAGTCCATGAAAATACTAAAATGTTTAGTAATTATTTCAAGTGCAGTCGAGGCATTTAATTAAAAATACGGAAATGACAGCAGTTGCGTTTTTAGGTTGATTTGGAAAAAGGTTGAGGTGAACTGGTAAATTGGTAGCCCAAACGTGTGTGGCTAACTTAAAAATTTCCAAAAACAAAATATATTATTTGATTAGAAATTTTCTTTATCAAAGTACGAAGTACGAAGAACGAATTTTGGGCACAAAAACTGCTAAAAAATGGTGGTGCCAATTTTTCTATTTTGTACCAATAGGCCACAATAAAGAAATTTACAAATTTGTACAAACGGACTTTAGAATTTAAGTTCGAAACTTTAGGTATTGCTTTCTTGTTTTGTTTAAGCTCAGTACGGTGTAGAAAATATCGATAGAAAACTTTTTAATATACCAAGTTTCAATAAATGGACTAAAAATTAGAAAATATTATTACATCAACAGAATTTGTCTTAATAAGTTTTGATGTTAAAATTTTAGCAAAAGTCATTATAAATAATTTATGAGATTTCATGTGAAAAACGTTTTTTATTTGATTTTTTCCTACTTTTTAGTCGTGTCCGTATAAAATTTCAGTATTTACTACGTTCATTTCTTTGTACATTTCCCTAAATCCTTTCATTAAAAGTAGTGAAAAGGTATAACATACATTTAGGCTCTTCGCTAGAAAGCAATATATGCCGCATACAGAGAACATAGAAAACTAAAAAGGCGCAGAAGTTTACTATTCAATGTTTTTATACCCGAGCGCACTTGTGCACAAGGGTATATTAATTTTGTTCACATAACGGTTGTTTGTAACAGCCAAAACGAATCGAGATAGATATAGACAAATGTATACATAAATGATCAGGATGAAAAAAGAAATCGATTAAGCCATGTCTGTCTGTCCGTCCGTCTGTCCGTCTGTCCGTCTGTCCGTCTGTCCGTGTACACGATAACTCGAGCAAAAATTGAGATATCTCAACGAAATTTGGTATGTAGGTTTCCCTTAATCCAAGGTAGGTTGGTATTGAAAATGGGCGAAATCGGACTTTAACCACGCCCACTTCCCATATAACGGTAATTTCCAGAAATACGAAAACTGCGATATTTTAGTAACTACTGAAGATAATTCACTCAAAATTGATATTTACAATAATTTTTAGACGAAAAATAAGAATATTATAAATTTTTGGAAAATGGGCGTAGCCACGCCCACTTATGGTTACATGTGTATATCTTGGTAACCGCTGCACCAATTTCTTCCAAACTTGGCACAGTTGTTGGCCTTGGTACAGCATAAAAAACCGCCGAAACTTTTTAAAATCGGACAATAACCACGCCCACATCCCATATAACGGTAATTTAGAGAAATACAAAATCTTCGATAAATCAGTAAATATTGAAGCTAATTTATTCAAAATTGATGCTTGCAACAATTCTTTACCAAGAAATACGTTTATGGTAAAATTTTGGAAAATGGGCGTGGCACCGCCCACTTATGATCACATATAAGTATATCGGTAACCGTTCTACCAATTTGTACCAAACTCGGTATGGTTATTGTACTTGCCACGTGTAAGCAAAACGTTGAAAATTATTGAAATCGGACTAAAATAACGGCCGATTCTCATATAACGGTAAATTTAAGAAATGCTTGAAACTTCAATATTTCGAAATTGAAGGACGCTAATTTACTCAAAATTGATACACCTCGGCTTACCATCTAGCGGAAGGTTTCGGAAGGGTGAAAAAACATATATTTAATACTTGCGCCGGGTATTTAATGTTCGGCTCCGCCCGAACTTAGACTTTCTTACTTGTTTAAATTACTTTTGTAAAGTTTTGAATAGCTTTTTTGACATTCATTTTTTACAGCATACGGCCCATTATGGAAAACTATAAGCAAAGATGTTGAAAACATAAAAAACTGAAAATTGTGTGAAAGGTATTGAAGAATTTTTCAGGTTTTAAGGCAAGCCTTCCCTAAAAATGAAAATCATCCACCATCTTTATGAAGGCTTGTTCGAACTTCACTTTCTGATGAAGAGTTTAGAAGGAATATATACATAGGCTAGCTTAACGTTAATAAATCTGTAGTATGTAGTTTATCTGAATGGCAGTAACGTGGTATGTCGATGAAAAATATATGCGGAATCTTAAAAAATTTCAACTATAAATCGCGTGACGTCTTTCGTTCTTCATGCCTTGACTTTAGTAAACATTTCAACCTCATCGATACATCAGACTACTCAGCATCACAGAATTCTGTGAAAAAAATACTTTGAAAATAAATTTAAAAAAGGTTCAAGAATATTGCAATAGCGGTTCTTTCTGAGCTTTTCAATGATATTTTCAAAATGGAAAAAAGTGGTACCAGCTTAAGTGACTCAGAGGTGGGCCAAAGAGTTCGTCACGCCAAAAATCGTCTATAAAATCCATGGAATGATATTGAACGACCGGAGAATGAAAGTGTGTGAGGTGGCTGAGCCATAAATACAACCGTATGACCACTTAAAATAAGTGTTTGGCAATGTTCAGCCGCAATGCGAATCAGTTTTTGCACAGTTTCGTAGACGTTGATGAAACATGGATCCACCGCAATACACCAGAGACCAAGGAACAATCAAGAAGTGAACCAAAGAAGGACCACGGGCCTTTCAGCCAACAAGGTCATGACCACAGTTTTTTTTTTTTGGATGCAGGCGTGGACATTCACAAGGGCTCAACCCTAAAATTTTTGTTAGGTGTAATACTTGCAATATAAGCTGATTCAACAATAAATACATGAACAAATAAAATTTTTAATGTAATAAATTAAATAATTATCATGCATTAAAAATAGCAAATACGCCTTGAAGAAGTGCACATATTTTAAGTAAACGAAACACATGCAAGAGACTGCCTGAATTATAAAGATACAAGTTTGTATTAAAAAAAACGTGGTAACACTTATCGAAAACATCTCTGGATTAAAGTTCTTAAAATAGCTTTCCATATTGTGCTTTTTCAGTTAAATTATGTTGAATCGAAAATAAGTGACAACGGTCTTGAAAATATTTCTGATTTGAAGTTGTAGAAAAAATGTTTCATTTGATATATGTATGTACATACTTATTGCGTTGTTTTAGTTAAACTTTACAGAAGCGAAAATAGGTGGCAATCTTACCCACGTATCCTAAAAAATCTGCCAAACCGTATTGAAACCATTTCTGTACTAATGTTCTCAAAACTATCTCTCATTTGATATCCATATTAAGTTGGTTTAGTAAAATTTTGTAGCACCGAGAACAAGTGGCAACCTGACACTTATATCGTAAGCGATGATACTTACCTTCTTTTAGTATGCATTAAATCACATAAATATATGATGGAAAATAGGTGGCAACCCTATTCAAAAATATCTTCGAATTGGGAATTTCCACCACTTAAGTAGGTGGCAACCCTATTCAAAAATGTCTTCGAATTGGGAATTTTCACCACTTAAGTAGTACTGTTGTATATCATACAGAGAGTGGCGGTTGCATCTAGAAAACTCTGTAGGAATCGTTGGACACTACAGATAGGCGCGGCAGATTGAATTTTAGATACCGAACCCATCCATCTCGATGGTTTTCAAATTTGTACAGCGGGTTACGTGGATCCCAATATCTATCACTAAATAAAATTCACATGGCTTTAAAATTAATTGAAACTAATGTTCTTGAATAGCCTTTTCTCGAAAATTCTACTTTTGCGTTGCTGTACGACCGCAACTTTTGAAAGACCTTCCCGATACCGGCAATTTAAAAATTAGTAACGTAAGTCGCGCGGCTTCCATTTCTATTGGACACCCACTGATAAACTTTTTAACGGTCTCCTTCTGTTCAGGATCCTGCCAGCCGCAGCATAACCTCTTGAAAGCTAAAGTCGTATGAAAACAATTTTATCAGAAGCGATTCTAAGCGGCACAAGGAGATCCAAGAATGTTTCTCCTTTTAATTTTTGAAAAATTATAAAATGACTGTCCTCGGTAGCATTACAAGAAGTTATTTTATTTGAAAAAATTAAGACAAAAAATTGTTAATAAACGATTTAACTATTTTTGAAAAACTGCTATTTATTTTACTTTCAAGTATTCTGTTATCCTCTCAATACATCGTTTAAAAACTTAATAGCTTTCTATTACCTTTTCCGCCATAGCCTTAATACCGATCCAAGTTTCGGAAACCAACTCTAAGATCCTGGTTGGTGCTGGGTTAAAACCATTACCGGCTGCAGGTAATTCCATTGTAATTGAAATCGGGATTTTAGCCGCGGCGAAAGCATAATCATCACTACCACCAGCAGCGGCATACAGAACATTCGTTGAGCTACCCACTGAGTAAACGGTGCCGGTAGCAGCTTTGATGGCATCATAACCGGCCTGAGCTACCTCATCAAGGGCGCGCCAGGTGTCAGGAAGATCACTAAATAGATTTAAATATATGAACAATGACGAACTCAGGCTACAAAAAAAAATCGCTATATCAATGCTTACGAAGTCCAGCCCCATGGGTAAAGCAGATAGTTGCCGTACGAGTGTAGGGTTAGATAGAAGGTTGCACGTCCGGTGAGTGTGTGCATAAGATCACGCAGAGCTTGGGTCTCGGGCTCAGAGAAAGCAGTCCTGCCCCTGAATGTATCTGAGCATGTATAGCTGGAAGCGCCCACTTCACCCCAGTGAAAATCGAAGTTGCGATTACCATCTGTACCATAGCAATTAGTACTTACTGGCTTGCGAGTCTTACGCCACATACGGGTGGTGGTGTGTGTGTATTCATAACCATCAGGATTGACCACAGGTAAAATAACCCAATCGTAGGTTTGCAAAAGGTGTGCATTTTCAGCAAAGTTCTCCACCAACTGTTGAATGACGTACAAAGCGCCAGCCGGTGCGATCCATTCACGTGCATGAATACCAGCATCGAGTAAAATTACTTTCTTGTTGGAGACGCCATCGCCGTTGGTGATTGTAATGGTGCGCAAAGCGCGTCCTTCGTACGACTTACCGATGGTCTTCAAGAAGACACGGCTTGGATAGTCTGCGGCCAGCTGTTTCAGATAGGCATCGATGGCTTCATAACGCTGATAGGCGCTGAACGATATGCTACGCTCGTTGGAGCTGCGCAAATTGCGGAAGAAGTTATTTTGCATGCGTTCTGTGGCAACGGTTTCACCGAAGTTTTCGTTGATGATTTGGTATTCGATTTCAGATGCCTGGAGTGTCTGCTCAAAAACTGACTGTTCCTCGGGTGCGACCATAACGCGTGCGGCGAGACCCAATACGCGGGGTTGGGTAAAGAAGTCGTATGTCTCACTCTCGGCCAATTGCTGCAAAATTTCCTGTTGCGCAGCATTTTGAGGCTTGATATCGTAGATCTTGTAGCTGTTGGGAGCGAAAATATGATTTTCCTTTTTGTGTTTTTTTTTGTTTTTCACTTGTTTCTTATTCCACCACTACTCACCCTTCATAGCTGGTGACCTCGGCCAGCACAGCGGTGCAGCACAAAGCGGCTGCCGCTATAAACAATTTAAAGAACATTTTTAATTTTCGCTTTCAATAAGAGTACAGTCGTTAATGAAACTACGCAACCTATTGTAATTTGCCTACCGCAGTAGTTGGCTTTTTATAGCGTGTTCTGGCATTTTAGTTGTTGATATTGGAAGTCTACTTGAAAATATACGCTCGTACAAGCTAATTTACAAGCGTCAAAGTTTCGACAGTCATATTTACTATGCGCTCACTCTGACTTGTTATCTGGTTATCAATGTTTTGATACAATTACCTATTTGGCTGATGCAGCATATTTTATTCATTGATTTGAGTAGTGTACAAGTACGGGCATATACATATCTATATGTATGTATACAACTATACGTCTTTATCAGTCACTCGTGTCGTATGCTCAGCGAATAGATAGCATCTCTGAAGTGGTGAGAAATTTGTGATCGCACATCAGAAAAATGAAATAGATTTATGGAATATATCAAAACTTTAAAATTGATTATCGATAAAGTGGCCCAGACCTACATACATATGTATGTGTGTATGTATGTATGTGCATATGTATTTATATTAATATACTATATGTATGTATGTACATATATGCGAATGTGCGTTCAGCAGAATTTTATAGTAAATTTAGTCCCAACCGGATGACTTGATTAGACAGTAGGTTAAGTGCGCATATTTGAAATTTTTATACCCAATGCATGGGTTTGAAAATGATGCATTGACAGAAATACTACCAATATATGTACATACATACATATGTCACATCAATATTATTGGACATTATTGGTGTAATCAGTGGCGCTGATTAGGGTACCAGCCAGACTGTCTGGGTGACCGTGTTTGCAGGCACAGTTTTTAACTCAAAAAAAAAAAAAAAATTGTGTTATCCCCAAGCAATTTAGTTGCCTGATAACTTGAAAACAAATGCCTGGTATCTCGAAATAATTTTGTGTAAGATAGGGTTTATTTATGGAGGCAAAGAAATGTACTCAAACTGAATTATTATAGATTTTATATTTTTGTATTGATAACTTTTGAATTTTACAGTGATTCAGACGTTATTGCGGCTTTAAGACTTAGAGCGGTAGGTTCGTGTAGGGGGATTCTACAAATCGCTACGCTAAATTTCTATCACTAAAAGTCTCGAAATGAACCGCCCTAACCGCATACAAAGAGGGATGCAGCGGTTAAAGAATTTTTCAATATTTACTAAATAATTATATTTGCAATGTATCTTAAGCAAAAATTAGTTTTTTTTTTAATTTTTTGTAAATTATGCGTGATTTTCCCTCTTATGTCAAATGTGTGTATCTCTGAAACCACTTCACCTCACCTTCTTAAGAACAGTCTTGAAAATTTTTAAAATTATCGTTTTTTATTTAAAGCGCTTTTAGCATTTAAGGAAAGTGATTCATACGAAAATGTATTTCTTCTTCAATGCACTTCAAATAATTTTAAATACATATAACTTATTTTTTAAAGTTTTTTACCGTTGAATCGCACGGTTCCGGAGATTTGCTGGCTCTTCGAGGGATCCTCTAACTTGGATCCCATATGTATGTATGTTCTTTTTTTTTCAATAAATTTACTTTTAATTATTAGATTTTATTGTTTAAAATGTAAAAAAAACATGTACATACATATGTATGTATCTTTTAATTTAATTTAATTTTTAGAAATTTACTTAATTTTTATATTTTATTAAAAAAAAAAAAATGTTTTCTTAAACTTAATTTAATTTTTAGAAACATATTTTTTCTTAGTTTTTATAATTATAATTTTTTCTAATTTTTAGATGAGGTAATTTTTAAAAGAATAATATATGTGGGGTATTCTTTTTGAACGTTACCCAATGCCGAGTCGCAAACGAAGATTGTCGCTTCATATGACCCTGAAGGTTAAATGAACACCACATATGATATGTTTTCTGAACGTAGAACTTTCCATTCTTTCTGAATTCGACTTAAAAAAGTGGGGTTAAGAAATAAAAAACCTTGAAATGACCCTCACGGAAATTTTCCACTCGGCATTGGAAAGCTTGTTTTTTTTTAATGAATTTTACATATTTTGAAAAATGTTTTAAGTTAAAAAAAGTGTGCTGGTGTAAGAGAGGGGAGGGGGGGAGGGTGGTAGTTACGTTCAGAGATAATACCTTTTATATTTTTAATTTGATTTAATTTTTAGGATCTTATTTTTCTCCATTTACTATAATTTTTAAATTAAATTTTCTTTGAATTGTTGGATTCTATTGTTTTAAAATTATTATTTTTTAGTTTGATTAAAATTTAAGAAATTCGTTTTATAAATGTTTTTCTTTATAATGTAATTTGCTTCTAATTTTAATTTTATTATTACTTTCAACATAATTTTATTTGCTAAATTAAGTTTTTGGAATTTTTCTCTTTTTAAATTTAGGTTTTATTGTTTTAAAAAGATATATAGTTATGTTTTTAATTTCGTTCCAATTTTGCGAGCTAATTTTCTTTTTTTATTTTTTTCTCTTTTATTAAATTTTTTTTTTAATTTTTGAATTACGTATAATATTTTGAAAAGAAAAATTGTTTATTTTAATATAATTTAACTTTGAAGAACTTTTTTATGCGTTAATTTTTTAAATTTTATTTCCTTTTGAATTTGATTTTCTTTTAGTTTTACAATGTTGTCTTTTTTTGAAAAGAAAAATATATTGTGGTTTTAATTAAAAAAAAATTGTTGGTCACTTATTTTATTGTTTTTTTTTTCTATTAGATATTTGTTTTTTTCTGTAAGAAAAAATCCTAAACTTATAGTTTTTATTGTTTTAAAAAGAAAACTATTTTTTTTCGTTTAGTTCTTGGGAAAATTATTGCTAAAAGACCAACTGAAAGGCTGTGGTGAGTTAAAAGACAGTTGCCAGAATTGTCTTGCAAATTAATAAAACTGATATTCGTATCTAACGCATAGAAATGCGCTTCCCGTTTAAACAATTTCATTGTAATTCTTTAACCTATTTTAAAATAAATGTTTTTTTAAAACTTTTGCTATTTTAGTTAACATTGAAGTTAGTGCTACTAAACCTTATTGTTTTTTTCAATAGTGTTTATTAAGCTTTGTACCATGATTTGTTGTTGTTTATTTTAATTATCATATATTTTTCTGAAATTTTACATAACACCAGTAACTTAGATTCATGGTAGATTAGAGCTGTCCCGTACAAACAGGAACAATTAATTTTGGATTTTTCAGGCATATGCGAATATTTCAGAAAACATTTGTGCTTTTGGTTAGTACTTTACTATACAAACAAAATTTACTAGATACTTTGTTTTATAACTTTTACGTTGCCTTCAATTAGCAGCGTAAACTGAAAAAAATCGTACGATTTGTCCCGTACCAACCATGGAATGCGCCATTTATAAAACCCTTCATCAATTTATTGCGCTGGTTAGATATTAAAAGTTCCAAATTATTTTTAGCAAACAAAAGAAAATCGTACATTTTTAATTAAACGCAGCTCTCATTAGAGCATTGTCATTGTTTGGTGAAATTATTTGCATAAAATATGGGTTAAATTTTGTAAGTACTAATTACTCTTCTGACATATCAGTATTTTCGTATACGCACGTACACACACACACACATACGCATAAGCAGAGGAAATTTAAAATTTTCTGGTGTGCCTGTCTGAATGCTTTAGCTGTTAGTCAAATGACAAAGGAACAATGGGCAGGCAAAAGTGTTGTAGAACTTTTTTCCAACATTTCAGAAAGCCAAAAAAGAGACAAATAAATAAAAAAAAAATAATAATTTGCAAATAAGGCTAGGCAACTAATTCATTGTGTTCGTTGTGTGTTTTTAGTGTTTAAGGATACGATAATGAATTGTACATATGTATGTGTGCGAGGGCGTATGCATGTATAGTAGGAGGCCCAAAAATTACAAGGATATATTCTATACGTAATATGCGTAGGTGCTCATTTGTGCTCTTAGCTATTCTGTGTTAATGTTTGAAAACAAAAAAGAGTTAAAAATTGTTGACTTGCCCAGTTATTATTTATTATTATCGGTTCACTGCTCATTAAAAAGACTCTCATCATTCTGCTTAATAAAAGTAAATAAAGCAAAATAATTAGCCTAGATAATATAGTACCGGAAAAGTAGCAGTTAAAATAATTTGACAACGAATAGATAAATTGAATTCATTATAATGATTAAAGTTAGCAAAACTTATGGCTCGTTTGGTCCGGGGCAATTCTGGCAACTGTTTTTCAACTCAAGACAAAAGTCTTTCGTCAGAAATTGTCAAATCTGGCAACTTCCAGTAAGTTCTTTTCTGTCTTTCGAAAGACTAGTTAAAAGATGTGTTAAGGCTGAGCATTATTCAAGTTTACTAAAAATCATATTAAATTAAGGAATTTATATTTTTCTTTTAAAAACAATAAAAGCTTAAAACTAAAACGAATCAAATTAGAAAAGGAGGAAAAAATATAACATTTTTTTTTAATAATAAAATAAAAAATTTAAGGAAATCAAATAAAAAAGTTCCTAAATATTAAATGAAATTAAAAAAAGTTTCTTTAAATTGAATGAAATTAAAAAGATTCTCCTTAAAATAAAATCTGTAATAGAATAATAATATTTTTGTTAGTATTTAGCCGAGCCTATCTTGCGATCTGTGGCGGGCGCCTCGATGTTGTCACACAAAGAGGTTTACGCCGACTACGAACGGCGATTGTATTTTTATGAGAATCTGTTTTTCAATGCAGAAATACACTCGGAGTTTTGCCACTGCCTGCCAAGGGGCGACCGCTGTTAAGGAAAAACCTTTTTTATAGTAAAATTAAAAAACAATACAACCTAAAAATTAAAAGAAAATGTAATCAATAAAGTAAATAAAAAAATTAAATAAGCTCCAAAAAAAATAAAAATTAAAATTTATTTTTCTTAAAAAAAAACTATATTCAACAATTTTTATTTAGCTTGAGGCCGTTTTATAATGAAATCTTATTGTGGAAAAGCAACAATAATTTGAAAAAAAATGTTGGAAGAGATAGCTATTTCGGAAATCACCACAACTGGCTGAGTCAGTGGGATTGTCGGTTCGAATCCTACTGAAAGAAGTCTGATGAGGAAATGTGGTGATTTCCGAAATAGCTATCACTTTTACCATTTTTTGAAATTGTTGTTGCTTTTCCACAATAAGTTTTCATTAAAAAACGGCCTCAAGCCCAATAAAATTTTTTGAATATAATTGTTATAAGGCCATAAAATAACAAAAAAAAACAATAAAATTTAAAATTAAAAGAAAATGAAAGTGAAAAGACAAAAACAAAAAAGGTACCAAATAAAAAAAAAGTTAAGCAAGAAGACCTAACAGTTTAAAAAAAAATTAATGAAAATAAAAGCATTAAAATCTGTAAATTAAAAGAAAATTGAATTAAAAAAATTGATAAATTAAAAATAAAATAAGTTTCTTAAAACCAAATGAAATTGAAAAAAATTAAATAAGTATTAAATGAAATAAAAAAAATATTAATACAAAAGAAAATTAAATTAAAGTAAGAAAAAAATAATTAATAAAATAAAAGAAAAAATAATAAAATAAGTGTCATGAAATTAAATTTATACATGTTTCATTTTTAAAACAATACAATTTAAAATTAAAAAAAAAAATTTATTTAAAAAAGAAACAAGTTTTTTATTGCATTACCTGTTCATCGCTGGTATAGGTAAAAGCTCCCATTGCCCATAGTTGTATTTACTATCTTTTTTCCAACAAAATTTCAGTACAGCAACGGTAGCGATTGTAAGAAAGTATTTATGTATCTATGAATCCATTTTAAAAGAAATAAGTACTTACGCTGGATTTCCACTAGTGATGTGCTGAGTCAATACTTTTAAGTATTGATCGATATTCGGTACCGATTTAAAAAATAATCCAATACTCTCGACACTCGGTACCGAAGCATTTAGGTTTCGAATAAAAGCACACATAGGCCAAAAATATGGAAAAAACGGTTCAGGGGAGACTCGCCTATCAAAACCCGAATGTAGGAGCCAATAGAGCTATTAATACTGATTCAAATGAAAGATGTATATTTGTCGGTTCGAGGCCATAATGCAGAGACGCTCTTACTTGTTTGAAGCATTTTTGTCCCAGCTGAATCGGACGATATCACTTTTGAAGGCCTGGGGGCAGATTCTGTAACCAGTTAGCGACAATTTTCGTATCGGTATCGGTTTTGTTGACGTAAGGTATGAAATATTTTCATGTCAACAAGTGCGATGTCGATCTGAAACTTGTCGCTAAGTGGTTACAGAATCTCCCCCTGAAAGGCTTCTTCATCCGTCAAAGCATTTTTCTTAATTCCTTCTTTTTGTAATTTCTTCTTATCAATCAATTTGAAGTTTTTATATTTGACTGCAACTCTATCAGCAATGAGTGCAGAGCCCAAAATGTTTTTTTTTAAACCGTACATTTCAAACATGACTAAAGAGAACCGTTATTGCAGCCAGTCATTATTTTCATCCTCTTCAATGTGCTACTTATTCATACACCATATTCCCCATAAAGCGCATATTGTTTTGTCTACATCACTGAATATTTTGGACTTTATTTTGTAAACTATTTATGAGCATAAAATATAGTGAATTACTAAAAGAATAAAACAAATGGAAAATATGTGTGTGAAAAGCGACAAAGCCAACCGTTACGTATGGCATAGATAGAGAAAGAGAGAGAGCTTTCAACAAAGGACAATGAGCAGTTAAACGCAAAATGTTTTTACAGGCGAACTGGCAGTAACAGTCGGGCTATGTATGTAAACAAATCGCTGGATGCACTGCACTGCACCGAAGTAGTCAAATAGTCAAACAAAGAGTCAACAAATCGACCAGACTGCTAACCAACTAGCCGACCAAAATGAGTAATAAAGGCCAAAAGTTTTTTTATAAATGGTTTTCAACTGCACGTGACTGCAAACAGAATTCGAAGTTTTGCTCCACTTTTTTATGAACAAAAAAAGAGAAATGTTTTGTTTTTTTGGTTTTACTTTTGCTTTGTTATCGCATATTGCATGTTATTATTTTAATTTTATTTTTTTTTGTGCCAAACTTTTCATACACTGAAATTATTTGCATTGTTTGTGCGATATATTAGTGTGTTTGTGTGTGTGTGTGTGTGTGTGCGTTTATGAAAACCGACTTTTTGGGAACCGCCATTCGTTGACAAAATGCAAGAGGCGCACAGATGTGCCTATTACTTCATCCTACGGTGAAATCGGTTAGTCTTTGTCTGCTCCTTTTTATGAACGTCTTTATTGAATTTATATTAAAATTTTTTTGGTTTTTTTAAAGAATCCAGGAGTTAATATAGCTTATTATAATAGGCAAATATTTTTTCTAGAATTAGGTCTGTTAATATTTAAAGAAAGGCAACTCGATAATTTTCACTTTTTATTTTTGAAAGAAAAAATGCAAAAGTTGCTGATATTTTCTCTTTTGGCTCATTTTAGCATTCATAGAGAATGAACTAAAAATATCTCGAAGATAATCTACACCAGACTGCTTGGTAAGTGGATCTAAGTTGGATTAGGTGGTAGCTGCCCATGGGGAAAATTTAGACAATTTTTTGTCTGGAACGCGAACCACAAATGGTTTGTAATGTTCAGTATTTCGGGAGTTTTAATGAAATACGATGAGAGTTATTTTAACCTTAGCATATACAAAAGCAAGACAGCTGAGAAGAAAGTACTTAGACTGGAATCGTCTAACCGTCGTCCAGCAAACAGCTACGAAAATAGTGGTCTAAGACGATCTTAAGTCGTAAAATATGAGTAACTATTGGCCAGTGCCCAGACAGGACTCCTGCGTTTGAACCACGGTCAGACAAATAAGCTACGATGTACCCACGAGCAGAGGGACTTTGCAAGACGGGTTCTCGCCCAGCTCTAGCTAAGTCAGCCAAAAGGTCATCGGAGCGGGAATAAGTCGCAAGTATTCCTATATCCTCTCTCTTAGGGAAAATAAACTCTAGCCGATTTATCAGAGACCCATAGCAGCTTAATTTCTCAGAATTTCAAGGCGACGCAGAGAGCGGTTAAACATTTTCGGACAAATTTCGCCCGCACCATAGCGTCCTGCTTGCCGGATTGATTTCGATCAAATTCGATTCTAATTAGTTGACACACGAAGCCTATAAAAAGGAATGAAAATATTTGAACACAAGGGATCACCCCAGTAAAGGATAGTTGACGGATACTTATGTGTTAAACGTAGCAGATATTCCGCACTGAAAGCTCTGCCAAAAAAATCTTTGATTTCTGCCATCCGAAAATTATTTATTTCCCTAATTATTTAAACCCTTTCTGTCATCGGCAAAGCTATGTATTTGCACTATCACGAACACCGAGCACACTAAAAAAGTTTTACACTCTTAAAAGCTTTTCATTCTCTTCTAGAATCTCTGACTTAAGAAGTTTAATTTTCAATTTCCATTTTACATAATTTAAGGCAATGAAATAGCGAAAATTTTGAAAGAGAAAAAAAAAAAATACATTCGATGTCAGTTGCACAGCAAACACCAGTTTCTTTGGAAAGATACTCACTCTGCTTTATTCCTTCCTTACCCATTATTATTACTTAGAAATGCAGGCCATAGTGAAAGCAGACTTTATTAAGTCACTTCTCGCGCCATGACAATTAAAAGAAGCCGAGACTAAAAAACACTGGGCATGTACATACATACATACATCTACATTTCAATGGTACTAAAAGAAACAATAAAATCATGCTTGTTGTTGTCGTTGTTGCTATATGCCTGATAAAGTTATTGAGTTGGCATATCTTTGAGAGATACTTGCCGTCAACTAAACGCGACTCAACGCCAGCTACCAGTTAAGCAAAAAGTAAGAAATTCGAATTTGAAGTGTTGGTAGGTGAGCGACATGCGCCGCCACGGGTAAAGAAGGACTATAGCGATTCGTAGGGGGGGTGGCATAAACTGAAAAGGATTTTAATTAAAATTCATCTTCACATTTAATCAAATCATGGTTTGCAGGCTTTTTCGCTTCTAATTAAGTGCGAAAATCGTTAAGTGTAAAATCAAATCGGGCTATTAATTCAAGCCAGGGGAAGGGTGTGAAGGAAGGTGGTGATGAGAGAAAAAGAAGGTGGCTGTATATGATGAAGGCAAATATGAACTGGCAGTAGCAGCTGTAGTAGAGGCAATAAAAGCAATAAAAGCAACAATAATACTGGCGCTAGTGGTGGCTGCTGACAACAATGAATGCGGCAAAAACCAACAGCCACTTGGCATAACTGAAATTCTTGCGCTACACATTTCACTCTTTCGCCATCCGCAGAACCGCTTCAACCTATGTTCTCTGCTTCTTGTTGCTGGTATGTAGTTGCTGGCTGATTAGATCAAAGCCAGAGGAGGAGAGGGGAGGGCGGCGCAGTTGGGTTGAGTGTATTATTGAGTGATGACGTTGTTGATTTGGTTTGGCGGGCGGTTTGTAATACGAGTTGGGCTCGCTTAAATTCGGTGTTGGGTTTAGCGGATGGCTGACTACCTGACTGGCGGCTGTACGGGTGTGTGAGTGTGGTGTGAGTTTACAATTTCGGGTTCAAGTTTGTAAACTGAACTGCCTACTTTGTTTGGCATTTACGAGCACACACAGGTCGATTGATGCCACTCAAGTGTTGTTGATATTATTTTGCTGGTGTAATGTTTGCTTTTTTGTTTTTTGCGGATTACCGCAATGACAACGCGCTTAAATGGTATTTTATTGAGGTTAGCTGAGGCGTGAGTTGGGACAATGGTGTCAAATAGTTCAGGGAATTTATAATACATATGTAGATCGTTCATTCGTGTACCTAGAAAAAAAATTGATGGACTAGCTGGTAGTTGAAAATAGCTTAAAAGTAAATGCTCTTCGCAACTCAAGTTACGCAAGACCGAAATGCATTTCGCCCTTTTAAATTTCAGCCAGTGGTTTTGCTCGAAAATATTCGCTGTTTAAGTCAGTCATACTGGTTTTAATTAACACCCTAATCTGATGAATAATACTCGTATCAAATTTAAGTCATTATTTACGAGTCGCTTTAAATTGCGAGTATTTTCTTATCACGTACATCAATGGAAACGACGTCACAATCAAGAAATAACTGTAAATACCTCATTATTTACGATTGAACGCTTTACAATAAAAATTGCATATTCAATTATAAATTAAATGTGCTTAAAATACGCAAGCAAAGGGCATACATACATACGTACACGGGTACATAAATAAGTACATTAGGGTGCATCAAAAAAAAAGTTGCGGTTTTTCCACCAGAATCATAAAAATTATGGGGCCGTATGAATAAACTAAACTAAGCGAGTACTTTTTCTTAAAATTTCAGACTTTTTAGTTAAATTTTGTTTGAATAAATCTTAATAATAATAATAAATTATTTAAATGATTAAATAGTGCAAAAAGCGCGACTTTTTGACACTTTCACCACGTTTTTCTCAAAATCTGGAGCTGATTGAAACTTTACGCTTACGGATTCGTAATCAGCATAAAAATAATCTGTTAAAAATAGCGTTAGCATTTGCCGCATCAAAATCTCGGTGTTGCTCTGTGTTACCTATACTAATTATATAAAGAAAAGCTCCTTTTTTTTATAAGAGGATCTCGCGAAATGCGGAACTGAACCGCTCAGGAAGCGTGCAATTGCTGGCTTATGCCGATGACATCGATAACAAAAACCGCGAAATCTGTTCATTCGGCCCAATGCCAGCATAGAAATCTTGCCAACAAGTGCTACTTTGGACTGAGTAGGCAATTCAGGAGCAAAGTGCTCTCTCGACGTACGAAAACCACGCTCTATAAGTCACTCATCACGCCCGTGCTGGTATATGGCGCAGAAGTATGGACAATGACAACATCCGATGGGCTGGCTCTTGGAGTAGATTATGTAATTGAGATGCTAATTCATAAATCAGTACGACTCTGTGTTTGCATGAATGTATACCAGTTATGAAACATTTCCACAACTTACGTATGTATGCAAGTAAATTTGTATGCGAAAAAAAGGAACATTTTGCCAAGCCCCACTTTTATTGGTTTAACACCTATTGCAACCACTTGATGACATTTACAAATACAATACAAGGAGCCAGATTAAGTAATTTTGGAGCTTTTCGTATATAAAACCTTGGTAAAACTCAACTGACTTCATTTTGATTAAACCGTTTGGCGTCTTCACATTTATTCCACGCCAACGAGGGCATCTTATGCAGCTAATATTTAAGTAAAGGAACCAAATACGAATAAGCCTTAGTCCAATTCAAGCCATCAAAATGGATTTCAAGCATGCATTATTACTTTTAGCTGTACTATTGCAGCTCATCTTTGGTTCATTGGCCGGCATTATGGAGTTTACGGAATCACCTTCGACGAGAAGAATACCAAGGCTGATAGAGCAGCCGAAAGAGATAAGGAATCGCGATTATATGCGTGGCTTGGGATAAATGATTTGTTAGTTCTATATTTGAATTTTAATTAAATAGAGTTTTTTTGTTGTGCAATGTATTTTATTAATTAAAGTTTTTAGAATTATTTCTATTTTTAAACCTTTCTACACATTTGTACTGGCGTGTTTTTTTTTAGAAAAAAATCCATGTGCTTTCATAAATGATTGAATACGCATTTGCATGTTTTGCTTGTTAGTTTGAATTGAAAGCAGTGCGCCGCTGCAGCAGCAGCAGGTGCTTGTATCGATTCATCTTTCGAGGTGAATGCAACGAACTCATGAAATGACTCATATGCATATATACAGTATTTTTTCGACTCATATCTATGCGCATTAGGGTGTATCACCAACAAAAAAAAGTTGCGGGTTTTCCAGCGAAATTATAAATTTTATATTTATTATAAAAATTATTTCAAAAATTGCAAAAGTACTTCTCTCTGACATCAGAATTTTTTTAAAAAGGATCTTGAAATTTGAAAGTTTTGATTAATTAAAAAAAAATTTTTTAAAATGCAGTTCAATGTAGAATAGCAATATACCAAATGAGAAAGAACATTTTATAAAATTTAAAAAAAAAATAGTTTTTTTGGTGCACAAGGACGAATAGGTATTGAAAATATCCTTTAAATTTCTTTTATTTTTTAAGCTAACAAAGTTAGAAAGACGAAAATCTGGCTTGTGGTAAATTTTTTCAAAAATAAATATTTCAAATTTTAAAGCATATTCATGGATATGATTTTGAAATTACATTTTCAATACCTATTCGTCCTTGTGCACCAAAAAATTTAAATTTTTTTAACTTTACAGAATTTTTTCTTATATTTGATACCCATATTGTTGTTCTATGTGGCACTGACGTCAGAGAGAAAAACTACAAACGAAAATATTGATTTTTTGTGTGTAAATTTGAGTAGTTTTATATTTTATGACTCTCGTCAAATATTTCGGAAAAATATTAAGATTTCCGTGGGCTAGACCGAATTGTAAAAATATTTTGAATCCGTTGATAAGACTTTTAATAATTTTTATGCGCGTTTATGACCTTTTAAGCTTAAACTTGTCTATCATCTGATGAGATTTTTTTTAGAAAAAATTTTTTTTAAAACAACTTTTATTCATAAAAAACTCGAACTCGGATGGTATTTTCAAATGTCTCGAGCTCATGTAAATTATCATATTTTTCCGAAATATGTTTGGGTGGAAGTCTTAAAGTATAATAAATTTTATAAGTAATACCGATGGAAACCTATTTTTTTTTTGGTATGGAGAGTGATACACCCTAATACCAAAAACACATGTATGCAATTGTAACATATTTCTTTTGTTATTCCAGTGCCTTAGAAAAATTGCATATTGATATGGCGGATTGTCGAAGGGCTCTTTCGTTTAGAAATGTGTGACAAAAGGTGAAGAACTGTATGAATTTAGCTGTGAAGAGTCAAATGAAGTACAAAGCTATGCAGATTTTCTATACGTTGTTTGGATTAAGAGTATAAATATATTGTGACGATTCCAAATGCATATTTCTCAGGTGAAAATCCACGAAAACTTTACACAAACTTTACAAAAATTTACGGTAAGAGCTTGAGAAATTGAATCAGAACCAATGAGGGTCTTCTAAAAGAATAAATAGTAGCTAGATAAGTGCAGACTGAAAATCCTCTTGTTCAAAATGTATAGTTTTATTTCAAGTGTCGGTATTCTATCCCTTCCTGGGCATGTATTTTATCTAACAGAACTGGATGAATGATTTACTTATAAATACGGTGACCATTCGTACCGACTTTGGCGGGACAGTACCGATTTTGAGAAAATTGTCCCGATGAATATTTTTTAAAAGTCGGGACGTATGTATAAGTGTCCCGATTTTTGAAGTGAAACTATTTTAGCGGTGGTTGGTTGGTTGGGAGTAAAAAATAAACCTACAAAAAATTCAGCCGTTCGGAGGTGAGGGGGCGATTTTTATTTTTTTATTAACCGCTAATAAAAGCTTGTCTTGTTTGTTTTAAAGTACTTTTTTTCGAATTATTTTTTTATGCTGCATACGCACGGGGCAACCGTTGAAGCAACGTATCGAGGCAACCTGTTTTCTAGTTCAATACACACGAGACAACCATGGCGGCAACCTCAGTAGTTATGAAATGAACATACGGAAGAAAATTTTGTTTTCTATTAAAACACTTTTTCAGCTCAACTGTTTTCAATGAACTAAGCCAATAAACTCAATACACAACGATAAACACGAGGCAACCGATACGGCAACCAACAGAAAATATCAAAATATTTTGGTTTTCGGGCGACGGTTGCGGCAACATGAATTTCTATGAGCAACAATAATAGACACGAAGCAACGGTCGATGCAACATGCCCTGGTTGCTTCAGCGGTTGCCTCGTGTGTAGTCAGCATTATAGCGGAGCGCACTTGTGCACAAAAGTATTAGCTGTTTTTTTTTTGGGCCCGATCATTGCCCATTGTCCGGATAAAAAATTTGCACGCAAATGCAACAACAACGATATGATCCTGTTTGTTTTGTTTTACTGATAATCTGAAGCACGGTTTGGTAGTACTGACAAATGAATGTACATTTGTACAAACAGATATTCTGTCATTCGTTTATCTTCACTTGATTCAAATAAATCGCCTTAATGTTAAATATTTATTTAATTGAATATTGCTTCATTACTTCGTTTAAATGAACTTTTCTCCATTTAATGAGCTCATTTTTATATTTTCATCTTCCTCGTGCTAGTAGTATAAAATTAATGCAGCGCACCCCAATAAGAAGATCCAGATCGTTTCCATGAGAAATGATCGCTATAACCCAAGGAAACAAAACTATTACAACTTTGTTCACATAACGGAATAGATATAGCACAATAACCAAAATAAATCGATTTAATAGCTTTCCAAATATCTCAGGAACGGGGCGAAGAGAAAATTTGAAACAAATCACACATACACACATCAAAACTCTCTATGAAAAGAGATATTTTTTTTTTATTTTTTTTCTGGTTTTTGAAAATATGCCATCCCAAAAAAAAAAAAAATGAAAAAAAACACAATCTGAGTATTGCGCAATATTTAAGTATAGTATTACAATAATTTGAGTTATGAATTTGTTTACACCGAAGTTAAGTAAAATGAGTACATTACAAATTTACAAATTTTTTAAAAATTTTTTAGAATTTTTTTGAGTATGCAGTTTTGTAGCCCCTTAAATTTTAGTGTAATAAAATGCAAGGTTTGGCGATTGCAAAACTGGCGTAATTTTTTTGAAACGTTTTTGCGCATTTTCTTCCATACGAAAAAAGTATAAAAAGCCGTCAGCATAAAAAAAATATATAAAAACCAACGCAATTTTGCAGTAGCTTAAAACTTGCACTTTAGTTTACTAAAATTGAATTGGCTACAAAATTGCATAGAAAAAAATTAAAAAATTTGTAAATTTGTAATGAACTAATTTTATTCAACTTCGATTTAAAAAAATTAATAACTCAAATTACTGTAGAGTGCACCCCGTAATACTATACTTAAATATTGCGCAATACTCAGTGCTACTATTGTGATTTTAAAATTTTTTTTTTTGAGATGGCATATTTTCAAAAAGTATTTTTTTTTTATCAAAATATTTGTATGTGAAAAATTTTCCCAGAAAATCCTTGCCCCGTTCTCGAGATATTTGGAAAACTATAAAATCGATTTGTTTTTGTTTTTGTGTTTTAAAGTTTTTAAAAATGTATTAATCAAGCTCAAATTTCACATTTATTTATTATTTATGTTTATCCATCAACCCTAAAAATTTGAAACAAATCAAACAAATGAAGTGTGAACCCCGTCCATTTTGGTATGGAATGCCCCATTTACAATATTTTTTATATAGCCCCAAATATCACCTTTAAAGAGATCAGCACCATTTTGATAACTCTAATAATTTTGGAGTTATTCAAAAAATAAACATGCAAAATCCAAGAAATTGTGAAATTATGAACTTTGGAAAAAAAATTATATTTTTTGGCAGAACTTTATTATATGATACAAGAAAAGTTCTTACCAAATGTGGTTAAGTGCCATTTTCTCAAGTAGGGTTTAAAATTTATCTGCCCTTCTAACGTATTTTTTTAGTACAATTTTTTTTTTTTTAAGGGCAGATAAATTTAAACGGTCCTAAGAGTATAATAAACGTATTAATAAACTTTAAATTTCCGGAAGAACTTCGTAAATATACAAAATACTAAATTAGAAACACGTATTCTCAAATCGACACATTAAAATCACCTTATTATGTATGTACGTATTGCGCCAGATATCCCAGTAGAAACAGGTTAAATACCCATATATTTATGTACATACATACACATGTACATATATGCTTGCCTTAGTATAAAAAACTCCAAACTGGCCAGCTGTTAAACAGTCGAGTCGAGTGGACAAGTATTATAAAAGGCACGTACGATCCAAATGCAAATTCCAAAGTTCAACAAACAACACAAGCGGACACAGTGGCTTAAAGGATTTGCTGTGGTTAAGTGAAGTTAAGTAAGCAAGCAACCAAACGCACAACAAAATGAAATTGAATAGGGTTTATAGATTTTTGTTGCTGATGGCAGTATTGCTGCAAGTGTTGTCGCTGGCGCGTGCTGCTCCAAAATCCCATGACGATGACAATGACTCGGATGAAGTAGATGTTGCTGAGAAAGCGCCCAGTGGGAGTAAAAGTGCTGCCGGCAGTGATGTCAACAAAAGTGATACCCATAAAGGAGGTAGTGGCATCATTAATGTGGATTGGCGGTGATCTCACAAATAACCAACGCTTTGAGCGAATAGAAGAAGAAGCTGGTGGTGCCGAAGATGGTAACGCTGAACGGCCTCTATTGGAAAGCCTAGGCGGTTTGAGTTAAGTGCGATTGAGTTGTGTGTTATTTAGAATTTTGTTATGAAGCCTTTGTTGCAACTATGTATGTTTGTATATAATTATAATATAAATTTGTTTCTGTTTTTGTTAAAAAAATTAATTGGTGCGATTTATTTAATGACCATTCGGTACTTTTCCTTTTTGTTTGTGTTACACTACAGTTTTAGGTTATTACACCGATTTGTATTTACAGTAATATATATATATGAATCTTAGAGTAAAGTAAGTACTTACGTTTCGGCATTAGTTGTTAATTTTTGGTATTTTTTCGTTATATTTGGTTATGTGGTAATTTGCGTAGCGATTTGATTACAAAAGCAATTGCCGCGAATTTAGTCTTATCCTTACACTCGCGGGAAAAGGGTCGACGCAAACAATTCGCCAATTTCAAAGCCGCTTTCGCTGCGAAACTAACTCCAACAGTTTCATTTAGGTGCTTGATTTGTAGGCCTGAAAATCGACGACACGGAAAGTAATCAATTGATTCCTAATCTTCTTCATTTATTTGTTTATTTATGCCTTATTTTAACAACATACACTTGAGACTTAGGCACTAAATAAACATCAAATCAAGTATTACTCAGTAAAAAAATAAATTTTTTTTAATTTTAATTGTAGCACAGATTTAAAATTAGATACATCTTAATACAAAAAAATTGACAAGAAGTTAAGTTCAGACAGAGTTCTATTCATCGGAGCATTAGCACCGTAGACTGTCCTGTTAAGACCAACATGAAACATTGATTCGCTGAAGAAGACAAGGACAATTAATCTTGCCGTAGACAAGATCCAAAAAATAAACGAAACTGACAACAGAGTTCTGCTATCTGCAAGGTGAATCGTAGAATGGAATCGGGTCAGAAAAGTTGAGCATGGATAATGAATATATAATAACGTAATTCAAATGCATAGTGTAGTTCAATCTATTATCAAAATACACTCCTAAATCTATAATTTATTTAATCTCAGTAAGCATCTTATTTCAGAATAAATTTTAAGATCATCGGCATAAAAGTAAGGTGACCAGATTTCTGTGGCCGAAAAACGAGACATTTCTAAAGCATCGAATCCGAACTTACAATATAGTGTTTAGAATAAAAGACATAACAGCTTTTAATACAGTTTTATTTAAAATAAAGAAAAAACTTGAAAAATGATGAGAAAGTAAATAGCGAAAGGAAATTTTAGCAAGTTTTGGCTACTTTTCTTTGTTTAAAATATGTTTATTATTTTTTTATGAAAATGTAATTTACTATCTAAAAAAATCATGTAAATAAAAATTTCAAACTTTGTAGAACATTTATAAAAATTCTATGAATTTTAACAAAAGTTTATGAAAATTTTAATCACATTTTGTAGTTTTTTTTTTGAGTATGTAGCCCATTAAATTGCTGTATAAATCGATTGTGCGAAATCGAAGTAGCTTAGTCTTACCGTTGATTTGCGGAAATTTTTGGTTCGCGCATATTCCTCCAATCAAAATATGTTCAAAATGAGCAACATCTTCCACAAGAATAAAAAAAAAATTTACTGAAAATCTATGGTAAGTCCGAGCTACTTATAATTTTCACTTTGAATTGAATGAGCTACAAAACTGCATACTCATTATGTTTCTGAGAAATTTAATCAAAGAGCTCAAAATTTTGACAAAATTTTGTCGAATTTCGCAAATTTTTGTATAAAGTTTGAAACTGTGACATACATGGTCTTTGTTATATAACGAGCTATACTTTCTAAAAAAAATAACAAACATTAAATAATCGCCAAAGAATGCTAAAATGTCTTTTTCCAATTTATATTTTCGCCACTGTATCTAAAAATTATATTTTTATATCTATGATTTTTTGAGGGAATTAGTATTTTTTTTAAATTTCATATTAGGATGCATCACTCTCAATGCCAAAAAAAAAAACCGTGCTATTTTTCCATCGGAAATATAAACTTTATTGTATTTCGGAAAAATATTAAAATTTACATTTTATCAACTGTAACAAAATAATAAGATTTTTGAGGTATTTTCATTTCGACCTAGCTCATGTAAATCCTTTATTTATTTACAAAATATTTTCGCGGAAGTTTTAAAAAGATAATAATTTTTATAATGCCGCTGGAAAAAACGCAAAATTTTTTTGGCGATGCACCCTTATGTCCACACATCTTTTGCTTTAAATTTTGTTTAAAAAAAAGTGCAAAATAAATTAAATTTTAAGTTCAAGAAATGTGTGAATGAAAATCATTCATAATTTCCATAATTTGATCTGCCATTTGCAGGCGTCAAACGCACCATTATTAGTAGGCACACATCAGCAAAATCTTGGACATCAATATGGAAATTTTATTTAACGCACACTTGCACAGACGAATTACATATGTATGTGTGTGTGTACTTCCATGCGGCTGAAAACTCACTACAAAAATTCCATATTTATCATCCATAATCCTTTTTTGCCCTGCTTTATTTGCATTGCGGTGATTTCTTTTTGTTGAGTTTGTTGTACTTCCAAAGTATTGCAACACATTTTGCCAGTTACATTCATTCATTATTTTTCATTCAGTCATTCATTCATTGTGATAGATAAAAATAATGAACATGCCAAAGGATTAAGGAGTAAAAGTCATGCAAGCGGAATGAGTGAGGTAAGTAAGCGTATACATACATACGTATGCGTGTATATACATTGGTGCATATATTCGACTGCGTGTCTATGCGCCTGTTGGTGTAATGTAGAGCAATCGGTGGGAAGTACAGATGACGATTGATATACTTGCGCTAGGTGTAAATAATAAAAGTAACGGCAAGGTGGGGGGCTGTGTGATCTTGGCGGTTACCATTTTTTTTTGTTGTCATTGCGTTTGTATGTTTCTGTAACGCATTCATTATTGTTGTTGCTGCTGCTGCTGCCGCTGCTGCTTCTACTGACTGCTGTTATTATTGCCTTAGTTCACTTTTGCTACCGTCTACGATTCGGTTGATGGCGCAAAATTTATTTTCATCAGCAACAAATTGCAACAGTGTTTTCGCCTTTGTTCTGTGCGTTGCCGCGCGCTAAAGGCTTCCGAAGCGATTAAGGCTGCAGTTGTAAAGTTCTTAGTTGCCTTTGAGTCTTTCGTTTTTTATTTGTATTTTTGTTTTTTTTTCTGTTTAGTTACTCGCAATGTCTCTACTTTTTCGCACACTTCCGACAGTTAAATTAAAGTGTTGCATACTTTGTTTTTGTGCGAGTTTGGGACGAGTTTGCCTTGCATTTATCAGCGCGAAGCGAAGAGAATGCAAACCAAAAACAAAAGCAAAAATCTACATCAATAACAACAACTATAGCAGTTGTAGTATTTGTAGCATTGTTATAAGAACCTATAGGCAGCGCTTGTAAAAACAATCGGTTTGTAAGCCGCAGCAACAAATTTGTATTTGCTTTAGTGTTCTTGCGCGCCCAAAAGTATGTGAAGTGCTTTGAACGCGTGATTTTTTTCGCTTTTCCCTGCTGCTTGTATAAATACTACATGTGTGTGTGTGTGTGTGTCTCGCACTACTTCAAACAAAATCTGCACGGTTTAGTTGCGCCTTCAGCCGTCGGAAGAGCACAGTTCATGTTGAAATATTGTCCCACGTTAGTGTCTAATCGTTTCGCACTCACAGAGCAAAGCAACAGTGGTACAGATTGTCTACTAATCCCTTAAAAATATACTACACGATTGCAAATTAAATTTAAAAGGGTTTCTGCACTTGCAACCTTAACATTTTAAATCTGAATGTGGGTTCAATAGCCGCACCTAACGAGACCATAGCAATGTAGGGCGTTGTATTTTTGGCGCTCAAGCCGTAATATAACTGAATAGAACGCTGAATGACTGAAAAGCTTGCATTGAAATGGAAAACTCTGAAACTAGCGGTGTTATTTTTCCTAATGTTAAAGGACCCTTGAGAAAGTTGGCATATGATCTCTTCTTTATTTGTCGGATGTGGACAGAAGACGGCGACACTCTGGGCAAGAGAGATTTATCCATCTGCTTTTAGCAGTCTTTACTATGGTCTATGATCTGCCTTCTACGTTGTTATCAAAGGAAAAAAAACAGCCTAAAGAATTCGAATGATAAGAATACTTTAAGGGTTTCAAAAGGGAGGTATAAATAACTGAGATTGAGAAACTCCAAAAAAGTCTCCGAAGATTGCAATTTCATCATTGGTCTTTTTCTTGTCGCTAACTGGTTACAGATTCTACCTACATACAAGTTAGGTTCCACTTATAGAATAGCTAGAGATATCGCATGGGGTTTACGGTTATTCCCGTTCCGTGAGAAACTTCTTTATTCTTCCCTTTAGGCTTTTAGGAGGAGTCGGCTCACGAAATTTTTGTTGGTAGTGCCATTTGATGAGATGTTGTCGGCTGTAGGAAATTCTTGGGTCGGCCAAGTTACGCAGATACCGATATGTGGGTGAGACCTTTCTTCTAAGCTTTAAGCGTAATATGTATATAACTAACCACTGCTTCGTTGGAGGAAAGTTTAGCAGCGTGTTGTTGGCTGTAGTCTTCGCTGCTCACGTTCTCTGTAAAGAAGCCAGCTGGTGAACTAACTGCGTTTTCCAGGTGTTAACCTGTTTCTTAAGATCATCCCACCAAACTACAACTTCGTAGACTTGCGATTATCACCGCAATGTAAGCCCCTGCTACAATCTTGGACTCCAGATACCAATTTTAACAAATGTCCGAATATTTTCCATTTCCTCCAACTGTGCGATTTATGCTATTTTAGCAACACTACAACAATCAGCATTTGCATATTTCCTTATTCCACACTGTAGGAAGAGGAAGAACACAAAAATATTCAAAAGGAAAGATTTACGAAAGGGTTGATATGCGAAGCGTTTCGCGTTGAAGTACTCCTGCATGCGAGTATTTCGCTTCCTGATGTGGCGATAATGAGAGCAGAGAACTTGAAAATTGCATTCATTATGGCTAAAAAGCTGTACAAAAACAACGACGGTAACAACAAGAAATAGCATAATAAACGAGAAATATATACTTGTATGTAAGCGGGACTAGAAAAGATGGGAGACTAAAGCGGAAGCGTTATTTTGTGGTGAAAAAATTGAAAATGTGCAAAAAAGCAAACAAAATGGAAAAAATATATATTTCAAGGAATTTACAACCTAGCAGCCATCTAACATGAACTATGTGTTGCATATACTGGCTATGCGCTAAAGTTTTGTATGTATTTAAATATGTATGTGTGTATGTATGTAGCACGAGTATATGCAGAGAAAGGAAAATATTTAAAACAGCATAGCCGTACATTCAAATAAATATTGTGTAGTCTATTAAGCGCCAACAAACTGGCTGAAAGACAAGCCAGCGGATGGGCAGCCTAACATATTACCTACTAAAAATCCACATAGTGGAAATGTAAAAAAACGGCGAGCTAAAGGAAAATTTGTTTGTGTGAAAAAACGCGCTGCGATGTGTTCATTTCCTTTGTATATAAGTTTGGTGTGGCCGAATCGGTAGTAGATTTGAAATAAATCTAGTTGAAAGCTTTGCATATCTCCGCTTTTCGTTTGAAATCATTAAGAGAAATCTAGCAAAGACAAAAAGCGTCTATGCAGACACAATTAGAGCTACATATGTATGAATGCATAGGAGAAAACACTGCTGCTCAGTAGGTATATAAAACACAATGCAGCTTGAGAAGGAGAACAATTTTCTAGCGGAAGACAACTAGTTAAGTTATTTGCTTGAATAATGTATTTCCTTTGAAAACATTTTGGTTAAATATTTGCATCACTGTTTGGAGCAAAATACAAGCCATAGTAGTTATACATATATATATATGCAATGACTCAAATAAGCGTTCACATGTTGATTTTTTTTATGTACACAATATTTATCAACACCTTTTCCATTTTTTAATTCAGAAAGTTGCAATTCAAATCAGAAAGTTACAATACAAGTTCCGAATATCCATTTC
Organism: Rhagoletis zephyria; assembly: GCF_001687245.7. Classification (NCBI taxonomy): domain Eukaryota; kingdom Metazoa; phylum Arthropoda; class Insecta; order Diptera; family Tephritidae; genus Rhagoletis; species Rhagoletis zephyria. The sequence continues at coordinate 297,834 of NW_016157119.1, read as the reverse complement.
GAATTCAGAAAATTATAAATAAATTTTTTTTAATTCTGAAAGTTTCAATTCATAATTTCCATTTTAAATTTAGAAACTTTTACTTCACTTTCACAAAATTTTGATTCAAATTCAGAAAAATTTCCTATAAATTTTAACTTTCTGAAATTTAATTGCGACTTTCTGAATTTAAAATGGAAATTATGTATTGAAATTGCAACTTTCTGAATTTTAACTGGAAATTCTTAATTTGAAATGGCATTTCTGAATATGAATTGCAACATTTTGAACTGAAACTGAAAAATTATAATAAAAAAATTGTTCGTGCTTTAACCAAAACCATATATGTAAATCAAAGTTTTACACTTCTTACAAACTTAAGAAAAATTCGAAAAATTTTCACAAAATTTTAAAATTTTTTAATCTGAATCTTTAGAATATTTTTGGGTATGCAGTTTTATAGCCCATACAATTTTTGTATGTATATATGCAGTGAGATTTTCAAACACATTTTTAATTTATGAAACATACTTTTATTTTTTTTTTAGTTAATATATTTTGGAAGATATTTAATACTGGAAATTAAATTTATACTCTTATAACTCGTTTCTACATATCGTACACTTTCTAATTCAGTGCTTAACTTATCTTGTTACTTTAATGGAATAAAATTTTTGCAATTAGGTGGCAACCTGGAAAAAAAATATTTTCGGCAGTGAAATTTCCTAAACTGCTTTAGTTTGATACGCGTATGGTAATATTGCGTTGATTTTATCAATTTAATAATGGAATAAAATTCAAATAGGTGGCAACCTTTCTCAAAAATATTTTTGGCAGTAAATATCGCAATATTTAATTTATCGTATCAATTAAATCAAATTAAAATTTTCATACAGGTGGCAACCTTACGCAAAAAATATTTTCACCTGTAAGCCCTCTTAAACCTCTTTCTTTTCACAGCCATATTGAAATATTTACTTTATCTTATCAAATTACCTAAACTACAATTTTCAAACAGGTGGCAACTCTATATTTTTATTTTTAGATTTTAAGAATTCATAATGTCAGATTCATATTGGATCTACCATTTATCAAGGAAAAGTTTAAATCATACGTTTTACATGGCGTATGAGGAATTTAGACGAGATGTGAATGTTGCTCATGCGCCATGTATGTATGTACGGACGTGCAATTTTTAACTTTAACTGCGAACATTCAAAGGACTGTAATTTGATGGCATTCAACCAAAATAACCGGACCTCTAAAGAGGAAGTTGCCTTTGCTCGGTCAGTTGATGTCCAATGGAAGTTAAAGAATCGCATCACCGCTATCCCAGACGCCTCCTTAAGCACAAATTCGATGTTGGATTTGTGATGTTGAAGAGACTTTGTCTTCGAATACTTTCATTTACCCGGGGAACAAATCAAAGGCTTCTTGTCGACTTCAATGTCAAGGTTGGCGCGGAAGCCATCTTTGGTACCACCGTCAGAGCATCCAGGCTCCACGACTAAATGTCCGGGGTCTGAAACTGGGTAGTCTGTAGGACAAGGTTCCAGCAAAAGAAGATCCTTCAAGCTAAATCGCTGTTTCCGGATTGAAAAACGAAAAACAAAATTTATCATTTTATGATAGATGAAAAGCATCGAGGGATAAACACCAACCCGGCCACTATCTGGTTAAAGCCAAGATACGTACACACCTCTGTGTCGAAAAGCTGTAATTATAACAGACGGCCAGTATATTCGCTACTTGAATCTCATACCTGGCCTCTGCAACAAACCGACTTACGGAAAGATTCAATATCAGGGCGAACTCCGGTAAGAACAACTATGGCGACGTGGTGGGCGATGTCCAGAACGTACTTACATTATGGTGAGAAAACTTTTCCACCCTACTGAGTAGTAAAAGCACGTAAATTTGTGGAGAAGATGAACCCGAAGCCCCAATCGAAAACTTATCAATTACAAGGTTGAAGATGGGGACTCACTCTTTCCAACAATTTCTACACTGGACTGAATATTCGATTGGTAAGTTATATCCTATCTCATCGTACAAAAATTACACTCTATTCCCATGCTGGTGCATGGCGCAGAAACATGGGCAAAGACAACATCCGATGAAAGCCCATTAAAAAAGAACAGTAAGATGCAGACTAAAAGTTTTGATAAAAAAAATTTGCTTATAGCCAAGTTTTCAATCAATATCGATTTTCCACTTTGACAAGCACCCTCCACACACACACACAAACGATGACCTTCCAAACAACCCTTTCGCCTAATGCCAATGTCAACTTAAAGTACGAGTATCAACCCTTTCGGTCATAGATCGGACAACCACTTGAAAATGAAAACACAAAATTCCAAGCAACTCATGGCGAAGCGTGCAAGTGAGCAATTCAGCTTGTAGTCGTACGAGTGGAAAATTCCAAGTGATTTAAAGCTTAAAATATTGCTGCAAATTTGACACTGCATGCAAATATGATAAATCACCGCAATTATTGGACCATCAATCAAAATTATGTGAAGCTGCCACTGCCAATGCTACCATTGCTATGTATTACAGTTCTGGTTGGTGTCAGTCAACGTTGCTGTTGCTGTTGTTGTTGTTGTGTTGTAGTACCCGTATATGTGGTAGGCAAAGTGCCTAATTGAATAACGAAGCGAAGTCAGCCAGCCAGCAGCTTTTGCTAATGTTAACTGACGGATGGGCCGCCGAACAGCTGGGTTGGCTGCTACTGGTACGACTGATTATTTATGTGGTTAAGGGTTTTCGGCTGATGGGTTTATAGGTTCGTTGGTCGGATTACATATTGACTATTTGTAAGGTTGTTCACTTGGCTGCGTGACTGGTTAAATAGTTCAATGGCTGGCGGCTGGTTACTTGCACCAGATAACAACAATTTTACACACAAATTCAATCAAAATAAGCGTTGTGGTGTAGTTACACTGAGGTCAAAACAAATGCCTGCGTATTGATATTACAAATACACACATACATGCTTATAAGTGTGACTGCTGTGTGTAATGGGTTGCATGCTTTTTACCGAGTGATATTGGGCGAAATGTAGCTGGTTTGTATCAATTTCTGTGTGATGGTTTGAATCAGTTTCTTTTTACTATAATATTTCTATATATTCTCTTAACGAGATATACAGAATTGTCAGAAGCCCAAGCCATACTTCATCTTGTCTATCCATCGCGAACGAAGCCTTCTTCTGCTACCACCAACGGTTACCGCATTGAATACTTTCAGCTCAAACAGCTCATCCTCAGAGCTCATGGCTCAGGCCGTTTCAACGCCAAAGAATTAGAACAAGCAGAGTAAAAGGATCACTTTGATAAGGCTAAATCGGTTCGTTGATGGCGACCTTTAGTCTTTCACACAATATGCTCGATATGTCTTCCCCTGATCCCGAGGCAGATTCTTCTCGGATGGGCTGAGCACACTTAAATTCCGTGCGCTCCCATTCTTGAAACCATTTGATTGCTGCCATATTTTCAGATGAAATTTTCGAGCCGAATTCTTGTCTGCCAACATCTCAAGCTCTCCGAACTCACGCCGTTTTGCTTCTCGTTTCTTTCTTTTGAATAGACGTCCCTTCTCCCTCCGCACTTTTCACTCATCTCTCCTCTTCTCCTGTCTCGCTCAATTGCCAGCCGTGTAGCTACTCACTGCAATCACTTCTCCGCAGCGGCAAGGAGATATTAGAAGATACATATCCACTGCTCGAAGAAGAGTTTCTTGTTTAATCAGTATTGAAAGTCGCTACAGCAGCTTACGCCAAGGATAGGGATTAAGTATAGGCGAGGAGCTGTAAATGAATACTCAGAAGAACGACTATATCTCACCTCAATAGATACTTTGTTAGGAAAAGAAAATGTCGAACAAGCAATTGAGTGAAAGATTTTGCTTTATTAAATAAATTGGTCAGATTATGGCTTTTTGGAGACTTTTTGCTTTCAGAGTTGAGTCCAAAAGATCAGAATCTACTTTATTCGGAATGCCTTAACAGGCCAATTCTGACTAAGATAGTTCGAAAGACTTTTGTTATTCTAGTATAAGTTTACATTTATAGCGCAATTCTGTATCGGAGAGGAAACATTTTTTACTGACAGATTTAAACTTTTTAATATATTTTTCCGTTAATTTTCTTTAAAAATAAAAATATATAATTTTTTATTACATACAATTTTCAGGATCTCAATTTATTTATTTATTTTTTTTTGTCTTTTTTAATTAAAATTTCTAGATTTTGTTTTAAAAATAAAAATATATATTTTTAATTTCATTTAGTTTTTAAGTATCTACTATTTTTTTCTTTTTTGATTTAATTTTTTTTCTAATTAAATTTTCCTTTAATTTTTAGATATTTTCTTTTTAGAAAGATATTTTTTTTAATTTCGTTTTAATTTTTATAATATTTTTATTTATTTTTGCTATATTTTCAGTTTAGTTTATTTTTTCTATTTTTAATTTAATCTAATTTTATTTATTACCTTTTATTGTTTAACATATTTTTTTGATTTTTTTAGATATTGTTGCTTCATTTAACACCCAGATTTGGCTTAAAAATAAAAATTTATTTTTAAATTTACATTAAATTTTCGAGTAATTTTTTCTTCTGTTTTTTATTTAATTTTTAGAATTTTATTGTTTTTTAAAGTATTTTTTTTAATCTCATTTCATTAAAAAAATGTTTATTTATTTTTGCTTTACATTTATTTTATTTTATTTTTTCTTTTTTAAAGTAATTTGCTTTTATCTATTGGTTTTTATAGTTTTAAGAAGAAAGATATACATATATATGTAGGTATATTTTTAATTGAATTTAATAAAAAAAAAATGCATTGCTAAGAGGCGAACAGCATAACGCTAAGTCCTTTCGTTTGCAAATATATTAATTAGTCTTTCCAAAGACAGCAAAGAGTTTTCAAAATAGTTGCCAGAATTGCCAATTGTTTTACGAAAAACCTTTGCCTTTCTTCTTTTACCCGCTACGCGCAAAACCTTAAGCGTGTCGTCAAAAGCGTAAGGGCAATTGAAATTAAACGATTTTAATACGAAATTTATTTATTTCAATTGTAATTAAAACCTGGAAAATACTAGTTGGTTTACCAAACGAAATGAGCAGAAATTACGAATGACAAGGGTGATAGGTAATCTAGTGTGTTGCGGTTGAAAGTAGGCGCTTGTCAGTTGCCAGTCAGCGGTCGCAAGTTGGCGATGATGGTGGCGGAAGTTTAACATTTGCTGGATTTGTCAACGCGTTCGGGATCGACTTAGCCGCATTGCATTTGGTTGCCTTCGCTGCGCTGGAGTCACGCGAATGACACTGCAGCACCGTTGCATTAACTGTGTTGACGACGACGACGACAACAAAAACACAATACATATGTATGTATGTATGCCGGTATGTATAAACTTAACAACTAAAAGCATATCAACTTATTTGCGCGCTCCAGCAATGCTTAATGCTATTGTTTAGTTGTTGTAGTTGTTGTTGTTGTCGTTGTCGTTGTTGTTGTTGCTGTTGATTTTCCGCAAATGTTTTCCGCTTTTCGCTGCCGCTTTCATCATGTACAAATAAAATCCGGATTAAGTTTGCCATGCTATGAATTTTTGCTGCCGCATTGTATCGTTCGTTGCACATACATACATACTCTCTCGTACAAGCTCTTCTCCTATACAACACCGTAGGTTTGTGTATATGCCTGTGTCTGTGTTTATCAGCATGAACACATTTATTGTTAAACATCTACATACATACATACGTACAGACGCTTTTCTAAGGTGCGGTCGCCCTGCCTTGTCCTACTTATGCGCCTTTTCATTTGGCCTTCTTGCCTTCGTCCCCAACCCTCGGGCAGCAGGTAAACACTCAAATCCAATTAAATTTGCTGCGTCTTTTGCCAGTTGCCTCATAGTTGCGGGTGTGACGACTGTATATGTGTGTGTGTGTTCGCTTAATTTCATTTATTTATTTATTTGCCTTTGGATTTTCCTCTTTAATTCTATTTAATATGATTCTTCAATTCACTCATGAGCTTGTAGGCATGGATGTGTGTTTTTATGTTAGTTAGTACGTTAAATTTTTTACGCATTCTATATAGTTTAATGTGTATTAAAAAAGTACCTTCTTATCATACTTTTTTTCTTACATAAGTCTGCTTTGTTCGCATTTATTGGCACTAAAATGATTTTTAGGAAATCAGAAATTCGACTTGTGTACGCAGCGTTGTTCAATTCAGAAGGGAATGTATAAAATAAAAATTTTAAGGTAATCTCTCTCGAGACCGATGGGTCCGAAATGGACTGCGGTGTTTAAAATGCCACTTTTTGCCAAATCCTTCTCGCATCCACTTGCGGTACCTAGTTGAATACTTTCCGTTACTTTTCTATCAGCCAGGAAGGCCAATTAGTAATCTACATAACGCAAATGGTGTTGAGAAAAATAAACGCTTAAGTTTTTATTGAAATTTAGAAAACCAGCACTTTTTTTGGAAAGCCACATCGAATTTTTAGCAAAAACTGTCACAAAATAATTGTGATCCAACTGTAATGGAACTAAGTTTAGACTTTTCGGAAACGTTCTTGAGCTCGGGTATACTGGGGGGATGAAAAAGTCGCCAAGATAGGAAGAAATGTGACCAAGCAAGAAGAAGGACACAGAGAGCTCGCTCGCTCTCTACGCGAGACAGTATAAACACAGTAGAAAAGTATGAAGCAGAGCAACCCATCGTAATTTAAGACAAAGCTGGTGGATGCAAATGTGGAGGACCCATGGGGCTTCGCGCCCAAAACCCTGATGGCTAAATTTAAGCTCAGAGATTTTTAAGGTCACAGGACGAGAGTATTAGCACCGGACGGAATACCAAACATCGCGCTTAAATTAGCCATAAGGAAGTGGACAGCTTTATTCGCGGATAATGTGTATCCTAGTGGAAGGACAAAGGCTACAAGGCTCCTGCATGACATCTCGCGTAAAATTCGCGAACGCATTATTTGCGATCGGCAAAGACGTCCCACGAAGTCCGATTGGACATTCCAAAATCATATTGGCTAATGTTAAGAGAGCTTCACGATAAACGCAATAAAAACTGTGACAAAGACACCTTTGGGTTTTGAAGTAGGCGTAAATGGCCTCCGAATGAAGTTTTCGGTGCGCCTTGGAACCTTTCCAAGCATACTCCTAGCGAAAATGTATGCCAACAGTCTGTATGCAGTGCTCAATCTTGGGAAGATAGGTGGAGGTGTCCTTTGTGAATAAAGGCCAGCAGAGGTAGCCGACACAAAGGTGGTTTCGGATTGGTTGCTCTTCAGTGTGACATCTTTTAAGGATATGAATATCTATTACGACAGAGCTCTGATGGCGCGTTCGAGAACGTTGAAGGACTATTTGACCTCCTTATCGACCGCATCACAAAATCGTTGGCAACTGCATGGCTGATGAACTGGAAAGACAGGGAACCCTTCAGGAAGTGCTCGCGGATATAGAAAATCTTGGTGCTTTCCTGACCTAGCGTGGTCTACTTCTGGACAGGCATGGGCATTAAGTCAGCTCAGCGGGCGCTGCACAGTCTGGCGTGGTGGTTGAAATGTCACAAAAATATGTTGAACTTAAATGGACATGAAAATATCTATATGTATGTATAGTGGTTTTGAATGGTGCTGATTAAGAATCTGAAATTAAAATTGTATTTTTTAAAGAGGGTTGCCACCTGTTAAAAATTAAAGATCAATTTAATTAACAAGTCCAACGAAATATTTGAATATTGGAGTCCAACGAGAGATGTTTGAAAAAACTTTATTTCTAAAAACATGTGAGGAGGGTTGCTGTTTAGATAAACAAAATCAATATAATTAACAAGTTGATGAAATGTTTCAATATGGGTGTCAAACAAAAGGGTTTAGAAAACTTATTTTTTAAAAGATGTTTGAAAAGGGTTGCCACCTGTTTAGAAATTCAAAATTAATTAAAATAACAAGTTAAATGTAGTACCTGAATATGGGTTTGAAGCAAGAGAAGTTAAGAAAAGTTTTTTTTGGAACATAATTATTTTTAAGAAAGATTGCTGAAGTCCCTAAAAAATCACTCGTTTTTTATTTTATTTTATATATGTAAATTGTTTTTTTTTTTGGAATTTGACAAGGTATGTACCAAAATTACTTTCGCGGCCCCGTCTTCAAGAGTGATTTATGTGCAGCGATAACCATTTTGCAACTTAACGATCATATTTCCATATTCCTCAAGCATTTATTTATATATCTAATTTAATGATATCAATTTAATGAAACCCATTAAGATACCCAAATTTTGGCATTTTTGCCACCTATTGGAATTTCACTTTGCGCTTTGGGTCGCACTTTTTCCACACTCCTGATAAGCTTTCAGAAGTATTATATGAATTTCTTCCTTCCTTACATTCATTAAAATATAGTTTACTCATGCAAACATACATCCAAATCACTACCACCAAATAATCTGCATGCCAACGTATGCCCACAAAGTAGTAGCTCCCTCAAGAGTCCAGGCGCCTCAAGTTGCCGCCTTGCAGTGACTGGCATTGAATGATGTTAAATATGGTGTAAAATTGCATTAAACCGACACTTGTCAGTTTCGTTGCTGATAAGGGAATTAAAATTTGCGGTTTTCACACAACCATTTGCACTTACGTATATACAAGCGTGCAATTCGTATGTACATACATATGTGATGGGATGGGTGAAGCAGCAAGTGGGCTGTGGAAATGTCTCGCCATGATATGGCTGTGCCGTATATCAAGTGATTATTTTGCTTTCAATATGCTTGGCATGTGATTAAGAGTAGATGAATGTGCAAAAGGCAGCAGCAGCAGCAGTAAGCAGAAACGAAATGTTACAGGCATCAAATGCATACACCAGGGAACAAATTATTTTAAATTAAGCGAACTTTTGCGTTTGGTGCAGAAATGGTACTCTCAATAGTAGGACGTCTCATGTGAGGGCTTATGTAAGCCTTTGCTAAAGAATTTGAGACTTAAAAATTTTGATTCCATTTTTTTGCCTACTTTAATGATAGTTACTCATCATTTTCAGTGCAATAAATTTTCATTTTTTAAAGTCAATTGTTGATTAAGGGTAATTAAAATTCTGCATGAAAACTTTTTCATTTAACCTCAATTTAAGCGCGAACTTTTTCTTAAACTTCGCCTGCGGAAAAGTTACAATTTGCCGTTTTGTTGAACCCGTCGTGCTTTTTTGCTTGGTTACAGCTTTTGCATACGCAGTTAAGAAAGTTGCCATAAGTCAAAAAACATGCAGTGGCAAACAGTTGCTCGTGGCTACCAAGCGAACAAAAGTAGCTGAATAAGCAAATCGTTACCTAAAGGTGAAAAGGTGCCAAGTTCATTTTTTGAAATCATTCAGGAGAGACGAAAAATCGATGTTGTGTGGCATTGTCTGTCATTTTGAATTAAAAACTAAATTTTGAAAAAAAGTGTACTTTTTTCGAAAGTTATTCTAAATTTGACAATTTCCGGGATATTTTGAATCCCTCAAAAATTATTATAGTTACAAAAATAGTTGTGGCTATATAGAAAAACTTATATAAAAAAATTCGAAAACTACAAAAATTATAGAATTTGGAAAGTAACTAAATCGCAAAAGCAAAAACATTTTTGACTAACTTTTTATACAGTACCCGGAACTGATCTAAAAATATTATGAACCATGCATTTTTGAATTTAGAAATTTAGATTTTTTTGCAATATCTAAATAAAGTTATCTAAAAGATTTTTATTTAATTTAATTTTATTTTTAAGGCAAAGCAAGCAATACATTTTTTTCACTTTTTGAAAAATTATATCTTAAAAAAATCCTTTTTGAAAATTTTAGGATCTTTTAAGATCAGTTAGCGATATTGTATAAGAAAATTTAAGCCCAAAATTTATATTAGTTTTTGCTTTAACGATTTTTTAGACTTTAAAATTCCGTATTTTTTATTATTTTTTTAATATATTTTTTTATAAACAATTAGGTGATATTACCTTTAAAACGAGGCCAAAACGATTTTTGTAACTATGATAGTTTTTGAGATAAAACAAACTTGCAAAATGCGGCAAATTTTTATATTTTGAAATTTGGAAACGTTTTTTTGTTATTTTTTTGCTTGACGGAACTTCGTTGATAAAAGAAAAGTTCGCACCAAAAATTCATCCAAATCAAAAATGGTCGATTCAAACCATTGGACGATTTGACATGGATTGACCCGTATACTATTGCGGTGGTTGTCTAAAGGAATGCGTTCGCAGGAATATCTATTGCAAAGAGGCCTGATTCGTAAAGGATCCCAGTTGGGTTATAAGTGATTTAGATGTGCATAAATTTACCACAGGAACTACTGGTGTAGGTAATAGTTATGTATATATAGTAGTTCTTGAGAAGCGGAAAGAACAGAGTCGACATCTTGTTTCATTTTGTATTTTTGTTAAATATAATTAAAGAACCTGAAGCGAGTACGAGAAAGTATAAAAAGAAGTGAGTGGGAGAAAAACTATAACAGAAATTTTCAATGCGAGCTTCACCGTTCGAGAGGACTTGCGTAGATAGATAGCAGTGTACTAACTAGGATATTGAGTAAGTATCGATACTGAGGGTATAAAAATGAGTACTTTAATACTCGATACCTTATTTGGTGATTTTACTCGATACTTTGCAAAGTACTCGTAGTATCGAATACTTATTAAAAACACACTTTTTAAATTTTTTCTTCCATTAGCAACCCAATTTTCTTTGCTTATATGGATTACTAGCATTCAATTTTGTCAATCACTTAAAATAAACTGAAATTGCGTGTAGTCTGTTGCATAACATAAACCAAATAAGTAAAAGTTTAATGGCCTTATACATAAAAAATAAAGTAGGTTTAAAGAGCTTAGTAAAATGACATTTTTATACATTTTTCAGTTTATATACCTTTTTTATTTTTTTATGAATAAGGCCATAAAACTTTACGCAAAGTTCACGAAAATGCAGAATTTTTAGAAACTTTTTGGGTATGCAGTTTTGTAACCTATTCAAGTTTACGTGTAGCCTTCTACCGTTGACTTTAAATTCAAACTTCCACATTATTATACTAAAATTGAATAGGATACAAAAATGCAACCCAAAAAATTTACAAATTTTTTTTAATAAAATTTGAAATTCCTGAAAGTATATATATATACAAGTATATATGTGTGTATGTATGTATATACATTTAACGTTAAAATTAGTTCTAACGTGAAAGTAAGTTTTGCAGTGAAATAAAAATCAAATATTTTAAATTTCTATTGTTTTAATTTCAGGAAATAACTAGATATAAGATTGAAGAATAAAATAATTTTAGTATCCCAAATACGTATTTTAATGAGTCCGATACTGAGTAGTATCGATACTTTTTCCCTGATACCATGAGCTCGATGCCAGAATGAGTACTCAGTATCGATACCAAAGTCTGAAATTTCGAACCCTAGTACCAACACACATTATATCGATTAAAATAAGAGGCATACATCCCTTCGGATTACGATAGACGTAGTTAAAACTTTTAACTTAAATGGTATGCGAAATGCATACTAGACTTTGTGACTCCGCGTCACCAACACTGGTTTCAGTGGAAAAATTAAATTAGTAAATAATCTGTAAAAATCGCAGCAACAATTTTATAAACCGGTGGTGAATTACACACAATTCCTATTAAGGCGAATGAAATAACATCTTTGTATGTAGCAGTGGTGTTGGAGCACTGCCGGTCGCCTACCTTTAGGCGCTCTATTAGCCACTAGCTGTACTGACTAAAAATTTATAATATTTTTGTTTTGGTTAACTGGGTTCACACATACTCACATGTGTGTTTGTGTGTGCCAGTGTGCGAATTGGCGCCGCATTCGTATCAGCTGTGCTACAGCACTGACTGTAAAAACATTTTCACTTCCGTTTCACCACAGACACAGGATATATGCAATTGTGTTGGAGTTTGTTTATTGCGTCTTGTTGTTGTTTTTGCTATTTGTCGGTTGCCATTGTCTGCATCAATGGCAACAAAGCGGCTTAAAAGGCGATTGCTGGTAATTACATTTGGTTTAGCTACATACTCGATAGGCGGAGTAGCAGAGTAACAGAAAGTAAGTACCCGTATGTATTAATGGATATTGCCAAGGAAGTAGTGGCTTCTGCTAGACGGTGCTTTATATGGTTGTTAGTGTTGTTTGTAGTTTTTTGCACATTTGTAGCTTTTCACGTATTTATGCGCCAATGGCATGCAAAGTAAATACAAGCTGCGTAACGAGAATGTATTTTTCTGTTGTTTTAGATATATATATCTTTTTTCATTGCATATGCCAAGGCGTTTCACCTTAGTCAGCCTTTTATTGCTAAATTATGCGAAAAGCAATATGTATTTTAGTTATCTGCGAACTATTGGTGAAGTGCAGCGAAATGCAGCGACTACACCTCTTTTTGAGCATTTTCAGGTGAAATGGACAAAATGTTGTAAGCGATGGACTGGTGGGAAAACAGCAAATCAACATAGTTTGCACATTTTATTTGCACACACACATATTGCATACTTGCGGTTTTAATTCAAAATTATATATGCACTTATATAGTATGTATGTATAGGTATAGTACGACTCCATTTGCTTGGCTACATTTTAATTTGATTACTTAGTTGCTTCACTCAATGCTCTCCGCTACTAAACTATGCAACTTCAACCTATATCTAGGTACAAATATGTATATGTATGTATGTATATCTGTGCATATGCGTATGCGCTCCTTAATTTTCTTAAGTATCCTTGCGCCTTTGCTGCTCATGAGCTATGCCACCAATTTACTTTGCATGCATTTACTTATTCATTCCTTCATACATATCTGGTTTTCATTATTATCCTGTCTTTGTTGTTGTTATTCCTACTAGCTATCTATTTGCTGACTTCTTGCCATTAAATGTGGGCACTTTTATTGCTGGCGCACATGCGAAGCTCCAATGACCGACCGACAAGCGTTTTATTCACAAGTGTTACTCAATATAAAGGTGTAAATGTACATTAGGGTGGTGCAAAAAAAATTAAGTCAGAATTTTACCGACAAAATATACGCGTGTTTTTTATTTTAAAATAAAAAAAATTTTATTTAGAAGTCGCTGAAAGTATGTAATGTATTTTGTACGGCAGAAAACAATTTTTCTGGAAATTAATTAATTTTTTAATATTAACGAACCCGAGTCCCCAGTCGATGATGATGGAGTAGCTGTCCCACCGCCTGACTATGACGAGGTACGAATAGCGATTACGCGGCTGAAAAACAACAAAGCTGCTGGAGCTGACGGCCTGCCAGCCGAGCTATTCAAGTACGGCGGCGAGGAGCTGATGAGGTGCATGCATCAGCTCGTATGCAGAATATGGTCAGATGAACGCATGCCCGACGACTGGAATTTAAGTGTGCTCTGCCCAATCCACAAGAAAGGCGACCCCGCCATACGCGCCAACTACCGCGGAATTAGCCTTCTAAGCATAGGTTACAAGGTCTTATCGAGCGTATTGTGCGAAAGACTGAAGCCCACCGTCAACGAGCTGATTGGACCTTATCAGTGTGGCTTTAGGCCTGGAAAATCCACCATAGATCAGGTATTCACAATACGCCAAATCTTGGAAAAGACCCGCGAGAATAGGATCGACACACACCATCTATTTGTCGATTTCAAAGCCGCTTTCGACAGCACGAAGAGAAGTTGCCTTTATGCCGCGATGTCTGAATTTGGTATCCCCGCGAAACTAATACGGCTGTGTAAAATGACGTTGAGCAATACCACCAGCTCCGTCAGAATAGGGAAGGACCTCTCCGAGCCGTTTGATACCAAACGAGGTTTCAGACAAGGGGACCCCCTTTCGTGTGATTTCTTTAATCTTATGTTGGAGAAGATAATAAGAGCCGCAGAACTGAACCGCTCAGGCACAATACTTTATAAGAGCGTACAATTGCTGGCGTATGCCGACGACATCGATATTATCGGTAAAAACAAGGGCTACGTCTGTTCTGCCTTCTCGGGATTGGATAGAGAAGCAAAGCGAATGGGTCTGGTGGTGAACGAGGACAAAACGAAGTATCTCCTGTCAGCACACAAACAGTCAGAGCATACGCGTCTTGGCACCCACGTCACTGTTGACAGTTACAAGTTTGAAAAAGTAGACGACTTCGTTTATTTGGGAACCAGCATTAACACCAATAATAATGTCAGCCTTGAAATCCAACGGAGAATCACTCTTGCCAACAAGTGCTACTTTGGGCTGAGTAGGCAATTGAGAAGTAAAGTCCTCTCTCGTCGTACAAAGATCACACTCTATAAGTCACTCATCATGCCTGTGCTGGTGTATGGCGCGGAAGCATGGACAATGAAAGCATCTGATGAGGCGGCTCTTGGAGTTTTCGAGAGAAAGATTCTGCGAAAGATTTACGGACCTTTACGCGTTGGTGATGGCGAATATCGCAGACGATTTAACGATGAGCTGTATGAGCTTTACAACGATATAGACATAGTGCAGCGAATTAAAATTCAGCGGCTCCGCTGGCTTGGCCATGTCGTTCGGATGGACAGAAACGCTCCTGCTCTGAAAATATTCAACGCGGGCCGCGATGCTGGTAACAGAGGAAGAGGAAGGCCTCCTCTGCGTTGGAAAGACCAGGTGGAGAAGGACTTGGCTTCACTTGGCATTTTCAATTGGCGTCAGTTAGCACAGAAGAGAAATGACTGGCGTGCTGTTTTGGACTCGGCCAAAATCGCTTAGGCGGTTACAGCGCCAAATAAGAAGAAGAAGAATATTAACTATATTTATTAGTCCCAAAAATCCCACAAAAATGCAATGGGGGGATCCATAAAAAATCGTCGTAAATAATTAGCTTCTATTTCTGGAAGTCTCCTGAAAAGAAAGAATTTTTCGCACGAAAAATATTGATTTTAAAGAATTTTCTACACCATTTCTACAAAAAAATGTTTTTTTTTATATTAAAATAAAAAAAGCAAGGCTATATTTTTTTGGTGTAGAGCAATTCTTGGGAGTGAGAGCATTAAAATCCTTTTTTTGCCCACCCTAATGTACATACATATTCTTAGCAACATAATTCTAGAACTCCGGTCAATCCCATAGGAATAAGCGCACCCGTATTGCATTAAATTTATATCATTCTTTGTTGATTTGACCAAGCCGCAGGCAATAAAACTGATTTCATTTATATGAGTAGGCGCAATATGTGCCGCAGCAGGAGAAGGGAAATTTTCCGCTTAAACTTATTCATGGGAGTTTTTGAGAATAGATACATAGCCTCGGTATTTAGAAGCAAATAAAGCACACAAAAAAATTAAGGTGAATAGCAAGTAGATTTAAATGAAATGATCGATTTAGAATTGAGTTAGCTTGGGGAAGTATATATATTGACCGTTCGGAATGGCAAATTCTTTCTATACATATGTTTATAATATAAACATTATATAAAATAGTTTCTGGACATAAAGTATGCTTCCAATTTTTTATTGTAATTATTTATTTGGAGATATTGCTTGGTTTAGGTTAGGCTGGCAAGCCATGAGGTGGCCCCATAGATCGAATGGCTTTTTTAGAATATTAATGCTGTTGTTGTTGTAGCGTTTTACATAACCCTGCCTAGAAATGGGTGTTATATAGTTAAGTTGGTTTAAGAGGGCGTATTAGGGATGTCAGTGGCAAAAATACTTCGATGTTTTTCTTTGATTCGATGCATCGAAATGTACGAAGGGCATACATCGATGCATCGATTTGCATAGGATTTTTCAGATAATGTTTCGCAACAAAATATGTTATTAGCAAAGTTGTAGAAAATTTGAAATAAATTACTGCAACTGAGCTAATTATGTTTCTAACGGGAATTCTTGCAAACCATTTAAATTTTTTGGCCAAAGTCACTTCTTTTTTTTAACAATTGAAAAACTGGAATGACGGTTCAATGTACCGTAGATGTCAGTTTTCAAAAAACATCGATACATCGATGCATCGATACATCGACTATTTATACATCGAGTGGAAAATTTTCGATGCATCGAAGCAAAACATCGATATTTTCGATGTATCGATGTTTTTCCGACATCCCTAGGGCTTGTGTTGAGGTGTTGGCGTCGTGTGGGGCACCTGCTATAGTATCCAGACCATAAATGTGCCAGAGTAACGCGGGTCTCTATTGGCACCTGAATCTTCTGGCACCAAGCGCTTCTCTTAGCTTAACACAGAGAACATTTAGTTACCATTCTAGCCAGTAAGAGAGACTGTAATATCGTCGGCGATAATGACGGACAGGGGTATTCATTGATATAGAACAACAATTTTATTATTTTACAGGAGAAGCAAAAAACATTATAAAAAGAGTATCAAAACAGGCAGGGGCAGGGCTTTTTTAGAAACTGTCATGTAACTCGGTTGATTTTGGTACTAAAACTTTAAAATTTTTAATGCAGGTGTATTTTAATACAGCCTACCAAAATCTGTGAAAAAAGCAATTAAAAAAAAAACTGTTGGTTAGGGCCTTTGTGCATTAAAAATAACGATATTTACGACTACATTAGATAACAAAAAGGCTGGGCCCATCCTAGCATAGTAATATATTGTCGATTAATTCTTTAACAAAATAAAAACAGATAAATAAACTATGAAGAAATGGACTGCAACTATTTTCCAACGTTATTTATTTATTAGTTGCTTTTTATTTACCAACAATTAACGACATTCTGATTCGGCGCAAAGTTGCTGCCGTCATTTAGTGAAATTGCGCTCATTGCCTAGTCCATGGGCACATTTCGTGTCAGCATGTTTATTTTCCGCTGATTTCATGACATTACTCGCTGTTTAATTATGTATGACAACTATTTAAGTATTAATGCCATCACCAAGTAAGGAGGAAGTCAACTGGCAAGGACTCTTTCTCAAGCCTCGTACCTACGTAGTTTGGCATGTTTACTCGTAACTTGCCGCTGACACTCACTCACATTCAACTGACATTAATGCTACATTTCTGCTTGCCACAATGGCAATGCTTTAACTGCCGGACAACATAAACAGATCGTAAATGCTGAAAATACCGAAATCGCTTTGGCCTCCTTTGCCACCTTTGTGTGTGTGTGTGTGAAAGACATTTACTTGCATAATAGAAGTAATTGACGCATGCAAGTTGTTGTTGTTATTGTTGCTGCTGGTACTACTATAATTGCTTTGTGGCTCTAAGAATTTGCCAAGTTTTTTTCCTTACAACATAATTTGCAATTAAGTTTAGCTCGCCTGCATTGCAAAATAGCGGGTGTGGTTTTGATTGGTCAATTTACGGCGAAAGAAAGTTAAATTTTTCGGTTAATGTATGTACAGTATGTTTGTGTGTGCACTTGCTAAACGTCCAACTATAACGTCCAAACATAACTCACAATTTACACAAGTTTTCCAGCTGTCGCTCGTCAAATACTCTATTATGCACACCTAACGTCAACAACATTAAACTTTTACGTTTGCTGTTGTTGTTGTTGTTATTTTTCTATGTAACATTGTTCTGTTGTTCAGCCGTTTAGCTGTCGACAACACTGTTTTTCACGCTTAACTTTCGGCAGCAGCTCTATTGTTATTTACCAACTGTCAGCGCTCACAAATCAAAATGTCAATTTTCACATTTAAATAAGAAATCACTGAAATTACGCAGAGTTTTGTTTGCTTTCGCAACTTTTTGTTGGAGGCACAAATTCGCTGGAAAACTGGACTGCAAAGGACAATTTTTTTTTTATCTACTTATCGTTATTCTTTTGCCTGGACCGCAGAGTGCACAATTAAACTAATGATATCGATAATTATGATAATGAATATGTCAATCTATATCTTAATAAATCAAGTCTATGATGCAGTTTTGTTGATAAATATGTCGGCAGTTACATATATACTACGAGTGCTAGTTACTGTCAAAATTCTAGTTTTTATAGTTTTTAAGAGCCTTGGAGACTTTTCAAACTAAGCACGTTCTTTAACGTATAAGGTGAAAATAACTTACCGAAAAATCTCCCGCTTTGAATCTAAAACGTGACTACCAGCTTATAACTGTGCGTTTCGATGAATTTCGATAACTCATAAATTGGTATATCTCGATATAAATCGATAAATCAATAAAATTTGGATAACTCTACAAAATTCGTTAACTCGATAAATTTTTATAGCTCCATAAATTTCGATAACTATCGAAAAATTTCGATAACTCGTTCCACTCAGGTAACTCAATAGAATTCAACAAATTAACCCGAGAAATTTCGATGACTCGATATACTTTGAAAATTCCAAAAATTTCGATTCGATAAACTGGAAAATTTCGGTAAATCAATAATTATCGATAACTCGAAAAGTCGAAAGAATTTGATACATTACGATAACTCGATAAATTTGTTAACTATAATAATAAATTCCAATAACTTAAGAATTTCGATAATCCAAAAAATTTGTATAAATCGTTAACTCTCGGTAAATTTCGACAACTGAGTTTCAGTGTCTCTTTAAATCTCGACAACTCAATAATTATTGATCAATTTGAATGATTCGATAAATTTCGATAACTATAAACTTCGATGATTCGATAAATTTCGGTAACTTGATAACTAGGTTTGTTTCGATTCTTATAAAACAATTTTAATCAATTACCTTAAGTATTTCTCATTGCTTTCATTTTCATCTTTCACCTTTTCTTCTATAAGACCAAATGCTCACATTTGTAAATCGATAGTAAAATCGAAAAATGTATGCATAATGATATCGATTTCTCTTTAAGACTTAGTTTAAGTCCTTTATGGTTGTTGTTATTTCAGACACGGTAGGTTTTCGATGTATTTTGAAACGAATTTGCGTCATCCCTTGTCAAAATTTGGTTTGGAGACAAACCGGTTTCGGCGTTGTGCTATCTTCAGTGTGATTTTTCGTTCACGTTCATTGATTTAAGGTCCAAACCATTATGTTGCAGCTTAGATTAGGTCGCCCATGCAGAACACACTTACACCCAAGGCCACTGAATAAAGTCTGTGAGATTTTTAATAGTCAAAGCCCCGCTTTTTTCAAAGAATTTCCTATCTAGCGTCTTAATCCCTTTCCTGGAAGGGCCGTGGAATGACCAAGGGGTGGAATATATGTAGTTACCTTCTCTTCAACAATGCGACAGCTTCTACATCAATCTTTCTAAGGAAATCTTAAGTCAAGTCTAAATCCACATAATTACATAGATTAATATTTATGTGTGTATATACATCTGTACACATATTTATCTATGTGCCGCATTCGTACATTCCCCCCCCTACCTTTTCTTATGTGTTTTCAGGGCAAAAAATGTATTTTTGTTGTTTTTTTATTTTTTGTTTTTTTGTTAATAGCAAATGTCACCAACACTCGCTGTGAGCGAGACAAAATTAATTACTTCTCGGGGAAATGTAATTAAATATTTACTCAGAAAATTTTATACTCGTACTCGTATTTGCTTTTTGACAAAGAAATGAAGAAATAATGATTCAAAGTCAGACGTTGTTGTAATTTGTATGTTAAGTTGTTGGGGTTAGTGAGAGCGAGCAAGAACTACGTTGATATGAATATAGAAAATGTTATAGCAAAAATGTTAAGAGTATTTAAAATATGTAAGTAAGCTCAGCGAATATCGTATCTGAAGAATCGGTTGTATGCTTGGGCTTGCAATAGTTCGATTTATCGAGTTCCGACACATGACCAATACGTTAATTAGCATATCTATAAAAATATTGATGATGATATTGGGACCATACATTCAGCTGGGTTTAACTGCCCGTTTTATGAAAGCAATTTAAGTGAAAAATGATTTTTTTTCAGTCAGTTTCCCTATTAAATAAATTCAATTTAAGTTTAACAAGTGCCATATTTAGTTTTTATAAATTGAAGTTGAAATCATTATAATGATATAATTACATATAATTATATGTACCTCTAATAAATTATACACATATATGTATTATTGATAATTAAATTTCAATTTACTACCGCTACAATGTTTATCTACTCACATTTTCATACATACATTTGTTCAAAATTGTACTTTAGTTCAGGAATATTTTTTCGCCCAGCTTTCTTCTATGACATCTGCTTACATTCTTCAGCAATAACTTTAATGCTCGAAAATATTTACAAAAGTACATAAATATGTACCTACAATTACAAGTTAGCCGCTGTAATGAGTTTTGTGCTCTATGATTAATTACAGTTATCGTCAAATTACCGGACTTGACATAAATATTTTTTGTCGTATAACATTAATGTTTTATGTTAAGTGTCACAAAGTACAATTATTTTTCATGTTGACAGTTTTTATTTGATAATTTCGAAGCGTGAATTCAATCGCTTTAAGAGAATTCGTTTCTTAAGGCACCTGAGAAGATACTTTCGAGAAAATATTTTTAAGCAAGAATTTGTATATGGGCCTAAAATTAATTTGGAGTTTGCCAAATTGCGAAAGTAGGTTTCTTGGCATTTTGCTGTAGTGTCGTACAGAATTGTTTAAATTTTGTATACAAATGTGCTATAAGGGATTCTTGGTATGAGGAATCCTGTACTTATCTTTTTCTTAAAACTTCCACCAGAGGGCGCAACAGTGAACATTTTTACATTTTATTTGAAACCTATGTTTGCAATTTGGCAAACTACAAGTTGAGTTTAGACCCATGGTTTCTTCGGCAAATTTGCTTAGAATTACACGTAGAATCCACCTATCCTATACGCGCATAGTAAAAAAAAAATTGACCCGCCCTAATATACAAATATGGTAATATGGGAAATAGGAAGAAATTTCGTTACAGAGGCGCCTGGGATCCACACACGAAATTTTTTTTCCTGAAAAGTGCTGATTATTTAGCCTCTTATAAATGAACCATGTTACTTACAGTCTGTTTTCTTTAAAACGCATTTGAGATACTGAGCCTAATTTGAATTTTGCTTAGACTTTAAGGTGCACACACGCAAGAAAACTTAAAAAAAGTTATTTTAATGGGATAAGTGCGAATGGTACTTGCAGGCAATCGCAAATTCCTTAAAAAGCTGATTAACTATGTCATCAAAACTTATGCACAAAACTTCTTTAATTAATTACTACTAAAAATTTCATGCAATCAAGCGAGCATCTTGCCAACCACTCAACGCAATAAAGACGCAGCCGTAGGCATTTATCACTTGGATGACAGACAAAATGGTAATAATCTTGACCCATAATGAATAAATTATAAATTTAACCGCAATAAAGTGCTAGGATTGCCACGCACACATATGCAGACACACATGCACAAACAACTAAAGATACTTATTTATAAGATTTGCAAAGCGTAGAAGGATAGAAACGTTTAAAGGGACAGAAAGAGTGCCTCAATGTCAGCTACATATATAAATATGTATGTATGTAGGTGGATGAAGATGGCTAGTCAACTAACGGCACCTTCCTTACCTTTTCTTATTACACAATTTTATGATAGTAGCCAAGTAGTAGTTGCAAAGTTTTCCCAACGCAACAGCCGTCATTTGCGGTCGACGGACGAGCGTACTGTAGTATTTTGGCATAGTTGGCGTTGGCCGAGTTGTGGAATGGGTCGTCTGGTATGTGTATGTATGTATGCATGGATGTATGCTTGTAGATGTAAATATATATTTCTCCTGTCCTGGAGTGTCCGTCCACTGATAGCCATACCCAGTTGGCGTTTGCCATTTTAAAAATCTCAGTGCCTGGCACACGTCACATTGAAATGTTCGTGCTGGTCTAACCAAGAATTTGCATGGGCTGCCATTCGTCGGCTGGGGCAATTCACTTTGAAGATAGTTTAATTTACATTCAACACATTTGAAACACGAATATGTATGTATGTATATAACTACATAGGTATGTATGTATGTGTGTACCAACAACCGACTGCGAAACCCCAAAAAAAAACACGCATGTATGTATGAGTGTGTATTGGTATTAATGTCCCCTGAGCTTAAGCGTAGCAAAGGAGCCAAGGCACAAAACGTCTCTGGCAAACGGAAACGGAAGTTCCTGACACTAAACAAAATGTTTAACATTATGCCATGCGATCCCAAACTCCGAATGGTAAGCCAAAACAGCGGTGCTGGTAGTGCAGCTATGTAGCTGCCCCTGCGCGTAGAGATTTGTTTGCTTGCTTGCTTGCCTGCTGCTGCTGCTTCTGCAGCTAAAGTATTTCCTGTTGTTGTTATTGTTGTTGACGCCGTTTGACGCCTGTTGTTTGGCTGTTTGTGGTCACCGGTGCAGTGCAACAAAAGTCAGAAAAGCACAATAAAAGGTAAACAGGTGCAAAAAGTGCAAAAGGTGAGGTGCGAGCGAGGAAAAATACGAAACCAAAAACCAGCAACAAGAAATGCTTTAAACAACAACAACAATAGGAAAAAGGCAAGTTTGCAACTAAGCATGAAAAAGATTTATGCCGCATACTCTATGTCAGTTAGTAGCCACTGCTGTGGCGGCATCCAGCTGTGTAGTACTTGAGTCACACAGGTTGCACACGTCGCACAGGTGTACAGGTGTATGTGGCAAAGCTTTAAAGTGGACACATATGCCCAGAGGAGCTGGCTTCTACGTTTGACATATGCTTTTATGTTAGAGATGTGTACGAAATAGAATATTCGAGACTGTCCACGCTTTATGGTCGTAATCTCTGATTTGGAACAAATCTGATTGGATGGCTAGTTATGTGGTCAGACTTTGACTCAAATTAGCGGTAAGGATGTGCCGTTTTAAAAGTGGTTTATTTAGCTTCAATAACTCTTCAGTACCACTCTTGTTGAGTCTCGGCCATAAGGACTTTGAGATCTCAAAGTCGTTGCGATTGATCCATAGGTCACTTGTTACGGCTTCCCTTTAGTAAAACGTAAATCGGTGTTAGGAGGGAGGTTATCCGCTTCTTGTGTCTCATCGGCTATTTCGCTTCCTTCGATATTGGTGTAACCAGCAACCCGGCAGAGAGAGGCTTTGACGTGACTCAGTGAAGCCAGAAATGCACAACATTTCCGAACTACTTTTGACTTTACTACCTGGGAACTTGATATTTTCTATGTTGCTTGGCTGTCAACGAATATAGTGACGCCACCTGACAGTGACCTACTATTCCCTATGATACAAGCCGCCTCCTTCTCTATCGCAGAGATCTCCGCCTGACACACGCTGCAGTTACCAGGTAGACACTATGATTTCCTTATCTGTACCTGGAGTACAGACCCGAGCCGACTCCTTTTTACATCTTTGAGCTATCGGTATAGATGGAAATGAGTGGCACCAAATAGAGCCTTGCGATTGCTCAGTACCCCAGATTCGGCAAGTTCGTCGAACGTCACCACCGAAGAAGATTTCCTTTGAAATGCTCAAAAATGCCACGATCGATGATTCACAGTTTAGTAGAATAGTTTCAAAGTTTGTACGCGATGTTTGGTCCTAAATGGTTCCAATATTGTGAAATGGCAAACCTTCAACTAATCAAATGCAGGTTTGAATTCCACTGACATTTTCTTGGTACTTATAGGGCTCGTTTAAAATGGTGGGAACGTTGGTGGACTCAACCTATGGTTTTCTTTTTTATCAACCGGTATTGCGAGTCGGTAACTTGCTATCCCGTAGTACCGAATTTTACATAAAATGCTTTCAAATCCCGTCCACCGCCCATGATTTATTCAAATCCCGTAGTCTCCCGCTCATCTCTAGCACACTTGTAAAGGTAACCAGGTAACTTTATTATGTTGCTGTTTGTTATGGTTTTTAAGCGAGAATTTAGCGTGTAACCAACACAGTCACAGACTAATCCACATCGTCGCCTCAGCTGTTCTATTACCGTCACAGTAAGTGTTGTTAGCGGTTTGTTTACTGCTTTTTACACTTTTAATTTTGCGATTTTTTTTCAAGCAATTTTATGTCGCCACTGTAATTAAAAAATTCGCATAAATTTACGTTAAGAATGACATTTCACCTTCTAATTGGGTTAATTATGCGACAAAAACAACTACTTATGTATGTATGTATGTATGTATGTATATATGTATGTACCTCCACATATGGACCAACATACAAAGTAAGCTTTTTATTGTGTCTGAGTTTTTACCATATGTACATACAAACATATATCCATGGGGGTATTGCTCGTTTAGCTCAGCACTTGGATTTAGTCTCTATGAAAACCTTTGCAGGTTGTCGTAGCTGCGGTCACTTTGTGGCTTAGCGAAATGTGAAACGCGCTGGTTGCAAACTGTATTTAAATAGGTGAGAAAACATAAATTGCTTAAAGCTTATTTGAGGTGTTTTAAAGTGAGCTGTACGTAGAAGCTACTTTGCTTGTATAAGGATCTAGGGTTGTATTTAAGCAGTTATTGAAATGATGATTAAGATTAGGATAAACAGCGTGACCTTATAGGGAGCGCCTTTTCTTTCCGCTTAAATCCATTTACTTCCTCAGCGGTGCGGACCATAGGGAATGATGTGAATGTGGCTCCATTGATCGGAATGAGAGTCTACTTAAAACGGTCCTCTGCGAGCCGTAGGGAGAGCTGAGTGGCGAATCTTTTGATTGTCTGTTGTCACGATCCAAATATATTCAGCGGGAAAAGATGCTCAGAATTCTCTTTGGCTTTTATATGGACGCGCACAGATCAAAGCTCACTGACTAACAGGTAGAGGCGTATACTGATCTTTAAAGATTTCCACCACAAAACGACCAGGCTGCCCAAAAAGCCTTGGAAGGTAAAAGTAGCTCCTAAGAAATCATTCAAGAATTTAAGTATGTAGGTTTCGTTTAAATTTTGATCTGAAAGGGAACAAGTGAAATTTCTGGTGATAAAATTAGTCCAATGATGCCAGAGTAAAATAACGGTTTAGGTTATACGTGCTGTAATGAAAAGGGCCTTACCGCTAACCCAACCAAAACTAGGATTGAGCTCTTCACTAGAAGGTGAAGGTTGCTTGGTCTCATTGCCCTCACATTTAAAGGAGTTACAATTCAGACTTCTCCCGAAGTGGAACACAAGACCTCCAAAGCATTGGCAGTATTTTAGCAATGTAAACAAGTCTTTGGCAAAACGTGGGGCGAGGCAGAAATAAATATAATAAAAATGTAACAGGCCGATGTCTGTGCATTTTAGGTATTCAAGAAAAATTAATATGGGGGCATTTATTAAAGCAACAGAAGCCAAATAAACAATTTTTAGAATTCTTGTTTATCTGTCTGTCTGTATGTTTGTACGCGCATCACTCGAAAACTAATGCATGGAATGTCTGGATTAAAATATAAAAAGAAAAAAATATTACAGAGTTGCCACCTGTTTGAAAATTGCAGTTTAAGTAAATTGACAAGATAAAGGAAATATCGCAATATAGCTGTCAAAAGAAAAAAAAAGTGTAGGCTAATAGCCCGAAATAATTTTGTTGAAAGTTGCCACCTGTTTGAAAAATTTAATTTAATTTCATTTGAGAAAATGCGTAGAAAAGTTTACTGGCCAAAATATTTTTGATCAGGGTTGCCACTTGTTTGAAATATTTTATGCAATTAAATTGACAAAAGAAATGAAATAATAAAAAACGGGTATCAAACAGCCCGGGAATACGTTTAAGGCGCAGCGAAGCACGCCGGGCATTTGCTAGTAAATAAATAAAACTTCTACAAGCTCGTATTCGAATTGGGTCTCCAAAAAATGCACAAAGGCTGAAAAGCTTTGTCTCGTTTGTTCAAAAATACTGCCAGTGGCCTTGACGGTAACTAATTTTGTGTTCAGATACAAATATATGTAAATATAAATACAACAACATAAGGATCTAAGCGAGTATGAAAAAACCGCGACACTGAATCACAAATTTGTAAAAGAATTTCCTTAATGTTGCCATTTAACAGCAGCCATAACAATAATAATAATATTATAACAGACATAGCAAAAACCTAAAAAAAAAATAAAAAAATAAAATAAAGACACCACTAGTACAACAACTACAAAGTGAATATGAAGAAAGTACTAAATGGAAGAAAAAAAGGAAAGAAAAACGTACAGCTATAGGAAGTAAAATAAGTACATAGTAAGTAAATGGGATAAGACGGTAATGGTTGAAAAAAAAGAGAAATAAGAGGTTGCATGCCATAAAATAATAAGCAAAGGATCATCATAAACCGTTTTAGGAGGCCACCACACTACAAAATTCGTTCAAATGGCTAATAAAATTGTTTGTTGCTGTATGTATGCAGGTATGTATGTACGTGTGGAAGAGTGAAAATTTGTTGCGGACAAAATGAAAATGCTGAACGTGTATAAATATGCAACAACTACATTCTCGAAAAAAAAAATGATTTCAAGGTTTATTTTAATGCTCTTTTCTTCTTCTTATTCTTCGCTTACTCGTGTTTTCGAATTTGTGGCGACTTTACATTGCTGCCAAGTGGATTGCATAGAGTTCACTTAAAACAAAAAAAAAAAAAATGTTTCTAAATAGGGTTACTTTGCAAAATTTTTTTCTTGTTGTGTAGAAGAGTTTTTATGTATAAACTATAAATTTGATGTAAATATATAGATACATACATATATATGAACATTAGCGGGTAATTTTCTTGCAATTCTCAAAGTCGTTAACGTGCACTTTCTAGACGCTGTGCTGCAGACAGGCAGACAAAATTTCATTTATCGCCCATTTGCAAAAAAAATGTTTGCATAATTTTCCTCTTTTTTTTTAGTTGCCCTTGGTATTGGAGTTGTCGGAAGATTGTGAATTTTACAGCTAAGACTAGTTGTTTGTATGTTGTGGTAGTAAATAAGTGCTTGCCGGCAGAAAAATAGCCAAATTTATTTTGCGAAAACGTCAAGCGCTTGAAAGTGGTAATTTTGGCGAAAATTGCAAAATAGTAGGCATGGAATGCTTTTCACGCTGGAAGGTTAAATTTAATAATAGTGGTTGAGTAGTTGTTAAAATTTGTTGTAATTGTTGTACGCGAATTTCTTAACATTTCAGTTTAGAAGGGAAATTTAAATTTCACATTTTTTGTGTGATTTTGCCTATTGCCCGTGGTCTATAGAACTTTGTAGAACTGGCCTTATCCGAGACAGCCTCCTAAGCGGCAAATGTCCTGCTGACGAGCGACCGCTGTTGCTTTTGTAAATAGGTTTCGACAGACTGCTGGTCTAAGGGTTGTTGATAGACAGAAAGCGGCAAACGAATAATCTCAATTCTGAAACCTCCCCGGTCGTGAAGTAGAAGTGAGGTCCAAGGCGTTTAAACCTTAAGTTCACGAAAACTGAGATGATTCCCCCAAATCGTCCCCCATACAGCTGCTGTAATAGCATCTTCAGTTGATGTCGAGCCCCAATGCATGAATTCCAAAAACGATCAGTTAGAACTCCAGCTTTAATGACAGATATGACCAGTACAGTTTTGGAAGCTCCAGTGAACGCCGCACAGTGGTTCAAAACTGGAATTTAGTGTTCATAATTCGCTAGAGCCTTAATTTTTCAACAAATTTAATGATTTTTTTTTTATAATGAAAGCTTATAAAACTAGCAAGAGACCAGTTGAGTCTGATTTTTGAATTTTTATTAAACAAATAACAACTTCGAAGAAAATCAATTCTCCTGTTCCAGATAATAAATATTACACAATGCGCACTAGTTGAAAACAATTGTAGGATTCCCCAAAACTAAAATAAAATTCATGAGAAAAATTTGAAATGTTATAAAAAAATTTTCATCAAAACTACATTTTTCCTCGAGTTTTTAGAAAAATGCTGGGTAGTCAGTTTTATAGATCATTAAATTTTAGTATAGAAAGGTGCAAGTTGGAAGTGGCTAAGAGGTCGCGTTGATTTTAAGTAAATTTCGAGCAAATCTGCATGCTAAATGGGAAATAAAGGCGTTGGTAATATTATTAAAAATCAACGCGAACCCTTAGCCACTTGCAACTTGCACTTTATTGTACTTAAATTTAATGATCTATAAAACTGCATAACAAATTTTTTTTTAACAAAAAAACAAATTTTAATTTTGTTGAAAATATTTTTATAAATTTCAATTTTTTTTTGTGAAATAATTTTGGGGAACCTAACAATTGTTTTCAAATAGTTTTAATTATGCAACATTTATTAACTGGAACAGGAGAATCGATTTTCTTCAAAATACACTTTTTCCGCATTTGCACTAAAACAATTAATATAATCTAATAAAAACTCAAAAATCCGGCTCAACTAGGCTCTTGCAAATGTTATAAACTTTCAGTAAAAAAATGTAATCAAATTGAGTAAAAAATTATGGCTCCAGTGAATTACATTACAGTGAACGACAGTGTCCGTTGGTTGAATATTCTACTTTCTCCATTTCAAAAGATTTGGCTGCTTCTGGCTATTCAGTTTTGTTTTGTTGTACGTTTCTGGCCATTTTTAAATAAGTACCGTGGGTCCCACGGGTCCCAGTACTGCACATTTAAATAAATAAATAAATTTTGCTAATACGATCCAGTGATGGGCAAAATTGTATTTACTAAGTATTAAGTACTAAGTACAAAAGTATTTAGGTATTTAGGAGCTATTAGATATTAAAGTAAGAAAAACTTGAGTATTTAGCTCCACCTAAATACCTAAGTAAATAGAACTTGAGTATTTAGCTCCACCTAAATACCTAAGTAAATAGAACTTGAGTATTTAGCTCCACCTAAATACCTAAGTAAATAGAACTTGAGTATTTAGCTCCACCTAAATACCTAAGTAAATAGAACTTGAGTATTTAGCTCCACCTAAATACCTAAGTAAATAGAACTTGAGTATTTAGCTCCACCTAAATACCTAAGTAAATAGAACTTGAGTATTTAGCTCCACCTAAATACCTAAGTAAATAGAACTTGAGTATTTAGCTCCACCTAAATACCTAAGTAAATAGAACTTGAGTATTTAGCTCCACCTAAATACCTAAGTAAATAGAACTTGAGTATTTAGCTCCACCTAAATACCTAAGTAAATAGAACTTGAGTATTTAGCTCCACCTAAATACCTAAGTAAATAGAACTTGAGTATTTAGCTCCACCTAAATACCTAAGTAAATAGAACTTGAGTATTTAGCTCCACCTAAATACCTAAGTAAATAGAACTTGAGTATTTAGCTCCACCTAAATACCTAAGTAAATAGAACTTGAGTATTTAGCTCCACCTAAATACCTAAGTAAATAGAACTTGAGTATTTAGCTCCACCTAAATACCTAAGTAAATAGAACTTGAGTATTTAGCTCCACCTAAATACCTAAGTAAATAGAACTTGAGTATTTAGCTCCACCTAAATACCTAAGTAAATAGAACTTGAGTATTTAGCTCCACCTAAATACCTAAGTAAATAGAACTTGAGTATTTAGCTCCACCTAAATACCTAAGTAAATAGAACTTGAGTATTTAGCTCCACCTAAATACCTAAGTAAATAGTACTTGGGTATTTAGTCATCTCAAAACACTAAGTATTTGTGTATTTAGTACCCAAAATGGTACTTTAAGTACAAAAGTATTTAGGTATGCCCATCACTGATACGATCTATGAATTACGGTCTTCACTTCACTTCCCATGCCGTCACACATACATATGTTCCGGATGTATTCATTCAGCGCACAGAAACAAAAAAAAAACGTGTATCTGAAAAGTGAGCTGTAAAGTACCCAGTTCGTAGATTAAGTTAGATTAGGTTGGCCTAGGCAAGAGGTATAATCAGAAAGCTGTTTAATCTGTGAAAAAATGCTCTGCGTTAAGGTTGAAGTTTCACAGGTGACCGATGTCAGTCCCAGAGAGCTACTCAAAGCTCTTCATGAAGTGCGTGCCCAGATGTTTAGAGCTGAGCTATGCAAAAGCTGTGGCGGTGTGGATCAGACAAGACCTCTACCAAGATTAAGAGCTGAAATAGCGATCTCTGTGAAATTTTATAGTTTTTAGTGTATGCTTATATGCCATAAATTTTCTTTGACTAAATTTTGTTTAAAAATGTTGCTAAATTAATAAAAATAGGAATTAAGTCCCATTGTCGAAATCCCATTGCCAAATTCCAAAGGTCCAAGTGATTATTGTTGAAAATGAGTTTTCTCTATTATTTTGTTGTTCTACATATCCACAACTTTAATTTTTAATAATTTTAGTGGCGTTTAGCCAATGCCGCTTCTTTCGAGAATGAATAATTGTTTTTGTTGCTAATTTATGCAGATTAGAAAAAAGCAGGTTTTCTATCTGAAATCAATGTGCGACCTTAACTGTTTTAGAGGCAATCGCCCACTCGGGAATGCTTCCGTCTTTCTGCGCACACTTGATTATTTGGCAATTTGTTTACATACATACATGCACATATGTACATGCGATTCTACCATTCCAAGAAAACGCTTCTTCAAAAATATTCCCTCATCCAACTGGGAGCGGTCGTAATTTCGTTAGCTTTTCACATTTAGCACTTTAACAACAACTTTCCGCACATTAACGTGGATCCATTAAACAAAACAAAACAAAACAGGGCTTGACCTAAGAACCTTTTGCCATGCCAATACACATACAAACGTACATACATAGTACTCATAGCGTACATTTTGGCGTGTAACGGTCATTTTTCTCTATCGCTTTTTTCATACATACATATGCACCAAAAATGATAAAAATCACATCCACTCCTTAATTTTGTTGGCACGCGATGGTGATTATCAGTTGTTCCTCCTTTACGAAACAAAATACAATAGTACATATCACGTAAGACAAATGAAAACAACAAATTAGGTGCATAATAATGGTAGGGTGAAAAAAATACAACACAACAAGAACAACAAAAACACAATGGAGGGTGTTGCCCAGCTGTTTAGCTTTGTAACTTTGTGGCTCGCCCTAGTCTGACTGTTCCATTTCCGTTTACCGAGTCATCTACTATTTTCGTTTATTCTTTAAACGATTTTAGCTGAGTTACCTGGCTATTTATGTATGCATTAATGTAGATATGTTTTCAATGGGTATGTATACATACTTACTTAGATATGAAGGTAAATAGTTCTCAAGAGCAATATCTGCTTTAAGGTATTTTACAAATTAGTTTTCGGCATTATCTACTCGAATTAAAATCTGCGTAGTGAAACTTAAATTTAAGGTTTTATTTTGAGCCTTTGCTTTGAGTTATTTTCGTATGTATGTATTTGCTTAAGCGAGCGCACTTTGGGTGACTTGTCTTTTAATTTCTTGCAGACACGCGAATTTTACGAATTTTTGTTTTTTTATGGAGAGATAAATACTGTTTTTTTTCTGGGCATTTATGGTTAATTGCATGTCATGTCATTAAAAGGAGTGGTAATATTCTTAATTATTATTAAATTTTCACTAAAGATATGGCTCAGATAAGCATAAAATAATCTCGCCTGATCGAATTATGCATGTTTTTCTATTGATGGATACCAAAAGAAATACAAAAATTGTGTCATTATTTAAATATCTTCCCGTTATGGTTAAAAGACATAAATATTTACAGGGGTTATTATAGGAGCAGTTTTTTCACTGTTTACACAATTTTTATTTTTGTTTTCGAGGAAATTTTTGCTTAAGTTTGTTCACATAACGCTAGTTTCTAACAGCGGCACAATTGAGTAAATAAATTACCTTTAATTAAATTTTTTATTTAATTCTCACTTAAATTATTTTCAGTTTCAATAAGATCTATATTTAGGTGGGTAAAAAAAAACAGACTTGGCCAGCGAAAGCTTTCATTTGTACTGAGTGCTTTTGAAAGCTTTGGCACGCTGTGTTGTAAGAGCAGGGCTGGTATACAAGTAAGCTGCAGATACACAAAATTGTGGTGTGTGTATATCGGCGATGAGCACCGTCTTACCCGCGTGCAAAGCTCTTTTAAGCTTTCTAGACAATGTGCATAAACGCGTGCAGAGTAAAAGCTCTTTCTGCCCATCGCTGGTGTATATTGATCAGCTGATTAAACGTGTAACATCTCTGAGTGTGGTTATTCTGATTTAATTTTTATTCAAGTGAAGAGCTAGGTCACTTAAATCAAAATTAAAAACAAATTAAAATTTGTCTGGTGAAACCAAAAATTCGAAAATTAAAGTAATTTTCATTTAATTGAATCTGGTGAAACGCAGCCTTAGTGTTTATTATTAGTAAAAATGTATTTTTACTTTACAAATTTTTGAAATTTTAAAAATTTGATGTTTATATTTGTGTGAATATTTTAAACATCTCATGTTCAAAACCAAATCTTGAACATCTTCTTCGCATTTTTACACAGATTCCGCTTGAAAATAAAACACTATTCAGTAGTAGTTTTACATGCAATTTTTAGAGTGTGCCAAAGTGCATATAATGAAAAAAGAAATTGACGAAGAAATAAATGAATTTCCGCTAGATGGCGCTATCATCTAGAGTTTTTGGAAAGCTGATTTCCGCGCTACCTAGCGGTAAAGGAAAAATATATTGGTCTGAGCAACGATACAAACAATGCCAAACCCTAAAATTGTTTTTATTTAAAAAATTTTTTAAATTAAATTAGTCAAAAAAATGAACGTTAAAAACCGCGTGGCCATGAAAGCTCACTAAGAAGAATTTCAGGCATTACTCAAAAATGTATATGGTAAATTTTCGAAAATAGTCTCATAACTTCAAGATTACTTAACCTGAGACAATAGTATTATTGATATTTTAGAAAAGTTAATTAAATGTGACTGTGCAGTGAAGTGCGAAAGCGACCATTTGAAGTGCATGATCGGATTGCCCACCTTCTGCAACTTGTATAGAAAAATACGCATTTGCAATAACTTCAAAAAAGAAAAGAAACTTTCTCCTCTTAAAAAAAAAGTTGCGGAACTAACATTGTTAGCGAATGGTACTCTGCCGAAATTCACAATAAAATCTAAATTTTTTAAATTTGGTCATAAAATTACCCCGAGCATTTTGCACCTCAGTTCTCAAATGCTTGACATAAAATAATCAGGCCGTATAATAAAATCGTAGGCATATTAAATTTTATTT
Organism: Rhagoletis zephyria; assembly: GCF_001687245.7. NCBI lineage: Eukaryota > Metazoa > Arthropoda > Insecta > Diptera > Tephritidae > Rhagoletis > Rhagoletis zephyria. Next base: position 264,796 of record NW_016157119.1, on the reverse strand, counting down.
TCCATAAATGCATTAGTTCAGTTTTGCTTATTTGCATTAAAACGTAAGTATGTTAATAAAATTGATGTGAATAATATTTGCGAAAGTGTGTGATAAGAGAATTCTCAAAAGCCCTGTAGGACATTGACTGTAATGACACTTTGTCCGTGGTGTCAAAGGGCTGTCTGCCGCGTAATTTTTTTTTAACGCTTACACAAAGCAAAGTAGCTTCCACCAAATCAACGTGAATTTATTTGCCGCAAAATGGGATAGACGTTGTCAATCGACAGACCCAACTTACAATGTGGTTGGAAATTGTATAACGGCCTATAAGGAAGCTACAATCTCTACTGGCGAAGCGTACCTTCTCCACAAAAGCTTGCAGTCGAAGGCAACAACTAAATACTTAACCTCATGCGAAATTTCTATAGCCGCGCTAATGAAAAACCAACAGTAGTTTTTAAAGGATTGACTGGCAGATGTATTTCTGTACACCAAGTTTCAATAGAAGTTTCTAATGCACCCTCTATTTCCAAAAAGACGCCAACCTCATAGCACTTCTAGTTAAAAGTTCGTTCATTTTTACCAACTAGGTTTTGCAGAGCCTGCTGATAGGCGTGTTACGCGGTGGATATATATCCCTTCTGGTCTGATTACGGCAACTTAACGTAACTTACAGGCTCTCACTTCAAAATTCTCCTAAACTGTTGCTTATAATTGAATAGCCGAAACTTAACGTAACTTAATGGCACATCGAAATCTGTTTCATTTTGATTCTCTAAGTTCTAAGTTTCGTTAAGTTAAGTTAAGTTGCCATAATCAGAATTTTAGGATTAACAAGAGTAGCTAACCTTCTGAATGCCTTGGCATACTCCAGCGAAGGCAGGCGATGTAAAGCAGTCAAAACCAGTTCTTACATATTGGTTCCCGGACAAACATCGAGGTCCCAGCCACCTTTAATTGTTACTGAAAAAATGTGGCACCATCAAAAATTTTGCAATTTCCTGCTTATTGTCGCGATATGTTAAATAATATATTTTTTGGGATATTAATTCGGTGATCTGAATTTGTATTTTCTCAGAAGATATTTACCGTAATACTTCATTTACGTTTTTTTTTAAATAGGGCCTTATACTCCTTCTGATAAAAACGCTAACGAACCCATAATTCTTCGCTATTGACACGTAACGCTCTGTTCAATAGTTTTCCGGTTTCCAGTATAGATAGGGCCCGCTTTGAATAGACCAAGGTCTAAGACAATTTTTTCTGAAACCAAGAAATTTTTTCTGACTTAGCCCAGTCAGTACTTCGAGGAGTCCGTCATACCTGAAACTTTGATGGGCCACAATGTTGACAAAAATCTATATGTATACAGGTAATCTGAGAGGGAGAGTTCTCGGTTGACTACCATTAGAAACGAGTTCACACAAACTCAGGTACTGTCTTGTCTCTTCGGTTTGCTTGTTACCCACATTCTCGGCGCTGACTTACTTAATATGTTGGAGTAAATATGTCAAAACGTCAAAGTCAATATTTTTTTATTTTGTTTTTATTTTTACAAAGTCAATATTTTTGGGGTGTGCCAAGGTCAAAAAAAAAAAAAAAAATATTTTACGGTTGTACGAAAAAATGTTTTTCATGTAAGGCAATAGATTCAAACCACGATCCAAAAAACAGTAAATTGAGTTTCAAACCCCAGATAGAGTCAAAGCGTGGGAATGATTTGCCCAGGTATAAAAAAGGCAGATCAAAATGGAGAGGACTTTGGGCATGAACACCTGGCGAAGCTGCGAAAAAATTAAAGGCAATGGCAAACAAGTGAAGCGGAAATAACTTTTGGCACTAAAGATTAACTAATAATGTGTTTCGGAACGAATTTCCGTTATCGCTTGACATATTAGGTTTGCTTTCTCCTCGACATTTCCAAGGCTCACAATCAGAGGGTCCAGAAAGCATGAATCGCACTTTTCCGACTAGATTTCCTACTGAAAAAAAAAACTAAAATCTACCTTGCCTTAGCTAAACGTTTTGTTGATTAAACACAAAAGTACACGTGAAGAACGGAACGGAAAATATGTGGAGTAGGGAAAAAAGGATATTCGAGCATGTAAAAATTCTCGTATTCCTTACAAAGCTAAAAGAACAACAAACGGCAATCCAGCATCTAAGACGTCAGCCAACGGAAGCATCTGTGCGAAACACTCGCATAAAAGACAATTCCGCCGCTTTAGCAGCTTTGCGGTGTGACTTTTAACGCCAAAGCAAACACCGAGACAACCGCAAAGCGACTGGAGCTGCAGCCGTGCTATACTACTCCTCGCTACGCCATAACCATTGCACGCTTTGTTATTGCACGTTTTTTTTTTATTTATTTGCTTGCCAGGTCTTTTAAATTCAAATTCCACTCACACACGGTGGCACATATGCTAAGGCGCGGCAATAAAATGAAATTAAATAAAAATGGCATTGCATACTTGAAGGCGTGTGTGCAACGCATACATATGTATGTATGAGAGTGTAGCAGGTATAAATGATGCCTTTTCCTTGCTTGCTTCAGTCCTTCAGTGGAGTGGTAGTGGTATTAGCTTGAAGGCGACGAAATTAATTTGCTGTTGAAAATGCAAACGCACAGCAAAATGTGCGGAAAATTCAAATTCAAGAAATTTTAAATTCGGAAATGAGTGTGTGAAAAATGAGCAACGCAACTCTACAAAACGGCGGATGCCGAATTAAAGGTAAGGTGGAGTGTAGAGTGCAGAGTTGTATAATGCGGCAGTTAAAGCAGACAGACAAAGCGGCTATTACGAGATGAAACATGTGAGTGGAAAAAAAGCGAGGTGAGCGAGGGGTGCGTGGTTTAGCGAATTACGCAAATCGCACGGATGCGTGCTGTAACGACGCATGCGAGCGAGCGCAAAAAGAAAAAACTAAATTGTACAAAGGTTAATTAAATTGAAAGTGAAAGTCGCATTTCATTTCGTTTTGAAAAGGCAAATAACAAGAAAATTAAATGAATTAAGGGGAGTTCTTTGTGAATATGTGATTATGCAACGCCAAACGTGTATGCTCTGCGTTGCGTAATTCTTAGCTGTTGGTGGGTGGGTGTGCGCAATTTTAAGATTAGTTCGCTGCTGAGCGAATACAAAATTTAATTAATTATAAATAAAGCAGATTTTTTGGAGGGAAGTCAGGTTCAGCCTACAGTCAAGTAAGTTTCAACATACCCCAGAAAGAACTAAATAGTACATGCTTTTCTCCCTCAAAATATATGTATGTATGTGTATGTATGTATGCGCGCATGTATTCAATCCCCAAATCTTGCCAATTTTGGAATGGTCACAATTGTCGCGCCTGGCACGCACTCAAAGACTTTCGTCCTGCCTTGTTTTCTCTCGACTACATTTCACTTGTTCCAACTAACTTACATATATACTCATATATTCACATGCAGCCACTGTCTGGACAGCCTGAATTAATTAATGATGTTTATGCCACACATGCCACAAGGTGTGCGTATATTTTATTTACCCCCCATCCTCTGTGTCATTCTCCCTTGCCCTACACACACAATCCACTGCACTTTACATTCTCTACAACTACTAATCGAATTAGTGAAATTAATTTTTGATGATATTGAAATTAGTTGAAGAAAACCATACATACTCGTAGCTCACAGGAATTGTTTTAGAACAAAAGTTCTACACATAAATACATAGATACACAACAAATATGTAGAGGATTACTGAATTATCGGCTTTGAACAGCATAAAGCAAAACTTGCTTGCACAATAGGGTGGTCCTAAAATGCATATGATAAAGCAAAGTCGGAATCTTTATGCTCTCAGCCCCTAGGATTGTTCTATACCAAAAAAAAAATATACCCCTTTTTTATTTTGAAATGAAAAAACATATAGAGGTCGCTGAAAGCGCTCAAAGTTTTCCATGTATTTTATATGCTGAAAAAATCAACTTTTCGTAGAATTAGTATTGAATTCTTGAAAATCAATATTTTTCAATTGGAAAACACTGTTTCTCTTCAGATTTCAAAGAATAATACCCATTTGTTATTTAACCAATTTTTATAGCAACTATATTTTATTGGTCCACCAAAAACCGCTAAAAACCCCAAAAAATATTTAAATAAACAATTGGGTATTATTATTGGAAGTCTACTGAAGAGAAACGGAGTGTTCCAATCTAAAAATATTAATTTTCAAGAATGATTCACCATTTCTAGGAAAAGTTGTTTTTTCCTTATATAAAATACATGGAAAACTTTGAGCGCTTTGAGCGACCTCTATATATTTTTTGATTTAAAAATAATATGGGTATATTTTTTCAGTTTAGAATTATGCTAGGGTGTGAGAGCATTAAAATTACGACTTTACTTATTTTTGACCACCCTATTGTACAAACATATGTCAGCTCGCCCTCTTCGGTATTCATTAATGTATAGATTGCGCTAATGCCGCTGCTTGGAGGGAGCTGCCAATCGTTGTGGTTTAAGTGACATTTGACATTCCTTTGGCTATCCAAAGTTTGGGTTACTCGAATTCTTGCATTGTTTTGACAATAACGTTGAAACGTGCCCGCTTTCCAACTTTACCGACTTCAACCCTGGTCGATTTTGCCCTTGTGACTGTCAACGGAATTTCTTGTTTGCTTGGTTTTAGCTGTCATGTGTGTATTCCGAGGATTTTTATATATTTCGGCAAGATTATTAATGGCTTAGCGATATGTACATTATGAGGGTGGTCCTCAAAAATATCAACATCTAGATTTTGTATGCCGCATCCCGTTTGTTTTCTTCTACGTGCGAAATAAAGACATCTACGAAAATTAAAAAAAAAAATACAGGGGTCGCTACCAGAGTTTGAAAAAATTTATACTTTAATTAAAAATCGCAAAATTTCGACAAAATTTTTACCTGGAATCTGATAAATTTGACATATTGTTTTATCTTATGCATAAACTCGCTACGTTAGATGTAGCAGGTCAAAGTAAAAATTTTGTAAAATTTTTTCGATAAAAAAAAATAAATTTTTTTTCAAACCGTGAAAGCGACACCTATTTTTTTTAATTTTTAATTTTCGTGCCTTCATTATGAACGTAGACCTATAATGTTGTTATTTTGAGGATCACCCTAATGCATGTAAATATGTAGGTCTGCTTGTTGGTGGTTTGGGGTCAACGGTAATAAATATATGTATGTCTGTGCTTCAAATGCGGTAATCAAGCTAAGGTGAGTAACTACCATATGAAAAAAGCTTGTGCAAAGGAAAAGTATGGTAATGGAGGGTTTTCGTATATTTGATGATACTCATGCTAAAAATAGTGCGAAGCGCACCAAACCTTTTATTCATTTGAAAAAAATAAATAAAAATTAACTAAATTGTAGTTGTTAAATTTTTTTAATAATGAACTTTGCAACTATTATATTATAAGCCCGTCTCATTAGTCTGGTAACGGTGAATGCCAAAAGGTTGAGGCTTAAGCTAGTTAGCCCTAGATCGATTAGTTTATCTTATAAAGTAAATAAAATTAAAATTTTCAAATAGGTGGAAACTCGCATCAAAAATATTTTTGGCAGTAAATTTTAATAAAGCTCTTTAGGTTGAAATCCATACTTTTCATTTATTTTATCAATTCAGTTGGCAACCCACCACAAAAAATACTTGTTAGCTGTAAAAATACACCTAAACTTCTATAGTTTGATACCCAAATTGCAATATTTAATTTTTCTTATCAAGTAAACAAAATTCAAATTTTCATACAGGTGGCAACGCGCCTCAAAAATATTTTCGACAGTACATTTTTTTTAACCTCTTTAGGTTGACATCCATACTCGCATTGTAATAATTCATTTATTTTATCAATTTAACTGAATTAAATTTTTTTTAAACAGCTGACAACCCTCACCAAAAAAAATTTCGTCAGTAAACTGTACTAAACCTCTTAATTTATCTTATCAATTTACTAAAACATAAAACAAGTGCAGGTTCGGCACACCCGAGCTTTCGATAAAGGCTTGTTAAGCTTTAGCTCTTTTAGCCACAGGTACTACATATCTTCCATCTAACCACTTTGTGTTAAATACGCTAACAATATAAGCCAGAAGTGGCATCAAGCATTGGACAATTAAAAGCGCGCGAACTTAAATTCAGCCACAAATACTCCACAGACCAAGCAACATAAAGAACCATATTCACACTCATTTGACTTTTGCAATCGATTAAGCCAAAACCTACTACAACCCTGAATATCCACTTTCACCTCTTCACTATAAATACTCGTACTGTAAATGCCAGGCCAGAGGGCATTGAGTGCCAGTGTCAAAAATGTGCAACCAAAAATATTTGCAAACCGCAACACGAGCGCATGAATGCCAATGCAACAAAAATAGCAACAAAACAATAAACGGCCAAATGCGTTCAATAACATCGGACAATCATACATACATACATACATATACTATGTATGGTATATTTGTAAACATTGTAGGGGGGTTATGTGATCGACCAAAACAATTTTTGATATTTACAAACATTTTCCAACTGAACACAGCAGTGGCTCGCTTTCCATGGCATTTAATGCAGGAAAATCGCCTGAAGCAGTGCATAGCAAATCCGGCAAAGCCAACTAACAAATTCGAATATTCGCTGAAGTGGCTAAATAAAATAAGGCAATTGAATAAACGGCTACCGGTGGCTGATTGTGGCTAGTTGTTGCTGGCTGGTTGGTTGGTTGGTTGGCTGGTTGTTTGGATGGTTGTTTGGTGGCCAAAAATGAATGAATAAAAAAAAAATGAACAGCAGCATCGAGAGCTGCTGTCAAAATCGCTAACGAACCGTTGACACGAGGCGTTGATGGGAATTATTGAAATTTCCGTGGCTAATAAATTAATTGAAAATAATGAAGAGGGTCTGTGAAAAATGGATTGGAAAGTAAGTACCCACATATGTAGGTATCTGTGTACATATATATGCATGTACATATGTATGTATGTATGCAGGTGGAGGTGGAGGTGACGAAATGAAATGGCTATAAATTTATAGTGTGTATTTTGCTGGAGTATGCGTTTGATGTTGGTGCATTGGTATGCGTTAGATAGAAATAAATAAACTGCGTACTGTAGCTGTATTTGTGCATAGATGCAACTTAAAAATAACTGCACATGAAATACATTGGTTGAAATATTTGCGTTTTTCATTAATAAAATATGAGCGATGAGTTTGCGAATGGATGAAAAATTCTATAAATGCATAATGTAATGTAATGCAACAGATGCTGGAAATTTTTGTGTGTTTGGATATGTAAATTAATTGAAAAACGCCTAGTATTTTTCACAGCGCAGCAAACCGGTTTTGAACCGAACCGTCGCTTTTTTTTGGCCTCGAATCGATCCACGAACCGAACCGTTTTTATTTGGGAATGCCAAAACCGAACCGAAAATCACTCCAAAAAATAGTTCGTTTTGGTTCGAAATGAAAATCCACTAAAGCATTTTTCAAAATTTCTAATAAACAACTTTGTCTAAAAATGCAACCCGTATGGTACAACTGCCAACATTTTTATGCCCGAGCGTCCTTGTGCACAAGGGTATTAAACAGGTGGCGACCCTCTTCCAACACCTCGAAAATATTCTTAGGATTCAAACTAAAGATGTCTTAACACTCCTTCGCTTGACATCCATATTTTTATATTTAGTATAACTTGTGTAGGTATAAGTAAACTAAATTCGACATTTCAAGCAGGTGGCAACCCTCATCCCAATATTATTATATACTACTTGCTGATACATATTTCTCTTACCTAATATGATTTTTTAAACAGGTGGCAACCCTCCTATAGTTGAGCTGAGAAAAAAGGTTTTCAAAACTATTTCGATTAATACTCATTTTGTAATGATTTGTATAATTTTTTAAAAGGTGGCAACTCTTTTCAAAAAAGTAAAACCTTATTGCGCATTTTGGAAAATCGAACGAAAGGTGCGGACATGATGGCATTGATTATAAAATAATTTGAATTAAATTTTTCAGCAGGTGACAACTCTTTTCGAAAAACTAGAACCAGTTTTCACATCTACACACCTTTAATGTGAACTTTAATTTTTGAAATTCGGGCGAACAGTACAGATATACAGTGACGAACAAAAGTATAGGAACAGTGAATTTTTCGCAATATATGCAAAGTTACCTATTCTAATTTATTTTCGATAATTTTTTATAAAAATATAGCTCATTTTACACCAGAAACATAATAATAAAATCTCTAAACTTTGTGCAAAACTCAGGAAAATTCATTAAATTTGCAAAATGCAAGTTTAAAGTTACTAGAAAGTCGCGTTGATTTTTGGTAATTTTTTTAGTGGAAGCTGTTTCTCATTTTCTCCATACAAAAAATAATTGTCGAATATACTTTGTTTGGAAGAACTTGCGTGAAAAAAAATTACCAAAAATCAATGCAATTTTCTAGCGACTTCAAATTTGCATTTTGTTATACTAAATATTACACATTTTCGAAAATAAATTAGAATAAACAACTTTGCATATATTGCGAAAAATTCACTGTGCCAATACTTCTGTTCGGCACCAAAGAAAACTATACCCCTGTTCAAGAAATATGGTTTAATAAAAGACAAGCAGATGGCTTAAGAGTTCTGTCAATGAAGAGGCCAAATAAACGTGTGCACACATACAAATAATTATAAACGTTACGTAGCATATGTTTGTCCATATCGTATTGATTAATCTGTCAGATGTGAATAATGAAAAGCATGGCCATGAATACGGTAAGCAGGATACTAAAAGTAGTCTATGTATATAAAAAAAATCACACATTTCACACGAAGCTCAAATCAAATCGAAAGCACAAAGTCAAAAGCGGCGCAAATGTCCGTAACAGTGCAATTAATTTAGTAGAGCAGCTCTGTAGTCATGTTCGAAAGGATATGAAAGAAGAAAATTGTTAGCTAAAAGCATAATCGGCCGGATCAAGTCAAGCTCATTACAGTTTATGCTTTGATACTTATGACATCTGCATTATACATACCTATACAAATATGCATGTACATACATATGTATGAAGGGTTTACAGTGAGGGGTTGAAATAGCGTGTAATGAGTGGGCATTAATCGCATAAATAGACGTTGCGGCGTGCTCGATTGAATAAAGAGTAAAAAGTCAAAGTGAAATATCAGCGGCGTTCATTGCAACTTGCAAGTAATTTCCTTCCGTTCAGAGGCATGCAATCAAGAAACAGCACGCAGGCACGCGGCAGGAGGTCCATACATATGAGTATGTAAATGGTGAAAAAAAATCGGCATGTACACTTTGTGAAATACATACAGGAGCTGAGTTTCTTAAATTGGGTGTTTTAATTATTTTTAGGGCCGTTTTCTGAAGTAACTTTTAACCTTAAAGCTCACTTTATATTTAAAGATTGGATTGAAAATAAAGCTATGTATAAAGTTAAGCATTTCTCTTATCGGTTTTTGACGTATGTATGTTTCTTGGATAAAAATCAATTTAAAAATGATAATAAAATGCTTTACTTTAGACACAATCATAAATTTTAATACAACCTTTAAATATAAAGTGAGCTTTAAAGTTACAGGTTACATGAGAAAATAGCCCTTAGTTTCTCATTAATTTTTCATGCGCTTATAGAGTTATTCCTAACAAGTAAGAGACATCTAAGGGCTTGATTCGTGCGTTTACGGTAATTGACATCGCAAATATGGCTGATAACACGATTACCGAGCTTGGCGGGCAATGATACCTCCGCTTCCAAATCCACAACAAACTGTTATTCTCAGAGGAGGCACTGGCTTCTCGACATGCTGCAGATTTGCTTTTAATATAGCTGCCGAGATGTAAATGCGCTTGGTTAGGAAGGATGATTTTTGGAGAAAAATTTTGTCCATTTCGTGCTCTCGAGTATGTAATATTTCCCAACGTGTTCAAGAGTAAAACGTTTCATTTCGTTCCGCAGATGTATGTGCAAAGATTTTATTATAAGATTTAGACTAGAGATTTTTTGACAAACTCAATATATATTCTCCTTCCCCAAAATCCCGCTTCCAAAAGTTCTTCTTATGAAAGGCAACGTCAAGCATACTGAGTTCCAACTTTCTCAAAACTTAACTAAGACGCACTTATTTTAATTTAACTTATTCCCAAAAACTACCCGAGAACAGCAGTTGATCCTTTCGTTTAGAGACTTGCCATACGTTAGTTTAGGTAAGGTGGTAGCCTTCCATTGGCTCACTTATACAACTAATGAATGTCCACTGTGTTATCACTAAATCGAAAAAAATATTATTTACCTCATCATCCGCCAGGCAGCGGGAAAACCAAGAGTTGTCACTTAGTAAGCTGGAAAAGGCCTAGACAAAATGGCATTGCAACTTGGCATGCCGAGGATTTCCGCCCAATTTTCGCTAAGTCGACTAAAAGGCCATTTTTCCAGAAAAAGTGTGCAGGTTGCCATACTCGGTACACTGGTTGGTTGTTTAGTAGAAGCGTCACCTAAGTAAATGCCCAGTGCTGATAGCACCTTTTGATACGCTTTCCCTGAAACCCTTGATTTTGTCTGCCATCATGATTCACGGGGCTCGTGAAACCATTTGGATTTACCGATGAATCTATTTAGGTTCGTAATGGTGAATTTGAAGATCTCCCAAAGATTTTGGATGGAAAAACTGCCGAGTCTGTTATGCCTTATTAGTGCCAATGCTGGGCACTCGCAATGATAGTAGTGTAGGACCGTTTCTCTACTTATCTCAAGATTACAGCTACGGCACCGAGGATTGTATGGAAGGCCCATTTCAGCTGCGTGTTCAGAAGAAGAAGAAGAAGAAGAAGAAGAAGAAGAAGAAGAAGAAGAAGAAGAAGAAGAAGAATAAGAAGTTCACCAATGGGCATTGGCCCATGGTCCCGTTATTGTGACCGTTAATTTGACGATTTATTTCTTAGACATCTTAAGCAGTTCTTCTGTCTTTGACTTGTCACAATGCAGCCATATATTCTTCGCAGCTTTGAAGGTTTGAAGGTTGATCCAACGTGCATCAGTCAATGTACGAATTGCAAATGAAGTTCACTTTTGATGAGTGCGAGTGGACGGTTTATTGTCTTTGATACGGATTCACCAAAAGGTGCTTCGGCGTTAGCAAAATCATCAGCTCCCTAATTTCTATGTATGTTCCTATTGCCGGGAACCCAGATGAGAGAAATGTCTATTAACTCGGCCATCGAGCTTAGCGCAGATTTGCAAACTCTGACTGTTTTAGATTTTGCTACCGGTGAGGCAAGTGCCAGAAGTGACGCTAGGCTATCTGAGAAAATGTATGCTTTTTGTACTCCTACTCAGTTGCTTCCTAATGCTTTATAGACCCTTTCGATTCCTAGTACTTCCGTTTGGAAGATGCTAGCAAAGTAAAGTAGTCAGAATGAGAGAGAGACATTCAACGTTTCGGTACACACCGATCGGTTAATATCGGTATAAAATTTAATTTTCGTAGGATAGCCGAGTGCCTATACGGCCTACTGGTACGATATCCAGCATCACGTTTAGCGCTAGCATTAGAGAGTTGCGAAGTACCCCACTAATTCCAATTAGGGCAGCCCTTTGCACCCGCTTGGCTAGTGTGGACCTTTTTAGTAAGTTCATCCAGACAATGGTCACCATTTAGCATAAAAGGTTTAATGATGATTTCAGACGGCCAAAGGATAACCTTGGGGAAGAGATGGTGCTGTTCCCAAAAGTATTGCCCGAGGGCGGTGTATCTGATACTCATATTACCTTTAGGAGCATAATATCGAACCAAGAATTATGAGTTTTGTGTCTCAAGATGCATAGATCCACACAATATGTAAATATTGCAATTAAAATTTTTTCGAATTAACTTCAATACCTCAACATATGTACAACGTACAATGTATGTATATAGTAGTTGAAGGAATGACAAAACATTGTCCGAAAAATAATGAACTTGTACATTAATTCCACTTGAAAATAAAAATAAATTAATGTCAAGATGCAGACACAATCCAACATGCTTAATTTGTTTATTTGCTTAGCATAATTTTGCATAGCATATGAATATGGTGGCACCGTGCAAAATGTCACAAAAATGTAAATCACACAGGTAATTGGGCGTTGCACAAAATTATTTCATGTCATAGTAGAAAGAAATGGCGGAGGGGTTGTACATAGGTGCGTGTAGCGTGGGCGTTGAAGAGAGACAATTTACAAGAAAATATGTATGTATGTATGCATGTATGTAGGTATGTGAAGCATAAATCTGCGAGGGCCATTTGAGTGCTGCCAACAACAAGTTAACTATTTGGGAATTTATGAATTAAAATTTTGAATGCAATTTGGCGGAATTTTATATAGTACTTTTATATAATATACTTGTATATACATACATGTATAACCAGAAGTGATGGTTGCGCAATTAAATGTTTCAAAATGCATACCTGCGTATGTGAAAAAAAAAAATTATTGCCTACATATTTATGATTTATTAATAATTATTGCGAAATCCTTCCTCAAATCTATTGATCTATTCTTAGCCGCTTTCATTCATCTCTCGCTTGAATTTTGTAATGAAGATTTATTTCCTTTAGATGTATGTGTTTTATGAGTATGCTTCATGCGGTGATTTCATTTTTAATTATTTCAACTCGAATGCTACGGAAGATACATATGTATGTATGTATGTATTTTTGGCACTTAGCCAATAAAGCAGCACTTTTTTAAATTTTTGGGGTTTTTTTTATATGTAAACACACAGGTCGATCTGGTGAGAAAGTTCTCTGATCTGTAACGTGTAAGAACAACAAACATGTGAATTCCTTAAAAAATAACTGACTACACGTAAGATTGCGTAATTAGGTAAATACGATTTTTTTTTTAGTTTTTTTTTCAGAAGTGAAGGTCCTGATTTCTTTATTTTTCAAAGAATATTTATTGTTTGACCTACTGAAATGCTCTTTTATTTACTTTTTCTAATCAACTACGCAACAGCTGTTATTTTCGTAATTTTTTGCTCATTTTTAGACTAAACTAAATATTTTTATTAAGCAATACTTTAGCACTTGTTGACTCAAAGGTGCGAATAACAGCTGGGTGATTTACTTACACACTACTAGTGATAGCAGTCTTTTGTTTGCATTTGATGTGCTATCTTTTTTCACTTTTTTATAGCATTGGTTTAATCCGCTATCGCAATGAAACATTTTTGTCTGTTTTCCTTTGTTCTTTTATTGAAATTTTATTATTGCTTCAATTTAGCTTTAGCTGTTGACTTTCAATTCAAGTAATGTATGTATGTAATTAGTATTTGTCATCCTTCAGTGCATGATTAACGTATACGTAAGCATTTTTGCATATTATGAATTGATATTCATTTATTCAGATTCTATACTTAAGTAAATTCATCATGCTTTTCTACATGAACATTAGCGCGGGTAATTTTTTTTTGACTATGCACGTACAGCATAGGTGGATTCTACGTGTGATTCTAAGCAAATTTGCCGAAGAAACCATGGGTCTAAAACTAATTTGTAGTTTGCCAAATTGCGAAAATCGGTTTCTTAACATTTTGCTGTAGTGCCGTAAAGAAGCGCTTAAATTTTGTATAAAAAATTGATTTCTGACTCATGGTTTCTTCGGAAAATTTGCTAAGAATTACACGTACAATCCGTCTGTGCTATACGCGCATAGTCGACAAGATCTCCCATACCAATTAACCCGCCCTAATGAACATACTACATACATAAAATAAATAAAAAATATTTTATGCCGTAAATCATAAGAGTGGGCAATAGACCGTACCGAAAAAATAAGTTCGCCGCACACCCTGAGTCGGAAGTATTTTTGAAAAAGTTATTTTTTAGTGTCCTATTTTAAGTTTTTTGTTATATCTTCGGCATTTACAGTCCGCTCATACAATACAGTGATATGTATATACTACCCTGCCCAACTTTAGTTCATACACCTTTGAAATATTTATACTTCAAAATTGTATTTGAACTAAAACTGTGAAGCGTATGGACTATATAGATTTTCTTGTCTCGAGGATATATTTTTTGTTTGTTCCAAAGTTCATTGGCCTCAAGCACTCCGTTCTATTACTTACACACCAGATGTTAGTAAATTAAAGCTCACCAAAAATCACAGAAATTTAATTGAGTCAATGTATATGTACATATTAAAATATATATCTACTTCTTAGGAACACTTATTAAATTTTAGGTAAAGTTTTTCCGCGATTAGGTACAATTTGAAAATTAAATTTTCCATCCATGATAGAATATCAGCAGTAAACGAGGCCCAGACACAAACAGCTGATTGACATTTTTTCAGTCAGATACCCGTAGAAGGACCAGCAAATGGTTAAAACTTGCTAAAAATTGAATTATAACCGGCTCACATTTTCGTTTTAACACTAAAAAAAATATTGGGTTAACACCCCCAAAACGGAACTTGTTCTGTTTGTGGGATTTTTCTCGACCGAACTCCGAAGAGCGGAGAAACTAACTTCGATCGAAACTTGCATATCCATTTTCCCGACAGAAGGGCCTGGTAGTTGAACGTTTTTTTTTAAACGATGACGAAATCCCCATTGTCACTGGCGTCTTCCCTGAAGAATTATCTGTGAGAGAGTGCTTTTGTACTTCAAGATCACTGCACCATTTTCCACGCTGAGATATATGCAATTTACCTAGCTCCACCTAAACTTGTTTTCATTGCTGACAGTCGCGCTGCCATCAAAGCCTTAGGTTCGGCAGTGGCAAATTCGATCTACATTAATGAACACCGAAGATCCCTACAAGCTCCTCAACACCACATAATCAATCTTTACTGGGCGCTTCCGGTAACTCAGGCAGCGGACGAGTGTGGTAGAAAGGGAGCTATGATAGGATTAGGTGAAGCGGTCCAGATTGCAAAACTTCCCCTGCAATTTCTGACTTCGGAAGTTGAGAAAATGATCAGAAGAGTAGCTGGAAAAAAATCGGCAGACCTGCGCGGTATCGCGCTCACTCTCAACACGGCTCGATCAATGAAAAGCATGGAGTTTGCTAAGGCTTACTGGGTCATTAGCCACGTGACCTCTGACTTCAGAGCAGCACATAGCGATTAATAGAGGTGAAGGGGAGATACCAGTGAAGATGAAGTTGGGGGAATCCTCCAACACTTCCTTTGCGAATGCCATACACTTAGCAGAAAACCTTAAATTTCCCAGAGACCACTTCTTCGAGATCATAGATAACTCAGGAAAAACCCCAGTGGTGGGGGTTCTAGGATTCGCCTAAGAATCAGTATGGTTTCGAGGAGAAGTAGGGATAAGCATGAGGAAACCTTCTGGCCATCGTAATGGACTTCTGTAGTCTCCGAGCGAACTCTTTTCAGAGTTGCCGGCATAACTTAACCTAACTGAATGTCAGATCTAATAAACCGGCCTAGCTAGCCTAACCTTACCTACACACTATATTCACCTTTTCTTAAAAGTTATTAAATTTTTAATTTTACAACAACAAAGTTACAGCGAGACAGAGTATGGTAGCTTGTTGATCCGAGGAAGCATTCGTTCACTCGCTGATGTACTATTTTTTAAACCTGATATGACTTACTTTTTCATATTTCAACTATTTCTCAAAAAAGAAAAAACAGAAGAAGACTTTGAAGTTTGGAGTCTTCAAAAAAATACCTGACCACTAAATTTGGTACCATAATTAAGTTGGCCCGGAACTTCCCATTAATTATAATCACTGCCTGCTCTCTAGAATTATATGGCTTAGAGAGAAAAATATTTAATTGTGTAGAGATATCACTGAAATCCGGAATATTTACTTCAGTTGTTTTTTAATAAGGGAACGAGCTTACTTCACGCTCACGGTACGCTTAGCTCTCGATTGAATTAAGCTTGATGGAGAGTCACAGTAACATATTTACAGGTAACAAGAAAATGGAAGATATTGAAAACTTAACAACCTCAAAGCTTCTCTGCAGTGTCAAAACTTTTATGAAAAAATATTTTGAATTTTCCCTTAATCATTTTTTGTAATACGATTTCAATACATCGGTCCTGTAGGATCGATTTACTCTTCTAAGATTTCTCCTATCTGCCGATTTAAGTTGGTTCAGAGATCGATGGTGTCTTTCTACTTTCACTACATATATAGTATTTTAACACATACTAAACTTTTATTCGAACTGTGCAAAACAGTCACTTTATGTACTATACGCTCTCAAATCCTTGTGAGTTAACAAAAATGCAATCCACCAGACGCAAATGTTGCGCAACATTTCACTCTTAGCAACATTTCTATGGCGTCATTGTGCAGACTCTGTCTGCAATGTTTACATTTTATTTCCCGCCAATTACAAACGAATTTGACACGCACACACTTAGCGCAGCACCAATACAGACAGGTTTACAAATACATGCCAACCGCTATACAAAAACCCACACACATTAGCATAGCCACACAAAAGTTAAGAGCCACCACCAAAATCCGAAATGCAAACAAACAAAAATCATACACCAACAACAGTACAGGTCGAGCAGACGACGGACGCTAAAGTGGTGGCATTTGGCCAAGTGTGTTCAACGGTAAAATAAAATGTCTAATGCTGCTGTTTGCGCAACAAATGTTAGCAGAGGAAATTGTGTATCTGCTATCAACGTCCGGCCGGCTGTTTTAACAGCGTGTGTTAGTTAACAGTGTCTGCTAACTATTAACATTTGTTTACATGCAGGTTGAGGATGGCGGCGTAGTCGGTTTTGGCGCTAGAACTGTCGCTGCACACGACCAACACGTGGCAAGAGCAAAAAGTGAGGGAGTGTGCGTAAGGTTGCCGGATTTTTCGGAAATACTCTTTATGAATATTATAAAACGATGTTGGAAAAATCTAGCCAAAAATTTTAACATGATGAAATTGTGTCGTCGATAACTAGATTAAACATAGTCCAAATTATTATATCGATAATAAAATGGAAAAGTATAGCGACTAAATACATACTTGCTAATATCTACACCCGTTATAATATCAAGGCATAAATCGATAACACACAAAAAAATCGACTGAAATATTAAAATATATAATACTTAAGACCATAAATATATCGATAAAACTGCAGATAAGTTTATGATTTCGCAAATATCGATAACGTTATCGTAAAATATGACGTTATTGATATTTCCTTAGTAAATATATATGTACACCTGCGCTCAACTAATTAGAAACGAAATTCAAGAATGTATTGTTTGCAAATTACGTTTACTTTTTTATTTTTAATAATTTTCATTTAAAATATAATTCAATCTGTAACAGAAACCACAATAATAAAAAGCTTGAAAAAACTGCAAAAAATTAATCAAACTTCGAAAAATTGTCATCAAGATTTCAAAATTTTTCTGTAACCCATTCAATTTTAGTCTAAGAAAATGCATGTCTCAAGTCGTTACAAATTTTCGTTGATTTTATATATTTTTTTTTGTGGAGGGTGTTGCGGATTTTTTTTCATATAAAAAAAAAAAAATTTGATCATGTCTTATATGGAAGAAAGTGCGCAACACCCCCACAAAAAAACCAAAAAAAATCAACGGTAATTTTTAACGATTGAGACTTACACTTTCTTAGACTACAATTGAATGGGCTACAGAACTGCATAGCCGAAAATTTTCTAAATATTCTGATTAAAAATTTGGAAATTTTGATTACAATTTTTTGAAGTTTGATTAATTTTTTTGCAACTTTTGCATGATTTGAAACTTTCATTATTGTGGTTTCTGTTACAGATTGAATTATGTTTTAAATGAAAATTATTAAAAATAAAAAAGTAAACAAAGTTTGTTTCTAATTAATTGAACGCAGGTGTACATATAAATCTATGATTTAAAAATCGGTGAACATATCGAAAAAGATATCGATGCATGGTATCATCGATAGATACTGCACAAATGTCAGTTTAATGCAGAAAGCTCACGAAACTCTGGCATCTCTGCGCAAGCGTCATAATACACCACTGTAAGTAAATTTGAGCCCTAAACTGTACGAATGCACGTACATATGTATGGCTGCTTACTTTCATATGAATAAGTGTGTATGTATGTGTGTGCACGTTCCTGCTTTACCGCTTAAGTACTTAAGTTGAGGATGGTCGGCCGGCTGCTTGTTTGGCATTTGGCGGCTGTTCGCTTTTCGCCTTTTCACTTTTCGCCTTCTGTTTCACTGCCTTCTGTTCACTGCCTTCTGTTCACTGCTCGTTGTGTCGGTGTATTTCGTCGTCGTCGTCGTCGTCGTAGTTGTCGTCGTTGTCGTTCTTGGCCCACTCGGGCTTTCGTGCCATGTAGCGGTAAACGGAAAATTCAGTTGGTAACGACTTTTCCGTGTGTTTAGACGTGTTTTCGTTGCGAGCTTGTGACCCGGTCTTCATCGCGTGTTCTTTAAATTTTTAGCGCTACAAAATTTCGCGCATCAATTTAGAATTTTGCGCATCAGGAAACGATATCGTAGAATATTTCGCGTTTTCTGAAGAAGTTTTAACTACAACTTTGTTATTTAAAAGTGTAATCTTATTGCTTAAATGCTTTTATTAAGTATTTATGTGCAAAGCAAGTGTTGAATCATAAAAAAAATATTGCGTAGAAAAGTGTAGTTTAAGCAAAATATATATCGGTCTAAATCATTACATTAAGGTTAAATGATCCTAGCAGATCACAATAACTGAGCAAACTTGGTGTTTGTGGAAAGGCATTGGATATTTTTTGATTTTTATCAAAGTGAAAATACTGAGAAGTTACAGTTATTGCAATTTATTAAATTCAACTACATAGAGGGTTCATGCATAAACAAATTATTTGGTAAGTTACGCTATAAGACGAGGAATGATTCTTAAGTCAAAGGAATCAAAGGAGATCTTATAAAAATTCTGCCAAAATGTATGTTTTTTGCCCATAAAATTAAAATGTTTTTTTTTTTTTGGATCTAAATCGACATGTTAAATAAAAAAAAAATCAGCCCAGTAGTGTCCTGCTTTGAAAACGTGCTTGAATGGATCATCTCTTGGGTATTCTTGGCTCCGCCAAGTTAAAAATTCGCTTAATTGAGTTCGAGTAGTAATTGAAAGGAGGCATTAGAGTATTAAAAAAAAATATTTTTGTTTAATTAATACACAAAAAACATTTACGGCAAAGCACTAGTTGACAGTTATTTTCAAAAGGTTATACTCTGCATATAAAGACCGTAGATGTTGGCAATAGGACTTTTGTTTCGGTCCGGTTGAAACACATTGTCCGAGTCCAAAGTTTATTATCATGACACGATAATGTTCACTTTTCACCGTAACAGCGTTACTCGCATTATTTTTCGGTTATTCCAAGATCATTTTCCGGTTATTCTGTATCGGGTCTTTTGCAATCGAGTTTGGGTTCTTCCGAAAGCATTTTTCGGTTCTTTTGGAATTGACTTTCGGTAGGAACGTTTCTTGGTTCCTTTGGAATCGAGTTGGAATCGAGTTTCGGTTCTTATAAGAACCGGACCAGTCAGTTCGCTTTGTGCCATACGAAGTAAATATGTTCGACGATTTTTTTATATGGAGAAAATGAGCAGCACCTTAAACACAAAAAAAACAAGTAAGAAAGTCTTAGTTCGGGCGGAGCCGAACATTAAATACCCGGCGCAAGTATTAAATATATGTTTTTTCACACTTCTGAAACCTTCCGCTAGATGGTAAGTCGAGGTGTATCAATTTTGAGTAAATTAGCGTCCTTCAATTTCGAAATATTGAAGTTTCAAGCATTTCTTAAATTTACCGTTATATGGGAATCGGCCGTTATTTCAATAATTTTCAATGTTTTGCTTACACGTGGCAAGTACAATAACCATACCGAGTTTGGTACAAATTGGTAGAACGGTTACCGATATACTTATATGTGATCATAAGTGGGCGGTGCCACGCCCATTTTCCAAAATTTTACCATAAACGTATTTCT